>NC_023754.2:16907358-17507358 GCF_000499845.2 Phaseolus vulgaris
AAAATATTAAAAGACCTGTTTTTATAATAATTTTTTATACTTCTACTTTTTAATAAAGGCCGAAAAATGTTAGTTACGCTTTATCGATAAAAAAAACTCGACATACTTTAATAAAACTTAATAATTTTTTTAAAAAAATTTATAGGCACTTAAAGATATTTTTACAGTATCGTTCAAGGAATTTTTTTCTTAGGTAGTGCAACTTTTTTTCAAATTTTTCAAAATGATTTTTTTTTCATGAATGGATAAATGACCGATGTGAAATACTGAATCAATTCCCTATCTAGCACCATTTACACTTTTATTTTCCTATCTAACACTATTTTGTTTTTATTTTTCTATTTAGCACTCTTTTGTTTTTATTTCCCTATCTAGCATTTTTTTATTTTTTATTTCCCTATCTAGCACCATTTTAAAAATAAATAAATAAATAATAATTTTAATATACAGTTTAATATTAAAATTAAAAAAATAATAAGATATTAGATAAGTTTAATTTATTATTTTATAATTTTTTATATGTATAATTAAAGAAAATTAGTTTTTCATAAAATATTTTTTTTAACTAAATAAGTTTTTATAACGTATTTTTTATTATTATATATAATTAAAGAATGACTGAATTTTTATAAAATAATTTTTAATTATATACATAGTAAGACTTAATGACGGGTGGTGTAATTCTGAAGAGTTTCAAGCTTTCTGGCTTCCTTGTGTTCATATTATCGTTATTTGTCTGTCATGTCATTTACAAGTAACAACATTCGTTGATGATATCTAATATCTATAGTCCGCAATATATTTTAAAGACTTACAAAGTTGAATTTCATCTAGTTTGAAATCAAATTTATTGATCTATTTATATGGGACTAAATTTAATCTCAAACTTCCACATGCACGATAAGGAATCAAATAGACCAAAAATTAATCATATACATAATGAAATTGATGAATCCTTCCAAATAAGCCAAACAAATGGGTAAAAGCCAAATAAATTGTCCATGTCGATAATAATATAATGTAAACTCTTGTATTGTTTTCTGTTTTTTTATGACAATTAAAGTTTTCCATTAACCTTCTCCATTTTATTTCGAATTTAGATTTTTATCAACTTAATTTTTTATTATGAATTAAATTTACTTTAATTATTATTTTTTTTTTATGTGCTCGCCAACAAGATAATATTGTACCAATACCCAAAATATAAAAGAGAATTATTAAACCTTTAGATAATGTTCCCACCATGTCTTGGTCATCTTTTATGCTAAAATTTATTGAGAACCTAGTTGCAAGATATTTAATCTACAAGTTTTTTTAATATAAATATGAAAAACCATGATGAGATGATAACATACCTTTTTTTTTTTATAAAAAAACATTTTTATTTCCCTAATAACTGGTTTTTATCATTTTCTTTCCTTGACCTGTTAATATGTAAACTAGTCATGCCCTGTTTTTAACTTCTTTGTTTAAGCTTATTTTAGTCTTGTTTAGATAAAAAAAATAGATACTCTTTTAAGAATTTTTCTGTTAAAAATATAGAACTTATTTCACTAGAAAAAAACACACACATTTTAGATTTCTCTTTCCCCCAACCCCTCTTGTTAATTTGTGAAAAAGGGAAAATGTCACATTTGTTCAGAACCTTAACAGGTAGCAGCACTGGGCTTTTACACTTGTTTCTCTCTCTCTCTCTCTCTATTTTTTTTTTTTTTACCTTTGTCATTCTTTTCTTTTTGTCACCTCTTTTTCCCTTAGAGGTACTTCATGCCCTGCTCCTCTCACTGTTGCAAATGTTATTCCTTCGTACACCTCTGTCCACCCTCCAACCTTCACATAAACACCACAATAATTCCCTCAATTTGTAAAACTCAACATTGAATCAACTTGTATAGTTTTAGGTATGAATTGAACTTTCCATCTTCATACAAAAAATGTACCCTTATATTACATACAGAAAATAATTACATCTACTTCCTATTGTATCTTCTTAAACAACACTCATAATTTTTAAGTAACACTCACCTCATCGAGACATAATAAAAAAAATATGTATTCATAAAAGAAAAATCACAAAATCAAATCAGTTGTGAAAAATCAGTGAAGTAAGTGTGAAAATCAGAATTTTCTACACAACAATATATCAACACAAAAGTCAGTTTCAAACAGCAAATAAACCAACATATTCTTTCTGTTTGTTTTTACAATTAGAGTAAAAAAGTATAAAAACAATTTTACAATATAAAATTGTTCAAACAAAATAAACCCAACAAATATGAGATTGTTGATCATAATTCGAGAAACAACAAAAGACTTAAAAGACAAAAACAAATCTTGAATCATCTTTTCCATACTGGAAGTGAGTGACATTTTTATAGGTTCTTCTTCGTTCATAAAGCTCTCAGCATCCCTCAACCCCTCTTCAGCCTCACTGCCATTATCACCATCACTGACTACAAAACGCTGAGAACCACGTTCCGATACGGACCCAGGTTCAACTTTCACACTTACACCTACACCATTCGATAAAATAGCTTTATGTTCCCACGCCTTCTTCCTCTCCTCTTCCCACTCTCAAACTACTTTCTCTTCTTGTTACCCGTCTTGCAAGCAATGGGCTCCCCTCGATTCACTATAGAATGGGAGTTTGTTTGAGAGAAAGATGGTATGAGAGAAAGGAAAGATGATGATGAGATATAGAATGTTGTTTTACATTTAGTTCTGTACGAGAATAAGTAAGGAATACTTTTGAAAATTAAGATGGTTTAATTTTAGCAGATTAAATATTAAATATGTAATAAATTTTATAAAAAAAAATATTGGTAGAAAATTGAATTGATTGGAAAGAGATAGAAAGGTCGTTGAAAAAGAGAATAAATGAGAGTTTGTTTCAGAGAAAAGATTGAGTTGTTGACAGTTTTTATCCCATCAAACCTGCCTGTCTCAAAAATGAAATAACCTTGTCCAAAATTTTGAAACAAGCAGCTGAACCATTAAATATATATATATATATATATATATATATTTTAAAGTATATAACATAGGCGATTTTAGTATTCTATTTCACAACGTACTTTACATTGATGATTTATCCATTTACGAATTATTTTGCCCATTTTGAAAAATTCGAAAAAGAACTGCACTACCCTAAAGAAAAAAAACATATTCAATTACTATTATACATTTATAATTACTTTAAAAATCATACCCGAAATTCTTCTTCAGATAAATGGTATAAAATATTTATACCTTTTTAACAAAATAAATTATTTATCGCAATTATTCTTGTTCATTATTTTTTTTTTGAAAGTTACTTGTTGTTGAGTCTGTTTTGAAGTTTGAGGAAGTATATATTTTGTGCTTTGAGAGTGGGAGAGTAGACGGGGGAAAGTGGAGATGCTTTTCAGTTTTCTGATTTCAAACAAATAAATAAATTTGTTTAGATTCATATAAAATTATAATATCAAATATTCTTGTATGTATTTTAATATAATATACAAAATTAAATATTATATAAATTTATTTAATAATTTTAAAAATATTTAACTATATTATTAATAATATATAATTATAAATAAATATAATAATAAATATTATTTTCATAAATTTTAATATATTTAATAAATTTATTTTAATTTAACACAAAAATATTTTCTATTCTATTTGTATATTTTTTATTAAAAAATACAAATAATTATACATATTATATATTAACAAAATTTAAGTAATTCATGAGGGTGTCAAAATATACTATCAAATACCCATAACGTTAAATGACAAATTCAGTAAATACTGTTTTAGAGATACAAAACTACTCTTTCTAATCTAAATATTTGGTTTCCAATACTACATTTAAAACCTATAACTGATGTTCTCAATGACAAAGGCATTCTACAAAAAATAATTGTTTCAAATTAATTAGGACAAAAACTTTGATTTTCAGTCTAAACACAATACAAAAAACACTAAAATAAATAGACTGAAAACACAATTGAGTCTACATTGTTTAAAAAGTAAAAAAACTAGTGATCAAAGGCCACGTAGTAAAACAAAATCATAAAACTGGAAATCAAATCTCACATTCCAGTAAATGCTTTCTTCGCACCGCTAGAAGATCCCGCAGGAATCACTTTCAAGACATTGAACCTCACTGTCTTGGAGAGTGGCCTGCATAGGTGGTAGAAATAAACAAACATCAGACAGATGCACAAATACCTATAAAAATACCCCAAAACAATTACAGTCATAAAATCTTACCTGCATTGTCCAATAATGACATGATCACCTTCCTTCACACGGAAACAAGGTGATATATGAGCAGGAATATTGGAGTGCCTCTTCTCATACCTTTACATAAAAAAAAAAACATTCATAATTACATTTCTGCAATCATAAACATGAAAAAATAAACATGGCAGGATAATACCTCTGGTACTTCTTAATAAAATGGAGATAATTCCTCCTAACAACAATGGTCCTATTCATCTTAGCACTGTGACATGTTCCTGCTAGGATACGGCCACGAATAGAGACATTGCCAGTGAAGGGGCACTTCTTATCAATATAGGTTCCTGTAATAAATCAAAGGAGTCGAAAATGTTAAATTACCTATATAGACAACAGAACTAACCATATCCTTTCATATGAAATAAAGAAGCAAACAGTGATAATGATATGACATGTGCAATGTCAAGGGGTTTTTTATCAACACAAAAATTTTGGATGTTCAATTGCATATTATTCTGTTTAGCATATCTAAGAGAGCAAACATGAGATACTATCATAAGACTAATCCTTAAATCTTGTACATAAAAATGTTCATATTAGAAACATCTCTAATGCCTTGGACATGAAATGCTTGTTTAAGAAACATTACAGTAAAAAGACACTCCAACGTTTCTATAATAAAAATTGGGGATGCACTACTATAACATATAATATCCCATCAAAGGGACGGCTTCATACAAGGTAAATTCTAATTCACAAATATTCCATCCAAAATTTAACTTCTACGATAATAAAAAAAGAATACCTTCGATTGCATCTCTGGGAGTCTTAAAACTAAGACCAATGGATTTCCAAAAACGGTTACCCCCTTTGCCAGGTCTCTTCCCCTTACCAGTTTTCTTTGAGCTGGGAAAACCGGGTAAATAAGAACCCTAATCAGCACCAACCCACTACATTAAAAAAAATATTACTGTAGAAATATTATTGTAGCGTACCTGAGGAACACTTTTGGTTGTTTCAGAAACGCCTTCTCGGTCTACAATACGAGATAAAGAACAAAATCAACAAAAGAACACACAGAAATTGACAAAGCGAAATTGGGAAGGATCGTACTTGTTCAGCCATGGTGAGGGATTTGACGAAAAATGCTGCAGAGGAGAACGCTGGAATCGCCGCACACAAAAGCCCTAAACACTCCTCAAACTAGGGTTTCATTTCAAGGGAAAACACTGCTTTTGTAGAGATGGGCTTTTCATATTGGGCTTGCTTGAGATTGTTTTTGAAAAAAAAAAATTAGTTTCATTTTAAATGTTTTTTTAAAAAGGTTAATAAAATAAACTTATTTTATTCTAAATTTTAAATCAATATATAGTTTCTCGAAAATTCCTTCAAAAACTTTTAAATTAATATCAGTTGAAGGATCATTAATTTATTATTCAAAATTTGAATTAAGCTGTAATTTCGTATTTCAAGTGTAAAGTTAGATATGCATCTTCAAATCCATAAATTATGGGTTACAAGTAGCATTTTTGTGTTTCTGTGTTTTTTAAACAGCATACAATTAATTATTTATTAAGTTTTAATTTTTTTTAAAAATAACAAATTTCAGATATTATTTATATATTAATTATTAATTTTTATAAAAAAATATAAATACTTATAACATGTTTATAAATTTAATTAACAGGTACAATATGAATTGTAAAGAAGTAAAAATATAATTTATATAATTTATTAATCAGTTAGGTTTTGCAAGTTAAGATAAGACAATAATTTAATCAAAATTCATAATAATAATTTTTTAAATTTAATTAAGTTTCAAATCATAAATTTTTATATTTCAAAATGAGTTTATATTAAAAAAATAATTTTATTTATTTATTTTTATTTAATATATTTCATTTAACTTATGATAATCACACAATTATCTCTTTTATTATTACAATAAATAACACTTAAAAACAACAATGTAAAATAATAAACAATACAAAAGTCACGTCATTCAATTATTTCAGAAAAATTAAACAAAGAATTCAATTAAAAAACATATTTTTAAAATATTTAATAAAAAAATTGATTGAAATATTCGAATTTATCAAAAACTTAAAATCTAATCAAGCCTAATTTCAACAATAAACTCTTAACCTTAACAAAAACATAAAATAAGTGACTTTGATTTGATGAGAAATTTTTTTATTAAAATGACTATATTTTTTCATGGCTGGTAACTAATATTTAAAACTATATTATTTTATTTTTTTGTTTAAATAGTTATATTATTAATAATTTTGAAATTGAATGTTATATCATGGTTTTGGTATAGAAATGGTGATGGGTAGGATTTGAATAATTTTTTTACTAATTAAAAATTAATTGTTAAAATATATTATATTTATCAAACCATTATCCAAACAAACAAAGTAGTGTAAGTGAAATCTTAACAATTTCCACTTGCCAGTCAACATAAATTTTAAAAATCACAATCCTTTGTCTCAGAACATAGATATTATTTTTATAAAAAAATCCAATTTACTTTTTTAATGTCTCAATTCCATATTTACATTATCTTTAAAATGGTTTTAAATTCAACCATCATTATCATAAAGAGGAGAGGGTTAGGAAGAAAAGTAATGTTTATTAGAATACTTTATTCTTGCATCAGAAATTAGTAATGGTCCATTACTATTCGCAATTATTAAAATAAATATGCTAAGAACATACTCTTGCTATAAAATAAAAACTGTGAAATTAAGAATAAATTAAAACTAAAACGTAAAACAATTTTATAAACAATTAAAAATCAAAATTTAATAAGAAGTTTAAGATAATTACTGTAAAAGCCAACAAATTTATCATATTGAACGGTTTATGATTGAATAAATATAGAATTACATCAGCAAATAAAACTCAATTGAGAACTAGCAAAATAAATAAAAAATAACAAACGACTTTTTTAAGTGCTTATATTAATACACTTAAAATTAAAAATACAGAAACGTTTGATTCAATTTTGGATGTTTAAAATGTTTACATATTTGGTTCTTTATCAACTGAGTAACTGAACATATTCAGAGGCTGAAGGATTTTGTATAGTTTTATCATAAAATATTTTTTTTTATTAAAACATGCTAATAAATAATATATATATATATATAGAGAGAGAGAAAGAACTAACATAAAAAAGTAATTACTACTTTTTTTAGATGATATCCATATGTATACAAATTAATTAATATTTTAGCTGGCATTCATAGGTATACAAATCTATACTGATATTTAATATAAAACTGTTACTTTGTATACATTTAATTAATTAAAAATACTGTAAAATATACAAAATAATTATTTTATTATATACGAATGGAAAAAAAAATCTGGATCGAAAGTTAGATAGAAAACAAAGAACTAAAAATAAAAAGGAAAAATATATATTTGCTTATATTAATAAAAAAAATAAGCAGAAAACATGTAAAGAAAGAGAGATTTGTTCCCCAAAAAATCCTCTAGTAAAAAAAGTTACAAAATAAAACTCTTGAAGTTTATTTATAAAAGTAAAACAAAGTAGAATTCCACTGAAGAAGCAATCTCTAACCTTATAAATTTTAAATAATATTTAATGAATAAAAAATAAATATTATTTATATAAATTAATATTATATTTATAATTAATTTTCTAAATATATAAATATTTACAGTTTAATTAATTTAAAAAACATTAAAATTTTATATGTATATTATTAAGTTTAGGGTGTAGGTATATTTATACCTCTTTATTTTTATTTTTAATTTAATTTGTAGGAATAAAATAATATTAATTGAAAATTAAAATATTATGGTGATTAATTGAATATATTGTATTGTTTATAATTTTTGAAATAAAATTTAATTTAAGTCTTATTATTTAAAGTAATTAATTATAAGTGTATTTTTAAACATGTTTTTTTACTATGCAGAGTTTTTTAATACTTTGAATTTTTATTATACGTACGCATAAGATTGTAAATAGTGTCAAAAATTCAATTTTTTTTACTAAATGCTAGTAATGTAAATTAATTGTTGGATTTTTTTGTATACATAGGTTATTTTTGTTCACTTTAATTGTTGCCTGTAATATTAACGTTGTTAAATCTAACGTGTCATTTATGATTTTATAATATCTATGCATATAATATTGTAAATAGTGTTTAAAATTTTGAAAAAAATAATAATAATTTAAATAATATCTAACAACAAATGCAAGATATGAAATACAATATTCTTCAATAATTTACAATACAATATTTTTTAACAGTTTAAGCTTGATTTTTAAAGATGGTTAGAAGTGTGATGTAGCGTATATAGGAAGAACATTTTCATCAGTCTTACTTCTTAATGTTTATTTTCATTTATATTCTAAAACGTTAGAGAAACTTTTAGGACTTTTTCATATATCTAAAATGCGACAAATTATGACATTTCATATGGTGTCCAATAATTTTCATGTCTCAATTGTTGAACTAAATCATCATATACCTTTAAATTTATATCAATTTATTGATGTACATGTTATAATCTTAACTAATTTATATTCATGAGAATTATGTGGGATACGATAAGTGAATTTTTTTGAAACTTTTCACAATTATAACATTTTTCTTCTAGCCTAATTATGTGTTTTTCTATAAGTCACACTTTTCTCAAATTCATGGTCTATGAGATTGTACTAATTGATTAAACTTTTCTCAATAAAAAGTTTCCCTCCTAAACCTTTCTCACCTTATGTAACCAAATAGGATTTTTCAGTTGTAACAGAAAAATACAAAACCAATCCTCACAACAACAAAAAAAATTAACTTTAAGAAGGAAACATGTAAGACTTGTGCTAACCAACTAAGTCAACCTCATGAATATCTCACATCTCACACCATCCAAAAACACCTTTGCTTACTTAAAATGCAAACACTTAAAACACTTTCTTATGACCTTTATCACCACTTCACCAAGATGAACTAGGTCCCATGTCTTAGCCCTTACATTCTTAAAGAAACCATAATTTCTTCCTTTCCATGTTTCACCATTGTCCCTCTAGGAAACTTCTCCATCCTCTACTTAATAAGATTCAACAGTAAAATGAATATTGATGTTGATACATGTTCATTTAGTAAACAATGCAACATTGGAAAAAATCACATCTTTTACCTCGAAACCCATATCACTTTTAGGACAACACGTCTCCCAAAATCAACCTGTTATCTTTCTCTCCTTTATTTCTCTATAATTAGTTTTAATGCTTTTGATATTCTTAACCACATATTTTGGTATCTTTTAAACTGACAGAAAAAGCAAAGAGATGACATACTCCTTGTCAGATATAGATGTTTTCCTTGCAACAAAGAAAATAGTATTGTATGCAAATGCTAGTATAGCTTATAACCCTATAAAACTAGCCTCTCTCATGAATCCACAAAGGTTTTTTTATGATGGTGAAAAAAAAAACATAATTAGAAGGTCTTTTGTATTTGTATCCTATATTCTTTTATTGGATTGTCACTTAATACTTTCATGTATCTCACATTTCATGAAATGTCAAACATATACTGTAGAAATCCCAAAAAAACAAAATCATAAATATTTTATGACACCGGTAAGCAGCATCTTTGAAGCAGCATCTTTTCCGGCCGATTCCATGCCACTCTACTTTGGACCCTCTTGCAGGAGCTCGGACTGAGTCTAGTTTAGGTCCATCCGAGGGTTTGGACGTCACTTCTTCACTTTTCTGCTTTTTGGATGGGTGCTCTCCCCCGTGAAGGCATAAGCCGTAGACAGTCACTAGTTTAATCGCTATGCCATTCTCGGCAACATATGTTTATTTTCATTAAGGTGTCGAGGTTTGTCATTCTTTTCTCTGAGTGGTATAAAAGACAAATAACAATTTTTTTTCCCCTTACATTAAGGTTTCGAAGTTTGTCCTTAGTTGATCTGAGTGGTATAAAAGACAAATAACAATTTTTTTCACATTACATTAACATGAATATCTGATTCTCATTATATTTTTCTAGAGTCCTTTTAAAAAAAATTAATAAATATGAAATTTTCATGACTTTTTGTCACTCCCACATTTCTATAGAGATCATTTCACCTTTTACTCCTCAAACTTCTTTAAAATCATAACACTATATCCTTCTTTCATTCTAAAATTTTTTACAGCGACATTGTTCTTTTATTTTTATTTTTTTTAGAGTATATGCCCACAACCAAATTCTGAGCTATCATTTTATGATGTCTTTAGAAAATAGGGTTTTTTTAAAAAAAAAATAGTTATAGTGAAAAGAGTCTAAAATGAAATACATTACATAATTTTTAATAATTATAGAACATTACTTTTTTTTTGTGTGTTTTAAAACCTTCCAAAATAATATTTAATTTAAAGAAAATAAAAAATATTTCATGTATAATTATAGAATAGTTTTTACATATAGTTTTTCCTTATATGACACGAGAATCCAGCAGTAGATTTTCCAAATCTAATCGTGTTTTACACTTCTTCCCCGATTAGTTTTTCTAGAAGGTTCTACTGAAATTTATCTGCACTAGTATAACATTATCATGGTTAATTATCATCGTGACACACATTGCAAGTGCGTATTCCTAACGTGAAAATGTTGAGATTAATATTCATCTTCTCATGAGTTTTTCATGACCATTAATTAATTCACAAACGGTTAGTATGAAATTTTGCAAAAACTTAACTTCACGATTCGTATAGAATCTCTGTTTAACTTTTTCCTAAATCTTCGTTCATCTTTCTCTTCGTTCTTCTTTCTCATCTCATTCTCTTTCGTGAATTTGCCGCAACAGAAAATTTTAAAAAATAGCTATTCACACAACCATAAAATCAGAAAAAAATTTATTTACATTCTTCCAAAAAGAGACAGAAGGAAACTTTGCCTCATCCTCTCTTCACTTGTTCTCTCTGTTTGTTTAATCTATACATCGAAGTCAGTAATTTCAGATTCTCATCACTCTTTCCTCACATCGTTTTCAGCGAGCGATTCCTCTCTTTCCTGTGATCCAGTCTACACTTTTATGTCAATTGCCGAAGCGAAGTTACGCATCCGAAGCTCTCTACCAGCATTGGTCCGTTTCCCATCTCCGCGTCGCGTAAAACGTCGACGAGTGGTTTCGACTAAGCGGAACCGGAAACCGGCGGTGTCTTCCGCCGTGCACAGCCGTCAGCGTCAGATCATACATCGCCCTTGCCGATGGATCCGATAGCGTCTCGTACGCGCTCCGGATCTGAATAAAGTCTTCGTCGGCGGCTTCGCCAGCTCTGTCGTTATCTGTTGAATGCCGAACCACCGCGTCGGGATGGTAGACCTTCGCAAGGCTCCGGTAAGCCGACTTGATCTCCGTCGGCGATGCGTCGCGCTCGATTCGCAGCACCTGGTAGAGGCTCGGCGCCGGCAGTCGCACCTGGACGGCTTCCGTCGCAACAGCGCGGACAGAGGTCCGGCGATGAGAACCGGCTGATGAAGAGGAATGGAGCGGAAGATGTCCGGCGGCGAGATTCAGCGTCGTCATCATCGGAAATTGAATATAACGTTTAGAAATGAGGTTTTTGATTTTGCGAGGTTGAAAATGGTTGAGGTGGTTTATATAGATGTCAATGAAGCAGATAAAGATAGAGCGAGGGGTAAAAGGGTCATTTCAAGCGCCACAAGGGATGGGTGCGTAGCTGTGTGGGGTCTCTCGAGTTTGAAAACAATTGCAAATGCTGACGTGTCAATGATACTGTGCGTTTTAGTGCGGCTTCTAGAAGGCCCAAATTTGTTGGGATGGGTCAACACTTCGGGTCCACCCTACTTTCTTGCATCGTTTTAGTATATTTATGATAAAGTATCTTCATTTGTTCGATCCTAACGTGTCTACTATATAATCGACAGATCAACCGTCAATAATAAATGATTGTTAATGTAATAAATAATTTATGTGATTCTTCTAATAAAAAATTTAACATGTGACTTTAACAATAAAATTATGATTAAAACTATCATTTTATTTAAAATAAATTGGTCTAATGAAAGGAAGATTAATTGACTATAAATTTAAATTCACTGTCGTTCTCTCGCAAAGATTTTTTAACTTTTGACTAAAAATATAAAATTTAGTTTCTAATATGTTTTTACGAAGATTTAGTAAAAATCTATATTTAAAGATTGTTAGATTGTAGAGAGAGGTAGTAGATCACGTAAATGTAGAAGAATTTTTGACATCCGAATGTTTGATGATAAAAGTCGGTCTATTTTTACTAGAGCTTCTAGTTAGACTGTTTATATTATCAATTTAACTTTCAACGTCAGTTAAAGTTTTTAACTCCCAACTGAATTACTGTACTTTGTAACTGTTTGACTCGTCTTAATGTTAACTTGTCTGAGTTTTTGTTAACTCAAGTTTAAGCAAAAATGGTAGAATCTGAAGCAAATTCGATAAACTCGGTTGAACTTGAGAATTTGCAATTGAGTTAGCAAGTTCAAAGGGTATTCTTTTTAAACTAAAAACGACCCATTTGCTCGCATTAGGGTTCAAATAACTCACCCCGTGCTCAAATTTTATATTTGGGTTTAGATTGAGATTACATTAGTGGTTTTTGGTTTCACATTCGTGGTCGTCGATCTTCGTTCATGGTCGTTGATTTAAGTTTGTGTTCGTCCTTCGTGGTCATCTTAGTTGGTATTAACTAAAAGTTCAACCTACAAAATATAGTGGCTTTGAGAACCGTTGAGACTGAGTGTATTGTCATGATAGAAGTTGTGAAAGAATCTTTGTGGCTTAAGACTTTAGCCAAAGAGTTGAAGGTGCAGGACTACGTTGTCACAATCTATTATGACAACAATAATGTTATAGAGGTTTCAAAGAACCAAGTATATCATGATAGAAAGAAACATATTAGTGTGAAAGTACATTTCATGAGAAAGGAGATTGCTAAATAATCTGTAAAGGTGGTGAAGGTCTCAAGGATCATAATTCCTCTAATTGGTGACTAAGCTTGTAATGAGTTTAGAGGTAGTGAGTGTTTTATCACTGAGAAGATTTGTGTTGAACCAAGATGAAGATTTGGTTTAGTAAGACTTTATGTTTAAAGGTTCCTAAACCATCTAAAGACAGTAGGTTGTCTGGGGGTTAGAGCGTCTAGTAATACAATATTTTTTTTGTTGACCAAAGTTTCTGACTGGGCTGTTTGTTTTGATTAGAGCTTCTGACTGGACGATTTGCTGCATCAATTTGACTTTCACTGTTAGTTGGTGTTTCCAGCTCCTGACTGAAGTTTGCAATTGTTTGACGTCCTTTTATAAGTTAGTTAAATAATTTTAATTGTATAAATAAGACCTTGTAATGAGCAATTAACTTTTTAGGAATCGACATCCCTATCTCTAGGTTAGGAGTCTTATCTCCAATTCGCAAAGCTATTTAGATTGATATTTGCTAATCCTAGTTATTATAAAATTTTCTTTTACCGTGAATCAGCTATGACTGACTGGCAACAACAATATATTTGATTTAACTTAGAGTTGAGAGTTCACTAGTAAAATAACTTTGTGTTGTAATCTCATATTTTTATCTCAGTGAATTTTTTGACCATCAGCGTACATTGAGTTTCTATCAAATCTCGTAAATTATTGTGTGTGATTCTTCGCTTACTTTTTCTATTTACTTCATCTCTCTTCTTGCGATGTCTTTTATTATGGGTTAGCATTTGTGATTGATAGACAATCATGTTTGTGAGTGGTAAACACTTTAGTAAATTTATGTCTATTTTCTTATTGTTTTAAATTAAAAAGATTTGGTTTAAAAGAGACATGAATGGTTGTTAGATTTTTTTATTTTTTTTTGGAAGGATTGTTATTTAAGATTAGAGAGAAAAGCACCAAGAAAGTGAAGACAACCGAAAAAAGGAGTTGGATTGGTTGAATAATGATCTTTCAAAGTGGTTCTATCCCTCTCATCCTTTCTACTCCTCTTCAAATCTATATTTCTTAGGGTCTCACATTACTTTTCTTTTTCTTAATGGACACGCACTTTGCATACCCTCCCTTTTGTTAATCATACGCAAATTCATTCTTATGGCTTGTCAACTCTAAACTAACCTAAATAATTAATGTAGTTGGACTTTCTTTATAGCTTGTTATCAATAAAGAAATAATACAATTTTTTTCTAGTTGTTGCTCTTTTCACTTTTAGTTCTTGACATCATGATACTCTTAGTTTTAACTATCTTTTGACTTCTTTTTCAATCACTTTCTTAATGGTTATAACAAGGTTTTCTTTAACATTAATAAACTTACAACAACACATATCTTTGTTCACTTTTATGTGGAAAAGTACTGGCTCCAAAAAGAGTCAATAATAAAATTATGAGTTTATTTATAATTGGTTTTAGTCATAGAATTCAACACATCTCTGTCACAAAGCGAAACTTCATCATATGTGCCACCAAATTTCAGTTGAAAAATATCATTTATTATTATTAAAATTCAAAACCAAATTTACTCTTCAAAAGACGAGTTTCTCTCAAATCAATGATGCCCTAAAGTAACTCTATAATATCATAATAATGAACATGCTTGATACTAAAATATTTTAATACATTGTTAACAATATTTTTTTTTATTGGAAAAAGACGTTGATTTCACGTGATCCGCGTTTAGTTATTGTTGTAACTCACTATTGCCATATTTAATCACGTCATGAAATATCTGTAACTATTTTTGGATACGTAACAGATATAATAATTGTAACGAAATGGATAAAGATAAAGATATAGATAAAGATAAATGCTGCTAATAATATATAATTAATTAACTTTCTTCCATCTATAATAAGGTTATTGCTATATTGAGGCTCTATTTATAGTCATTGCTATTTACTTTTAAGCTTAAGAAGGGAAACATATGTAACAGTCATATGGTCCTGAAACTATAACTACGTAGTTTATAATTCATTTACATGTTACATGTATAATTTCTTTTTAAGCATAACAGAATAACCTTATAGTTTATATTATATAATGGGTTAAAAACATTTTGTAGAGTTTTTTTTTTCAAAGTGGGACAATTTTGTCCGTTTTTCATTAAAGTGAAATTCTTTTAAAAAAAATATAAATTAAGATTAGTCATACTAACGTAAAATGACTTCAATGTGTAGAAGTCGTATTATGATGATACGATTATTACATGTTAAATTGGAGTTGTGTCAAGATGACACGATTTTGGTATTGAAGACAACATCGTGCCAATTTGACACGATTTTGATTAGTAATTTTTTAAAAGTAAAATCGTGTCTAGGTGAAATGACTTCAGTTCAATTCAGGTTATACTGAATTTGTATCACTCTGTCCCGACTTCTGTGTAATTTGGTTTCAACTAATATGTTATGATTTTTTTCTCATGTACTCTTTCCCTTTTTATATTATTTCTTCCTGTAATACAAGATCTTTGATTTGTTGCAACAATAATCTTTCTTTGGGGAGCCCTTTACTCACCAAACCTAATGATATGAAGGCAAGCAACAACAATGGAGTAGGGTTTTTAAGTGCGTAGTCACTTCGAGATATTTTGTCGAGTCTTGTGTGTGTGAATTCTTTTTTCTTTTTGGTATACCAAGAGTTCAATACTTTTATTTTTATATTAATATAAAAGACTTTTGAGATCCAATTTGAGACTAAGACCTTAAAGAAAATAAGGTTGTTTAAAAAGTATCATCTGGTGTTGCTTGGGTATGAAAGAAATAGGTGTTGATTTTCATGGCGTGACTATTTTCTATAAATGGTTGAATATGACTTTGTGATATCTAGATACGACTTCTTCTGTTTAAGTCAATATATTTTAGGTGAACTTGTTTTTTTTTTAAAAAATATAATATAATAATTTATGTAATAATAATATAATTTTATGTAAAATAGTAATAATTTTTTTGTAAATAATAATGTTTAATTAATTATTTAATTACAGTTTTAGAATAAAATAAAATTGTGTATTTAATGATAGGAAGTTATGCAATATATTAATTCGGTAATTTTGATAAATGAAATTTTTAATGTTTGCATATGTTTTAAAAAATATTAATATACAGTTTATGTAACTAGTAATATTAACATTTATAATATTATTTTCACCTAAATAGGATATAAATTTTGTGTGAAAAATATTAATTTCATAATTGTAAAAAAGAAAGAGCAAATCTTTAATAAAATTATAAAGATAATAAAAATGTCTTTAAATTTTTTTAGGAAGAAACATGGTTAACATACAAATTAGCTGGAGGAATCTTTCTTGTTGGTGAATTTATGTTGCACCTGAATCAATAAGGTATGAATACATAGGTAAAAAAAAAAATCAATAAGAAAGTTGGAATTGAATTTTATAATGAAGTTGGTCAATATCGACACTACTTTATAATATCGACACTACTTTATATGGTGAGATTCACTCAAGTTTATTAGGAATTGAATAATCCATTTCATTATGAATATGTTGAATATTTGATCTTCCTTATTTATTATATATTGAGGCATAATGAATAAAATAATTATGCTCTCTTTTTAAAAATATATAATGTATTTGGTTTGATTTTGAAAAAATTCAAAATAAAAAATGTGTGGCTTCATTAGCAATTGCATGTGTGTTTCATAAATTAAATTTTTTAAAGAATGACATGGAGTTATGCATGAAACTTTAAGTTCTAACATTACCTTTTTAAAAAAATTATAATTTTTTTTCTCCAATTCATTATATATATATATATATATATTTTAAATGTCATTGGGATATTTATTAAGTTGTTAACAATGTCACTTTGAATGGGACATTGATATCTGATATATAGTTGTATTTGTAAGATTTTGCATGGTTAAGAAGGGAAAAAATGTGCCTATTTTATGAACCTCATATTTGAAATAAATTATTAAATCATAATATGAGGATTTGGATAGAATCTCCGGACTTAGAATTAAATGAGTAAAAAAGTACAAAGAGAAAAACTTGATTCACAAAACAAAAAGAGACGTATTCAAATTTTATGTTAATTTAAAGAAATGGATGAGAAGATGAAAAAAATAAATAGAAACACAAATAAATAAATGAATAAATATATGTATATATAAATCTTTAAATATAAACATTCATATTTATTTTAAATAAAAAATATATTATTAACATTTTAAAAACAAAAATATTTTAATAAATCAATAAATTATACCATTAAATCTTATTTATATTTTAATCACATCAATTCCAAATCTCTCACTATTTTTAATCACTTTCAACTTATTTGTACTATATATGTATAAACAATTTTACTTTTTTTTTAAAAAAAATTCAACCTTTTCTCTTCTAGATTTCACTCTCATCCAAACAAAATCTCAGTGAAAAAAAAGGTAAAAAATTGAGAGTCTAAAATTCATAATTTGGGTGAAAAGTGTCCTTCTAGAAGTTCCTGACTAATTGTAACGATTTTGTCAGATTGTGATGTGACTTGGAAGTCCAAAGTGAAAGAGACGTACAAAGACACGTCACATCTTTTATCAACACCTCTTCAATTTTTTTATCTTTTTTTCTAAACGTCAAAAATTAATAATAAAAAATAATACAAAAAAAACACCTTAAAAACTATAATAATTCAAAAACACAAGCAACTGAAAAATATTCGTTGTACCAAACGCCAACGAACACATGTGGCCATGTCCAAAACAACACCGACTTCATATTATTTTAAAATATGAAAAATAATATATTTATTTAAAATAATCTCAACTATAGTGTATAAAGTCTTTAAAATTATTTATGAATCAAATTTTTAAAATAAGATTATATTAAAGTTTTATTAATGAAATAGTTTTATAATGATGATTGATTGTGTGTGATTTTGTGATATTAGTGATGTAGTCGGTGGAGGAGAGGATAAAGGTTCTAGAACATCTTTCATTACTCTTTCATTTGTTCATATTGTTATCTTGTTAGCTGTAAAAGAAAGAGATGTGAGTTAGCCCCACATCTAGAAGATTCTCTATCATCACTTCTTTTTCTTATTATATCATTTTTCTCCTACCCTTTTCATATATAATGTTTCACTTCTTATATCATTTTCTTATAACCATTTTCATTGTTTTAAGTGCTTTTATAGTCTCAAGTTAATTAAGAAATTAATATTCTTACTACTTAATTTTCAGAAATTTTCAACTCCACCATTATGAATTAGACTATTCTCAAATGAAAAAATAGCATAAAAAAACTACTCTAACTAGTTTAATTATTCACTCTTGTATATTTATCCTTAGAACATGTGCTAAATGTTTTTGGAATATTTTTTTAATGAGATTTTATTTGGCACATAACCCTAGATTGATTTAAGTTCGTGGTTTTTTTTCTGTAAATTTAAATATATCACTCACGGTCTCTTACTTTATTAAAAACAATTCAAAATATAGATGAAAATACGGCTAATTGTAACAATTAATAAAATATTAATCTCATTTTTTATATTAATAAAAAAGGGATATTACATGATTTTTCAAATTCCTTTCCTTTAATATCTTTAACCCAGACATATTATCTCAAACTAGTGGGAACAGAACCTGTGTATCCGCATTTTTTATTTTTGTTTTTTTAGTATTTTTTTTATTTTTCAAAAATAATTTCTCTTAATAAAATTAAATTAAAATTAAAATGAGAAGTTAAAGAGTATACAATTAAATAGTAGTGTGTATCCGCATTTTTTATTTTTCCTTTTTTAATATTTTTTTATTCTTCAAAAATAATTTTTCTTAATAACATTAAAATGAGAAGTTAAAGAGTATACTGTTAAAGAGTAGGTTAATAAAATGGTGGAAAACGGTAATTAAAAGTTACATATAGCAAAGAGAATGAATGAATTTATTTATTTACATGAAAGTGAAAAGGAAAGAGAAAAGAAAGTGAGAAATATGGTAAAAAAAGAATGTGTTACGTGTAGTGGAAAATCATAAAATGTGTTTCTTAAATCAATTTTAAAAAATTTAAAAATATAGAGGGGAATCCCCATTATATATAGGTATAGATATATACGTATTTGTTGATAAATTTCATTTGTTCATAATAGTAATGTTATGTTTTAAATTTTTTTATCATCATTGGTAAAATCCAATTACATTTGAAAAAAAAAAACAAAAGAAAGAGGAAGAGAGTATTTCTTCTTGCATCCTACAAAAAATTTCTTTCTTCACCCATCAATTTTCAAACAATCATTTTACCTTTTTTTTAATGACTTTCAAATTATCTTTTTCATAAATTTTCTCCATAACATATTTTGTGGAATTCACTTTTTCTGAAATATAATGTATGGAATAAACTTTTCAAAACGTATTCGAGAATAATTTTTTTTGAGTGTCTTATGAAAAGAACTTTTTAGAATGAAAATAAATTATATGGGACATTTGGTTATTTCACCAATTTGATGAGTGTATGAAGAAACACTCAAGAAAGTAGACAACCAAATGAAATGTTGGGCTCTTTGCACGCCAATCGTAAGTTTGATGTTTATTCCTGCACCCTTATATTTTGCTTCTGCATACTATCAAAAGTGTGAATTGACAAAATTAATCATGGAAAGTCTTAAGAACTCAAGTACAACATCTCTTTTTTTTTTTCTACCATTTTTTTGTTGTCATTGTTCATAACAAGCAACAATGAGTATTCTGGATGATTTGGTAATTTTAGAGCGCTCTCAATGGACATAGACAACACATGTGTTTTCGACGACATTAGTTGGTGGTTTTGGAAATGTTATTTGTCGAAAAAGAAAGACAATGTTCATTTTTTTTCTTCCAAAATTGGTAATCAGTAATATTTGTGAAAATGAAAAATCCAAAATGAAATGGTGGCATGCATATTATATTTTAGAAATGGTCGTTTGTAACCTATTCCTAGAATGGATAATACATAACCATTCTGGAATACCCTTTCTGAAACACATTTTAGAAAATAAAAAAATGTGTTCCAAAAAGGATATTTTGTAATGATTTTTTTGTCTTATGAATTTCTTATTACGCAACACTCATCATTTTGGAACCACCCATAACTGTAAAGGGTAATTTGAATATTTAAAAAATGTGGAGGTGCGGAAAGAAAAAATATAGGAATATAGGAAGAAACATCCTAAGATAGCCCAAAAGGGAGTAACAGCCCACACAAGCACTTGTCTTACCAGAAATTTTTTGAAAAATGCTTCTTACACCCAATCATTTTTAACCTGCACCCAACATATTTTTTTAATTTCCAAAAATATCCTTTTATTTCGGAAATAAAAATGTGGAATTAAAAATAATATATTCTGAAAAAATAAATTCAGAAGAGGTTATTGAGTTTCAGAAATAAAAATCCAGAAAAAAATCAAAATTCTACTCCAGACAAAAAAAATCCAGAATTAAAAATAATACATTTCGAAAAAAATCTAGAAAAGATTATTATGTTCTGGAAATGAAAATCCAGAAACAAAATTGAAAAGCTCATTCTAGATAAGAAATTTTGTAATACAAAAAACTCGTTCCGAAAAAAGAAATCCAGAAAACATATTCTGAAAAAAAAGTCTGGAAGGTATTTTTATATATGCACCTATTTTTTTAAGGATATTTTTGTCCTTTCCGCTGAAATTGGGTGCAGGAATATGAGTTTTTTGAAGTGCACATGTTTCAAGTTTGAATTAACTTGCAAAAACAACTCATATCTCCTATCAAACACAAATAAGTTAATTAATAGGAGGTTTGACTAAATTTTTCATTAAAAAATGAAGTATAATAACTTTCTTCGTAGATCATTTCTTAAAAAAATACGTCTTAATTAGTTGAAAATTTTGTTCATATTATAAAATCATGGTGAAGCAAAGTATCAAACAAATTGCACCACATAATGTTTCATTTCTATAATTTAAATTTTTCTGTAATAATTGGATTACTATCACAGAATTAAATAGTTTTATTTAAAACTCAAACTAACTCATGTATAAATAAAAAAATGATATTAAAAAAGTTAATATGTATGAATGAAAATCTTATATCTTCAACTTTAATTACTTTTCAAGTAAACAATTTATCTAGTCAGTTAATGTTTTCTTCATGTAATATTTTTCAAAATAATTATTTAATTTAATGTTATGTTTTTTAAGAAAATCAAATTAATGTGAAGTAAATATTTAAGCAATGAAATTCATTATTTTAAAAATATATAATGGTAAGTAAAATCAAGTTAATTAAAACAATAGTGAAGAAACTTTGAATAATTTATATATCTAAATAATATATTGCAGCATAACAACAGAATTATATTAAATTAGTATCCATAATAAATTTACTAACTTTTATATTAATTATTTTAAAAACTATATCATAAAAAAAAATCTTATTGATTAACCTTGTAAACACACCCTTTAAACTGAAATAAGAAAGATAATTACATTCCATTCTTCATACCAAAATAATATACATTCCATTCTTAAACCGCCAACATTATATATGTCCTGGAATCAGGTGTTTCCATGGAACAAAGTCAAAGAAAAATGAAGGTTTGGAATCAACATGAAACCAACAACGATGCAGTGTGCTAAGATTGTTTTTGTTTGACAAGTAATGACAAAAACCAATAAAAAACGAGAAATGCGTGTTAACTAACTGTTAGAAAAAATACATAATGAATAACATTAATATTATTATTATTATTAAATCATAAAGAAACTGCTGCAGAAAACACTTGAACCAGAGCAAACGAATCCACAACAAAACTGAAACTGAAACTCACCCAAACCAAAAACTTTTTCCCTCTATAACACGAAAACCGAAATTTTCACTCACATAATAGTTCTGGGGCAGTTTGGTTGCTTAATAGTTAATATTCACTTGAATCATACACACAAATGGAGACTCGAGTTGAAGGGAAACCTACTGGTGAGTAAGTACTTAGATTGGATTCTTCAAATTTATTCAAAAAAATGGTTTTTTCTCTGTTGGGTCTTATTTTTTAATGCTAGTATTTGATGTATTTTTGCTCAATAACGTAGCTACTTATATATGCACGTATAAATTTTTTATTTTTCCTCCTAATATTCAATCTCTTCATTGCAGTGCATCCGGATTCTCAGTTGTGATCTTTCTCCCATTTTGGTGAACCCTTTGTAGAATTCCTTTTGAATTTTGTAAAGGGTTAGTGTTTCTGTTTTATTTTTTAGTTTATGTTACCATAATTTGCATCTCAAATGTGAGTTTCTGTAGTTTGTTGGTGTTTATGAATGTTTTATTATGTTATAGTGAGAAGCATGAATTCATCGATTTATGCAGTTTTCCATGCCCTAGTTTCACAGCTTGTATTATGACAATGCTTATTGAGAGTGTGTGAATTATACTTTTTTTTTGGAATTCAAATGCATTGATGGTTGATTGTGGCATTTCCCTCTTTATTTGTGCTAGTGAATGTTTCCTTTCAAACATTTTGTAAAGAATCAGCTTGGCAGTTGTGAAAAAAAATGTAATCTTGGAAAATACTGTTGGGAAGAAAGTGCTATGAGACAGCATTGGTCAATGATTCTAGTGAAGTGTATATGATTTCTATTGTTTTTGTCACAGATGGGTACTCCAAATGGAAGAGCAATGCACAAGGCCGATGAGGAAATTCCTTTTGACTCCGAAATAAATTTTCACCTGTCAGAATCTAGTCTGGTGGAGGTACGTGGATCAGATTCTGGAGAATCTCGGACTGTTCATCATGAAACGTTGGCGGGTATTGTTTACAGGAGCATAAAAGTTGTGATTTTCTCTAACAAACTCAACTTGCTTATGCCTTTTGGGCCTCTTGCAATTCTTGTGCAGAAGTTGACTGCTCATCTTGTGAGTTGGAGTTCACACAATTCTTAATTTCCCTTCACTTTTGATTGAATATCTGTATTAATTTGTGAAGGTGAACTACAGGGTTGGGTCTTTGCTATGAGTTTGTTGGGTATCATGCCTCTGGCGGAGCGGTTAGGTTATGCTACCGAGTAATATTACATGTACTCTTAAAGGTTTTTTGCGTAAGGTTTTCACATTTTATGGTATCTGATGTTACCCTTTTCTTGGTCTTATATAGGCAGCTGGCATTTTACAGTGGAGATACTGGTAAAGTAATAATAGCAGTCTACTGAATCTGTCTTCTTTTAAATCAATCTACAACAGACACTGAAATAAGTTAAAGGACAACTATTGAATGTAATATAATGTGTATATGTGTGTCTTTGTCTAACCAGTTAATTATTCAAACAAGTATCTCTTAAAATTTAACTATCTTTTTTATGTGCTTTATTTCATTGGAAAGATGATCCAGTTACTAACTTCAGCCTTACATGGTTTTAATATCTAATTGCCAAATCAGTTACCTATCTAAGTGTTTCACTCTTCTGCTTTGGTTATCATTCATGTGCTTGTGGTGGTTTATATCTAATACTATTATATTGTATGTTGCAGTTGGGGGTCTTTTAAACGCTACATTTGGAAATGCAACAGAATTTATCATCTCAGTATATGCACTGAAAAGTGGAATGACAAGGGTTGTCCAGCTATCTTTGCTGGGATCAATTTTGTCCAATATGTTATTGGTGCTTGGATGTGCATTCTTATGCGGTGGGATTGTGAATCATAAGAAGGAGCAAGTGTTTAACAAGGTAGACATGTTAGTTTCTGTCTTTTTTTCTTATATCCCTTAGTTTCATTATGTATCACATGTGGCTGATTCAATTTAGCATGTAGGCAACTGCTTCTGTGAATTCAGGATTATTGCTGATGGCGGTCATGGGCATACTTTTTCCAGCTGTTCTACACTACACGCACACTGAGGTTCGTGTTGGGAAGTCAGAGTTGTCCCTTTCAAGATTCAGCAGCTGTGTCATGCTTGTGGCCTATGCTGCATACATATTTTTTCAGTTAAAAAGTCAAAGAAGTCTCTATGTCTCAGTGAACGAGGTTGGCAGTCTTACTAAGTTTCCCTTTTGTTTCTCACTTGTTCTTTTGTTCGTGGATATGTGGAATGCCAAGTGATATCATTGATTTGCTTGCTCTTTAGTGTATGTAATTGTAATCATAACTTTGTCATGAATAGGAACTGTGACGCATGGACTTTAAGATTGCTCATATTTGTATACCTGTAAGTTAATAGTAAAAGGATTCATTGCCCTTACCTGAAAATTATAGCCTGAAATGTGGACAAGAGCAAGTGATATTTAAGTAAGTGGAGAAGTTTGTTTTTCCCTTTGAAGTAAACAGAGTTATTATTTGTTGATTGTATAAGTTACAACCTCTATATGTTCTTTTTAACTCTTGCAACTCAAAATGATTTTTCTAGTATGATTTGATGTTCATTATTAGGATAAAGCAAGGCTTGTTTGTTGCTGTTTGACATTCAATATTTATCTTATTTCCTGTAAAGGACTATCATAACATTTTAGCTCACCAAGCTGTGGTAACATGGTGTGAATTCAGGAAGAGGGTCAGAGTGGAAACAACTCAAATGATGACGAATCACCAGATATTTCTAAATGGGAATCAATAATATGGCTTTCCCTTTTGACTGCTTGGATATCAATCTTGTCCGAATATTTGGTTGGCGCTATAGAGGTGGATAATATTCATATTTTCACTTTTAATTTATTGAAGCTTATGGGAGCATGAAAATACTTGGTGAAGTAGCAGACAGCTGTGGTTTTATCAGTTATTAAATTTTTTCTCCACAACCATTTATCTAGTCACTGAAACATATCACATAGTCCGAGTCTTAAGATGTTGAAAGAATCTAGGCCTTCCAAATTGTATCTGTCTCTGGTTGTCTCCTAACATGTTATTCCTTCATCTCTGCCTTTGTGCTTATCTATGTGATATCATTAAATTTTTTGTTTTGCTTGTCCTTTTGGATATTAGCAAGAAATGTGATTTTCTAATATATCATTATTTTTTAATTATAAAAAAAAATGAGATAGTGGTCATTCTTCCTTCATCTACCCTCTTAGAACTCCTCATCTGAATACATGGAATGTATTTCTAAATGAAATTTCAGTATGTTCTTATTTGGACATTTTTAGAGGGAATAAATTTTGTATTTGATAAACTGTTTTCCAGGGAGCATCTACTGCATGGGAAATTCCAGTAGCATTTATCAGTGTCATATTGCTTCCGTTAGTGGGGAATGCAGCTGAGCATGCCAGTGCTATAATGTTTGCCATGAAAGATAAACTTGTGAGTTCCATTACTTGTACTCACAGACATGGGTGTGCACACATATTCATTGGTTTTATTCCTTGCAGGACATTTCCTTAGGGGTTGCAATAGGCTCATCCACACAGATATCTATGTTTGTGGTAAGTTTTATATTGTATGGATGGTCTTAACCATGTGCATAAATATAGCTAATTTTTGCTCCCCAGTGGTCAAAAGTGAATATAAGCACTTCTAGCAGAGAAAAATAAGATTTTTTTTATTTAACTATAAATTAAAAATTAGTTTATGCACAGGTTAAAAGAAAAAATTTAAAGAAACTGTAAGAGAATTTCTACAAATTAGCTTAAGCATAAACTAGTTTTAACTTGTGAAGAAACTAGTTTGATTTTTCTTCTTATTTTTTCTTTCTTGAGAGTACCTATAGAGAACTTCGTCTACACGTCTACACAGACTCATAGTTATTGACCTTCTACTTTTAACCCAAATATGCCTTACAAGTTGTTAATAGTACCATGAGGTTATTCAGATGTTAATATTGATCAATTTTGTTCTGAGAGTGGTTAACTTGTCAAGTAGATGTTTATCACTGGGATGAATATAATTTTTAGAGATTAAGTTGCTACATAGATTTACTTTTGTTTGGGTAAATAAAGAATGCCTTTTTCATGCAAGTGTATGTGGCTGTCTCTACTTTCTTTATATATCTATAACCAAGCATGCATTGGGCAGAGAATTTTAGTGATGCATATATTGCTGATGCAGAAAGATTGCCATGATGTCTAAATAATAGAAAGCAAAACTTAGGAGTAACATGTAAAATAGAAGTAGGATTGAAACTAAGTAATGAAACAAAACAACTGAATGTATTCAGCTTCTTCCTTTATCTAGTGGCTCATGGCTTGATGTAGCATTAAGGGGGGGTTTTGCATTCATAAGTGCCTCCTCATAACGTAAGTCTAGCCTGTGAAATTTCATTTCCTTCACATTTTCTTTTTCATTATGCAGATACCATTTTGTGTTGTTATTGGCTGGATAATGGGGCATCCTATGGACTTAAACTTTCAGCTTTTTGAAACTGCAGCACTATTTCTTACTGTTATAGTTGTAGCCTTCATGTTACAGGTTTGTATTCAAAGATTACATAAGAATGAAAATTAAAAGTATGGTAAAATTGTCTTGATCTTTAGTGAGGTAAAAAGAAAAGATTGTGACATGTTTACTATGCATTTGCAGGAAGGAACTGCTAATTACTTCAAAGGACTAATGCTTATTCTTTGCTATCTTATTGTGGCAGCCAGTTTTTATGTACATGTAGATTCCTCTGAATAGGTTACATGTTGGCTTTGTTTGGTGTTACATTGTATATTTATTTTCTGAAATGAGGTTGTGAAGATTTTGTTGTTCCCCTGACTCAATTGTATGAAATTATCTTTCCACTTCTTATCCCCATCTTGTAATTGTGTTTCACAAATCTCATTGTCTTGCGTCCTGCTTGTTGCACAAGCTCCACTTATATTGAATATATAACTGCAGTCTCCGATTACTCAGAATATATGGATTAATGTAATTATTGTCAGTATTTGTATGAATGGGGAGTTTAAAAATTCTAAAGAACTTCAATGTTGCTTGAAATTTCATCATTATTAAATTTTAGTCAAAAAAATCTAAAGTTCCCTTGAAAATTTAAAACAATTTAAATATTTAACTCAATCTAGTACGAGACTTAAATTTTAAAATACATAGTTTTTAAATTTTATCTCAGTATTACATTTTTTATAGTGGGTCAAAATGACTAATTGACTTAATACAGAGTCAATTTGAGCCAAGAAAATTGTAGCTGAACTAAAATAGAGGTCGGATTGACAAAAAAATGGGTTTGTTTTTTACATCTTTATATTTTTTTGAAATATTGAAATTAACATTGACAGTTTTTGGTGATTTTGGAGTAAGGGATGTTTTGTAAGCAAAAGTTATTTTCCAATAAAAAATTTGGAAAACAAAAAATTATTCTGGAATATTTTTGATGCAACACATTTTTTTACTTTTAGAATTTTGGAATAGTAAATCCAGAATTCATAAAATGTGTTTGGTGGGAGAGGGTATTTCGAAAAGGTTCTGGCCTATTTTTTTTGTAACCATGTCAAGAATATAATATGCTATTCCCCAGTTTCATTCTGGATTTGTCATTTATGCAAAGCAAATATTATGGATTACTAATTCTGGAAGAAAAAAAAAAACCTTACCTTTTTTTCTCCAACAAATAGCACTTCCAAAACCACACTCACTAATCACCACAATGCCACCAAAAAGCACTAAAATCACTCAAATTACCCAGAATACTCATTGTGGCTTGTTATGGATAGTGACAACGAAAATGGTCGAGAAGAAGGAGACGTTGTTTTTGGGTTCTTAAAACCTCCCAGGAATAATTTTGTCAATTTACATTTATGATGGGATGCAGGAAGCAAAATGTAGGGGTGAAGAAAGAAATAGCCCGAAAAATTATTAGGTGACCCATTGGATCACACCACCAATTTTGATACTTTTACTAACAATTGTCTAACAAGAAGAGATATTAATGAAACTTGTTTGTTGTTGTCTAATAAGCCCCCTCAAGATAGTCATGGTTTGTGACTTCTATCTTATCGCAAATTCTTGACAACATGCACTTGTTAAGGCTTTGGTTAGAAAATTTTAACAATTTGGTCTTTAGAAGACACGTGAGATACAATTAACTTTCCTATTTGAACTTGATCATGAACAAAGTGATAGCAGTGAGTATAATAACACTAAATTTAAGCATAAATTACATTGATGTTGTAAAAAAGATGAGATGGCACTATATGGATACTTTCAATTTCATAAGCATGTAAATGTTTGTCAACCACAGCTCAAATGTTGCATCAGTTGCGACAGTGCGTTTTGTTTTTATGGAAGATCTCAACTATTTCTTCGACAACCATGGTTGAGATTGCCACCATACAATATGATATAGGTTGGTGTGGATGTTCTATCATCAAAATTTGCACTCGTCTACCTCGGTGTATGCCAACAAGTCGAAGGAGGAAGATCGTTAAAAGATAATACAACAGTTAATGGTGTGTTTAACAAAACAAAGCAGACACTTGGGATGTTGTAGATGAAGAATAGTTATAGATGTAGAGAGTGGTGATGTAAAAGTCTCTTCGAAATCCCACACATGTAGATTGAATGAACCTTTTTGCAATACGGCACCTCTTTTGAAAATTTGAGTAGTGTCACTAGGTCAATTATCTTTAGTTCTCTTTAGTAAGGCAAAGATATGGAAAATAATTAATAAAATGAAATGAAAGATGTAATTCAATAATTGATAATACAAACCAAAACCAATTTTGATAAAAACAAATATAGTAACTAAAACACATTCTCTTATTTTTTTAATTATTGTTCTGAATTTTTAGTGTTTGATTCAACACAATCAAATACTTGTTTCAAAAACATTTTCTTCGCAAATCATCCTCTCTTCTAAGATTCACGAGCTAAAGAAAAAAAAATCCTAAACCCTGTATAAAATAGTAGAAAATTATGACAAAAGAGAAGATTCTAAATTCCAATCAAGATATTTCAGCCTTTAGTCGTGGGAAAAGGATGAACTCAGTGAATGAAGGTAAACTATATGATAAAAAACTGATAAGCAAGGAAAATAAGAAAATTCATACATCAATTCACTCTAAGATACACTACCAACACATGAGAATCCATCTGGAACAAACAGTACAGATACATGTGTGCTTGTTTCAAAAAAGTGAAGCTGTAAGCTCATTAACTTCCGATACAACTTGATCATAATCAGATTTTAGTTTCTCTTGTTCCCCTTGCTCTAATTCACCCTTTGTAGGTTTCGTCTGTACCAAAACACAGCAAGTAGGCCTCTTAGTTGCACCTGCACCAGCAAGGTCCTGGAAAACGATATAAACAACAAAAGTTAAATGAAACTGGGCAGTAATTGGAATTTCATCAACACAGAAGAAAACTAATCAACAATACCAGAAAAATATACATATTTCTCCTACAATTACACCCTCGCTTTAGGAGAAAAAAATGTGTAGATTGCAGAAGAAAAACTCAAAGTAAGTACTATATAAGTATAACTATGTGATTTAAACCTTTACTAGAAGGCTCAGATCAGTAAACAGGCAGGGGGCAACTAACAAGATCTTTATAATTCATAAACTGAGCTAAAGCAGATTCTTCTTATCATGCAGTTAAATATTTACTTGTTCAATTCATATTCTTCCAAAAAAAAAAGTTGAGTTGAGTCTATTTCACTATGGATAAAATAGGATTAGTGTCATAATATATACATGAAGAAACATGCAATTGAATTTCCTGCAAAAAAAAACAAGGTAAAGAAGAGTGATGATGACATACTTCTTTAGATGGGACATATACGTATGGAATGTCAGACTCTTCACAGAGAACGGGAACATGGGTGATGACATCGATGGGTGAAATGTTGCCAGCGATAACACAAAATCTGAAATGATGAAAAAAGGAGAAAATTAGGGAAAGGAATTTTGCAAGAGATGAGTTGGGTAAGAGAGAAGGAGAAAACAGACCCTTTTTGGCCTCTGCGAATGCTTTTAACGACCTCCTTGACTCCTCTCTTTAAGCATTTGTGTTCAGCGGCTGAAAGAAAAGAATATGAAGTGATAGTTAAAGCGATGAAGCATGGAAAAAGAGGATTTAGAATGCTAATGGCGGAAGAAAAAGTGACCTCTGCGAACAAGTTTTAGGGTACGCTTGCAAAGCTTCTTCCCAGCAAGGGGCTTAGCGATGGGAGCGAGAGCCTGCATCTTCTTCTTCTCCTTCTCCTTCTGCGCCGATTTCTCTACCTCGCTGTCGCTTCCCCCCATCTCTGTCTCTGTCTCTCTCTCTGCGCTCTCAATTGGAAAATGATGAAGAACCCTTAAACCCTGTAGCTAGGGTTTATTTACTCAGTTCAGGTTTGGGTCAGGCCAGTCTCCTAGTTGGGTTTACCTAGGCCCAGTCTTCAAGTCTCATAGGCTATTTCTTCCTTCACCCCTGTATTTTTCTTCCTGCACCCCAGATTCTTCGAAATACCCAAATTACCCTTGACAGTTTTGGGTGATTTAAAATAGGGTGTTCCTTAAGCAAAATTTGTTTCTAAAATAGAAAATCTGAAAAAAAAAACCATTAGAATTCATAAAAAGTGTTCCAGAAACATTCTGAAAAGAGTAATTTGAAAATCATTTTTAAAAGGATTAAAATAGTCTTTTCTGAAAAAGATGAGGTGCAGAGAGAAAACTGTTGGGGTGCAGAAAAAAACACCCAGTCTCATGTTAGGTAGTTTCATTCTTCCTACCCTGTTGTTTCAGGCAATTACTTTCTGCACCATTAACTGTACCCAATTTCAGTAGAAAAAAATGAAAAATATCCTTAAATAAAAATACTTTCCAAATTCTTTTTTTTAGAATATGTTTTTGGATTATTTTTTTTCTAGAATGATTTTTATTTTCAGAACATAATAATCTTTTTTTATCTACTTTGTCAGAATGTATTATTTATAAATTTGAATTTTTATTTTCGAAATGAAGGCATTTTTCAGAAAATTTGAAACTATATAGGGTGTAGGTTCAAAAAGACTGGGTGTAGGAAGAATTTGTTGTGGTTTCATCTGCAACCATAGGGTTTGTGAAATTACCATCTTAACCTTAATAAAATAAATAACTAACATAGGGTTGCAGGAAGAATTTGCCTATTACGCGTTATGAATAAGGTTTTTAATCTGAACTTGTTAATATAATATATAACATACTTATAATTTTAGTTTATCAAGAGTGGAGATCTTCCTGATAGCATTTGACCATTATGTTTTGAATATAAAGTTTTTTCACATTTTTTAAGGAGTGTTCTTGGAAGCATAAGATATAAAAAAGAAGAGCAAAAGATAAGTAGGGATGAATAATTTGTTTATTGGTGTAGTTAGAGGTTGGCACATAAAAACTACATAATGGTAGAAATGGAAACATAGGAAGCACGCAAGGAGCCAGAGTAGAGTGTCCCATTATGTTCATGAACCTCACTCACTCCCTCACTTCCAAACTCTCGACCAAGAGACCTTATCTGTAAAACTACACCGTTCACTCCTATTCTCACTCCTCCGGGTAAAATAGTTGGCCTTGAAGGTGGATTTCGACCTAAAACACCATTCACTGCAACCCAGAATTGACCCCTTGAGTTCCTTCTGATGTTATCTGGTCTTCCTGTGAGTTGCATGAATATTTCAGAAGAGTTTGCTCTTGGCCCTTTCACCCAAAATCTTTGGATTCTATTTCCCAAGTATTCACTCACAAGGACAAATGATCCATCTCTGCTCACTGCCACCCCAGATGCCAAAGCAAGACCCCTCATCAAAACTCTTGTTTCGTTCGTTTTTGGGTCCAGTGAGAATAAGCTCCCAGATTTATCTCTACTGTTTTCTAGTGCCTGACCATCCCTGCAAAAAATATGTCTCACATTTGTTACTTGAGTTATGATATGTAACATTTTTCTTATTGATTTACTATCCAAGTGATGAAAAAATGTGCAGTGTAAGGGAATTGAGATTACTTGAAATGGAAGTTAGTGCTAGCTTGAGTGAAATAAACGATTCCAGTGTCGACATCTATGTCAATTCCATCCAGAAACTCAAGAGTAGAGTTGTCACTATGCTCTTGTGGTTGAAGAGCTTTAAAAGATTGAATCGGTGCCCCTCCATTGGGTCCTATCTTTACAAGCCCAAAATAAGCATCTGCTACATATAGTTCGTTTGTTTGATGGTTGAAACGTAATCCTAAAGGTCTTCCACATTCTGATTGGAGTTCTGAGAAATCAGCAAGCCCATTACACAATGTTTTGTTCCTGAATTCGACCACCAAACCAACATCAAATAATGCATCTAAGAAAATATATATATAAGGATAATCTTCACGTAATGTGAGAATGTTTTTAATTGTGTGGTCATTGAGTTGAGTTAATGTCTGAGGTTCACCTGTTTGGTGAAGTGTAGCCATATTCCTCGAATCCCTTTGGACCAACATATTTGAGAATTCTTCCATCGGAAACACCTACATATGGCCCTCCACCGTTTCGATCAAATTCTAGAGAGTCAGGGCCTGTAGTTGGTGACGGTAGTGGCAACCTTGTCAGTAGTATAGCCACTGATGGTGAACACAAAAGGAATGTCATAAAAATTGCAGAGAAAGTGATGAGCATTGTGATCTTAGACAACATGTTGTTAATGATGTTTTATCAATGTAAGACACAAAACTTGAGGATTCAGTGGCTGTATTTATAGGCTTATGTGTATGTGTGCAATGTAGTGTATGCAATAAGAGCAAGGTGAAGAGCCCAACTTTGTAACAACCCTGGTCAAAACACAGAATTTAGGAAGATCAGTCTGTGAGAAACTTTAGTGGTTTTCTGTGGGAATGGATTTAGTATTGGGAAAAGGAACATGTCTTATGTGTAGTTTTTGCATGAAAAATGTGAATTTGAAGCATGGGTGGGAAATAAAGATGATTGTTAGTTTTGTAGTTTTATTGCATTTCTATGAAGCCTCTAAACTTTCTTCTCTACGAGCTTTTTCTCGTGTTGTGACTCATGAAAAGTGCCTTTCTTGTTAAACTAATTATATCTCAGTGTTCTTAAAGTTTACCAAAATGGTGAGTTTGAGATGGGCAAATGAAAAAAAATAAAAAATAGAAATTTGTCATTTATGAGCGAAAGTTGTCACGTAGACGATATTAATTAAATCCATTAATTCATTATTTTTTTAATTAAAATTATCAACTAGGTTCAGTGTAGATAAGTTGTGAAGAAATTGGATACTAAATTGACAATTTCAGAGGATTTTATCTAAATTAAACTTGTCAATTTCTCAGTTGATTTTTTTTAAAAAAAATAATTAATATTTTTTAAAATTAAAAAATGTATATAATAATAATTTAAAAATTGTTTAAAATTATATGAAGTAGATAAGAATATTGTGAAAATTTGTATTTTATAGATAAATAATATTAAAAAAATTAAAACTAAATTTTATTTTGAAAAAAAACACAATTATCTTAATTTAAGTTGGATTAAAAATAGGTTGTGTAATAAATGTAAAATATTTAGTACTTTTTAAATAATTTTAAAATTAAAAATATTTTTGTTGTTTTAAAAAAAAATTGAAATTATGTTCATGAAGTAGTTTATAAATAATACCATTATAAATAAAAATGGTAATGTTTAAACAATATTTATAAAATAATAAATAAATACAATTTATACATAATTGTTAGACTAGCAGAAAATTACTTACCAATTAAAATGTTTCATAATATTAAATGTTAGACTCTTGATATCATTACGGGATAAAATAACATTAACACTTTGTGATGATGCTCATGTTCAAGAGCTCATTGGATGTAAATTACAAATATTGTTATAGATACTATACTCTTCTAGTGCATTTAACATTTATTGGTAAAAAAATAAATTATTATCTAATTAGAAAATATTTAACGAAACTTGAAAAAAATGTAAAATATTTTTAAACACAGCTCAATTTGTGTTTTTCCTCTTTCACAATATAAGTACAAGAATGGAGGGACAAAATTTTATAAAAGACAATTTTTAACTATATTATTAGTCCAAAATCTCTACCACTTTCCAGATAACTAATCTCTTTAAGAAAACTTAATTAATCACGTGGAATTTTTCTTTATAATTATTTTTTACATTTACAATACTCATATAAAACTTCATGTTTCATAATTAATATGATTGTCATACAACTTCTTTAGTCATAAATCTTCAATAATTTTCAGAACATCGTCATGAGAAATCAGAATAGATATTGAATATCGCCTTTGTCATCTTCTGTGTAATAAAAAATTTCAAACAGTAATATTTATTATTTCTCATAACCAGGCTCGTGATTCTTCCACAATTTAGTTGTCCAGGTTTTAATCTTTCTGCTCAAATGACTAAATAAATTTTTCAAATTAAAAATTAAAATTAAACTAATTTTAAAAAATATTTTTTTATATTATATTATTATTTATGGATGTAAATATATAGGATAATTGTAACAATTACTAATTATAATAGATTCATTTAACATTAGATAATAATTATTTAAATTTACTTAATTAAAATATTAATTAATAAATTCAATATTTATATGATTCCTTTTAAAAAATATGTATACATATATATTAAAATAAAAAAGCAAAATTACAAAAATTTGGTGGGCTAATTGTGAGTCCGCCCTAAACACGGTGAACTAGCCCAACCCGTTCTATTTTGATAACTATTTTCTGCACCCAACAAATTTATATCTGCACCAAACCATTGATCTGAAATAACTAAAATACGCCCGGTAGTTTTATAAAATTTCTTTTCCAAAATATTTCGAGATTTTATTTTTCAGAATATATTTTTTACATTTCGGAATTGTTTTTTTGGAATGAGATTTTAGTTTTCCTAAAAAAAATTTAATCTAGAATTCTTTTTCTATAATATATTTTTTGATTTTAGATTTTCGATTTTATAATGAGGAGTAATTTTGGAATTCCAAAAATTGATTGGGTGTAGGTCTAAAATCATTAGGTGTAGGAAGCAAAAGTCTCCTATTTTTAGAAGGTTAATAAGAGATTAAACTAAAATGGGTTTATCACTTATGGGGAGAAAATAATGTCTTTTGTGATTTGAATGCAAGTACCCAGACAATTTATTTTTGTTTTATAAAATCAGAAATATGTTAGATCTTAAGAAACGTGTAAGTATCCAAGAAAATCAAGTGATTTGTAAAAAACACTTTACACTCAAAATTATGAGATATAGATGAGAGAATCAATGCATAAAATCAAAAATATTTTTTTAGTTTTTTACTTCATTCTTGCATTTTGCGAATTTTTTTTCCTAGATTTTGTGTTATTATTGACTGGATAACTGGGCACACTAATTCAAATTGAGATTATGAATTTAATCATTGCAAACTTTATTATACATGAAAATACAACATACATTAATATTAAACAAAAATAACTTTAAAAATAAAAAATACTTAATTACTATATTCAATAAATTAAATATTATTTTAAATACTCAATAAATTATTAATATCTAAATTAATTATTTATTAATAATATAAACTAATTATAATAATTTTTTTTATATTTTTTTAAATAATATTTAATTTAATTAATATATTATTTATTTTTTAAAATTAATTTTTTATTTAAAGTAAAATTAGTGATACGCCAAAAATTAAAAAATATATTAAAGAATTTTAGTAAGTTATCTTATATATAAACTAAGTTTAACTTTTTTAAAAAATTCATTCGCGTTTTCATTATATTTTTTAAAAATATTTATGAAGAAATTAACCCAAATACATCCTGAATTCCAATCCTACTGCGTAAGTATCAACCAAATAGTGCATAGAAAATTATATTCAAATTTTGAAAAAATAGTCAAAAGTTGAATTTTTTTTTCTTCGTTGATTTTAACACTCTTTTTTTCTACTTTGAATTTAGTCTATGTCTTTGAAATTTTGGCATGAATTAATCGAAGTTACTTTTGACATTCCTTTTCTTTTTTTCATTTTCTAAAGAAGATTCTCATTTTTTTGTCTTTTTTTTTCATTGTCTCAAAAAGCTTGTCACTTGCTAATTATTTTAATAAAAATGTGTTACACTTTCAAAGGCACTCAGAATTTTTTCTTGACTTGAAAAACTAAGATCCAAACCCATTTTGTCTTTATTTTTTTCAAACACAAGTGTGAAAGTTTGGTAATCATAATTCCCAAAAAATGAGTAATGAACACTTCCATTTTGGGCAATAGAATATTGTACAAATTTTTCAGTTTGGTAATCATAATGACTTCACAAGATTTTAATAAAATCTCTTGAAATGGAACCCTATATGCAATGGAACCCTAATAATATACTTGGATTAAAGTCTGAAAATTACTTTTATGAATTCTTATGCATAGTAATAAAGAAAATAATGCACCAAATAAAGAGAAAAAAAATGTTAATTCTCCATAAGTATAACTTAAATCTTTCATCAAGGTAAATTAATTGTGTTGTTTGGGTATGTCTGGAACAAAATTAAACATGGTTTCACAATCTACAAGCTAGAACTACTTTAAATAATTTACATTTTCATATTGAAAACCTAAATTCAATACTATAAACACCAAACCAACACACTTTATCTTATTCAACTTTTCATTCCTATCCAAATCCAAGAACCCTAGGTGAACATGAACAGCATTAAAAGCTTGAAGTCAATATTGAGCTACACCATTAGAATTTGTGATTTAAAGTTCCCAAACATGACATCATTAAAGTCACAACATTGACCCATTGAGTCAAAAACAATGTTATGTCCAACCTAATATTTTTTTTTTCTTTTCTCTCTTGAAGGTCATTTAACCTAAAAAAAAGGTTTAATCTTTTTCATCATACAAATAATATTTTATATATATATATATATATATGTTAAATAATAATGACATTAAAGAGAGTGTAAGGTCATGTTCTCATGTGGTGTGAAGAAGCATGGTTTTTAGGACAATTATAGAAGGAGCAAAGGACTTAATGAAAAGATTGGGGTGAATAATGATAACAGAAAACAATTTAGTTAGTACTATTGGGCCCTAGTTATTTTTGTCATCTTCCAAAAAGACTATGCATTATTTAACCCAAACCCACACTCCATAGATTCCACAAAGACATTGGGCCCAACAATTATTTCAGTGTCAAAGGTCAAGTTTAGCACACTTCATAATTATTAAAGAAATTCTCTTAAGTCAACCAGGTTTGGCCTCTTACTTATATTGTATTGTCAGTCAAAAAATTGTTCTCATACCTTTTTGTTGTTTGACCTAAGAGTAAAGCTTGTTTCTTAAAATATTGTTTTGGTTAGGTTGTTGTTGACATTGTTGTGTGAAATGTAAGTTTCATTTTTTTTATTTAACAATTTTTTGTAAAATTCATCAAGAGTTGTTGGAAATAATATTTTTTAGACTCAACCACCTACAACACGATTTTTGAATTTAATAATGTCCTAATGTCTAGTAAAATTTTAAATGTAACATTACATATATTGAATGATCTCAGTCTAAAAAAAATTAACATCTTGATTGATAATATGATTATAATTATTCTATGATATCATATTTAAATTATTAATCATATGATAGGATAATTAAAACACTCAAATTTTTAGATATTAAAAGATTATAATTACGGTAAATTTATGTTAAGTATCGTCCATCCATTCTTGTAACATAGATTGACTTGCTCTTCATCATCTTCTAGGATTTTGTGTCTCTCATTCAAAATGTCTTCGACCACAACTAACATACATTAAAAATGTCTTTTCCTACATTAATTTTGCCTTTATCTAAAATAATCTTGTGTAAGATAATTTTTTTTTCCAATAGTCTTATTGAAGTGTTCCTCTGTTGGCTAAGAATGTATCTCTTAAACTTGTCAATATTTTTCTCCACCTTGTCTCGAGCTATCAACTCCTCGTGATGCATCAAAGTCAATAAGTTAGGTTTACATTAAATTGCTTAACTCAATTTTTTTTTCTTATATCTTTCTTTTTCTTTTTTATTGCAAGCATCAAGTCTTCCATGAAGACACCTATATAACATTCTTTGTTTGGAGTTTTCTTTTTTTTGTTTCCCATAGAGGAGTTTGCCTCCAAATATTCTTTTAATGAATTAATGAACTCCTAAAGTCAATCAACCCTTGTTTTCAATTTCTCCAATGCATTTGACTGCTCTCATGCACACCACACTAGTGCTTGAGATTGCAACTCCATGAAGGAACTTAGCATGTAATTACCTCTTTCATAAAAGAATTCAACAAAATGTTCAACCTAGATCCAATGTAGAAGTCACAACCAATAAAGGACTCATATGAATTCATACTAGTCTAAAAAAAATTGGTTGGCGCATCATTATAAACTATTGGACGACAACCTCTTCGTTTAATGTCTTCAAAATGATTTATCCTTCTTTTTGTGTTTCTTAGTTAAGTTAACGAGCAACAATCAAAGATTCAGTTTACCACATCGAGATTCTTTTTAGCCTTTTTTTTATTGGTAATAGTCAATTATCCAGTCCACAAATACTTGAAAAGTTCTTACCAGAGGAGTTTATGACATGCATAATATCTAAATGAAAAAGAAACAGTAAGCAAATTTAGTATCAAACAAATAAAGTAATAATAAGGAAAAGACACATACCTTCAAAATCCTCACTACAATAGGGAGAAAGATGGATTTCGAGGATTTTGCGGGTGGGAAGCTTTTGAGGAACCTTATCAAGTGTGTATAATATCCAATTGTCATTCAAGGTCAACCAAGATCTCAACTATGAAATAATAGAATGAAATTTTGGTTGATTTTCATCATGAAAATATTGATGACCACTAATATGTACTTCTTTAAAATTCTTGTATGAAGTAGTATAAGGGACCAAAAATGATGTCATAGGTTACCCTACTAAGAAAAGTCATCCTATTACATCCATGATCGAGTACTATAAAAATAAAGAATTACTTTAAGAGAAAGATTTAGACAAAATGTTTTGCAAGTTACCTAAAATGCCTGAAGATAAACCCAATTATTTAGATGAAGTTGGGTGGATGTCAGGTTCAGAACTCTTAACACACTTTAAAATCTAAATAATTGGTAGCTAATTAGATACCACTTTAAAAATTATTTATCAATAATAAAAACTATTTTAGATATCAATTTTTTTTATCTATACACTATTAGAAAATCATTAAATATAAATTAATTTTAGAGACAACAAATTATTAGTTTCTATAGTGAATAAATTAAATACTATTCTAGAGACTACAAAATTATTGGTGTCTAAATTAGTTTATATTATTGATAAATAGTTTATAAATTGGTATCAAATTAGCTACCTAAATTTTAACTACCAATTATTTATATTCTAAAATTGGTATCTAAAACCTTGATATATAATTAGATACCAATTTAGAAATTATTTATCAATAATATAAACTAATTTAGATACCAATAGTTTTTTTAGTCTCTAAAATACTATATAATTTTGTCAATATAACAACTAATTATTTTTTTACTCTAAAATTGATTTTTATTTAATGATTTTCTTGTAGTGATAAAATAATATATAATTTACTCAATACAACAACTAATTATTGATAATATTTAAAATTAGTTTTTATTTAATAATTTTATAATAATTTATTATACCAAAACCCAAAAAATTTGGATTCTCATCACACAATGTTCATGTCTATTTTCTATTTAAAGATTTTACAATAAACTAACAACAAACACCACACAATGTTCATGTCAACAGTTTTTTATAGTCCGCAAACATAATTTAATATTTTAATAATAATGATAATATTATGTTCTGATCATAACCATGCTATATTTTAAATGATTATTTAATTGACTAAAATGTATATAAATTATATTATACTTATTTATACCTTTCTGATTAATATGGCTACCAATTAATAAAAAATAATTTCGCTATGTTTTATTGATCAATAATTTTTTTTTCATTAATATTGATAATAATTAATAAAATAAAATTTGTCATTAATTATTGTAATGCTAAAATATGAATTTGTATTATTTTTTATTATTGATTCTTAAATCAAATTATGTGCATTAAAAAATTAATTGAATTCATGATATTTATTCATATTTAATCACTAGTAATAATAATTATGAGTAATATTTTAATATGATTAAAATTATAGTCAATTGTTAAATTAATCTAGCTTCATCCAAGACTTTAAGGATATATAGTATTTATAAAAATAATATATACTTAATTTTTCTAATTAATAATATATCATAAAATTATTTATTTAATAATATAATAAATAACTAGTGGTAATAAAAATAAAATTTTCATCAATGATTATAATAATTCATGTTTTTTTCTCACGAACAATTAGTATTCCAAAGTTTTATATTAGACTAATATATCTAAACAGAAGGTAAATAAAATAATTTTGTATATGACTAATTATTTATAAATTAGGTAAGTGATTATTATAATTTGACATTTTTTTTAGAAAAATTACAGCACATTTTTTTAATATAATATATTTTAATTTTTAAAATAGTTTAATTCATAGTTTTTGTACTGATTAATATTATTAATTATTATTATTATTAATTTAAGAAGTAATATTATAATAAACTCTTAAAATGTGTATTCGTTTGACATCTTTCTTCTCTTGGATAATATTTGTAAAATAATATATATATATATATATATATATATAGTCATTCTTTTTGTTTTAATTAATAATATATCATAAATATTTTATTTAATAATATACTTAATAGTTTTCATTAACAAAAAGAATATGTCCATCAATAACTGTTGTAAATAAATTTATACTTTATAACAAATTAAGAAATATTTTAATTATTTTGCTAAAGATTTATATCACACGACCAATTATTTATAAATTAGATAAATAAAAAATAATACTTGAAGTCACAAACCTTTTTTTATTTATATTTTTTCTACATTCAAATAGTTTAATTTTTATAACTTTACTCGCTATTATTATTAATATTTGCTATTCCATCTTAAATTTCCGTAAGTAATTAATTTAATACTATAAATAATCAAAACTAGTAAGAAATTGAAATATATTTTTTGAAAGTTGTCTATTTAAAGGTTTGGATACCATGGAGGTAAATGAATATTTGTGTGTGAAAATCATGTCCTATTTTTTTATTTGTTTCCTTAACAGTATTTCTTAAAAATTTATAACTGAACAAATTTCAAATATATATAATTTTTTAGATTTTTTAATTACTATGCTATTATTTTTTTTTATAAAGTTTTCGTCATCACTATACTATGCTATTATTTAATTATAACTGAAATTTATATAATATACACTTAATAATATTTTTTCTTATTAATAAATAATAATAAAACATTCAACTTTTTAATGATATCTTTTGCACATTAATATTGTTAATAATTAATAAAAATACAATTTTTGTCATTAATTATTGTAATAATAATATATCAATTTTCACTATTTTTATTTATTTCTGAATTCATTAGCAAAAACAGATTGTATTAGTTAACTAATTTATTTATTTTATGATACTCCTTCATATTTACTCATTAATAATAATTGATCTACTTTCAACTTAAATTTGCATTGTACTGTGACACTAATGTTTCCAAAAACTGATAACAGTTTACATAATAATATAAAATTAGAGTTTTTATTTTTACTAAGTAAGTTTCGTATAAATTTTTATGATAGATTTTTTTAAAATTATTTTAATATTTATAAAAAATATTTAATTTACTTATATAAACTAATATATTTACGATTCAACATTATTGATTAAATAACGCATTATATGGAGCAATTTGACTTCTCATCTATTTTTTTTTTATAAAAGTAGGATTAAAAGTTCTATATTTAATAAATTCATATTTTAATTATTAATTTTAATAAATATTATATTTAATAACACTCAAATCAATATTGAATACAAATATTTATTTCTATATTTATAAGCATTTTAAATTAAAAAAAAATCAAAACAACATTAATTTTCTATTATAAATATTATTAGTCTGAATATTGATTCAATTATTAAATGTAATATATTTATATAATAAATATTATAAATTGTCTAGTTTTGTATTGAATAATATTAAATTTGATCCTTACAAAGTTAAAGCATTAATGGATAGGTTTTTGACTAAAACTGAAACATTAGTGGAAATGGTTTTGACTAAAATTGAAACACTAATAAAAAGGTTTTTGAATAATCATTTTTTGTCAAAAGTAATTAATAATATATCATTTTATATATAAGTTTTCTATTGGTGAGATTCTTAATGCATAACAGTCAAGATTTTAATTTTATTAAATCATCTGTTACACTCAATATTTGAGAATCACTTTTTATTATTATTATCTACTTTCTTTTCACTTGTCCTTGCCATTCAAAGGTAAATAAAATATTAAGAAGTTTGCAGCATCTTGAAATTTTTTTCTTGGAATTAACCATAGGGTCCATGTGTCAGAGCACCATGACCAACCTGTTTCATCACAAGCCACAATTTTTGTGACATTTTCTTGGCTCACATTACAAGGTTTTACTGAAAATTATAAAAAAAAAAAGACATAGTTCCAATAATTTCTTGGCGGTCCAAATTGTCATGTTATGAGCTTGCATAGTAGCCATAGCATAGAGACAGACTCATCCTGATCCTTAAGTCTGGGATGGTTATAAAAGGGACTGATCTTGTTCTATCTTGTGAACTCTCTTACACAAAAGGGCACCATCTGTCAAAAATTGCTTCAATTCATCAGAATCATGCTGCAAATAGAGTAACATGTTTGCTTCTGTGGCTTCTCATTGTGTCTCATCAGATATCAGCTTGGTAAGTCCTGAACTTGTAGAAAGTAGTAGCATTCATTAGTTGTTAGGATGATGAAACAAATAATGATATTCCATTCATTCACACTAAGGGAAACTTCAACACTAGATGTGACTCAACTGAAAAAAGATGTTGCTTTTACTCCAATGATTCTATGGACTCTGCAATGAGAAATCTAAAACTGTATGTGTTGTTCCTTGAGGTGAAAGATGCTGGACGTAAGTGGCCTAAATTAAGATAGAGAAGTTGAAATGAACTTCCATTACAGCATGGGACAAATTTGATGTGTGACCATGATCTGAAACTAATGGTGTGCTTTCATTTCAAAAGTCAGCAAAAACATGGTTTTCAACTTTTCACTACCACTTGGTCTTTTTGAAGAACACCCCACAACCTTCCCACTTGACTCCTCTGGTCCACAGATTCTGAATCTTTTTTACAATCTAGATCACAATGTAAGACTAAAAGTAAGAAAGAAAAAAGGGTTCATAAAAAATTCCTTGGTGAGTATGACTTCTGATTCCTCAATTATTATGTTTATATAAGGTTACCATACCAAAAACCTTATTTAATAATTGGCTCCTAATCACACATCATGAGGCATCTAAGAAGCTACGTAAGCCTTGGCATCTTTTCCTCATCTTTTCTCCAAGCCTATAACTACATTCAACCCAATCTGCATTGGACCAAGTGTAGAAAGACATTTTCCCAAGCTTCCTCTTTGCCTAGAAAGCAGGTAATGTAATTTGTTTTACACAAGCTAGTTAGGTAACACGTCCTCAAGAGTTTAAGTCTAATTTTGCGCTATTCATTACTCTGCCTAGACTGACACACTGGCAAAACACAAGCCATACAGGCACATGTTCATTAGCAGAATCAAGACTAATTTAAACTATTTCAGCAACTTATCATGTGCTCGATGCTCTTTAGGGCAACTAACTTTGGTAAATTTGGCTAATCACTTCACATAAAGGAAAAACTATGTAGTTTCCCAACATATATACTCACTTTGATTTCAACTAGCAGCAGCATTTTTGTCTTTATTTATGTTAGTTTAAGCCTTTACACGGGATTAACATGCAGGAATCTCCATAAGTTTGCATTGAATTGGATGCTTTGATAAATATGGATGGGAAAAACTCTCTACAAATCACTAGAAGTGGCACTGGTGATTATGATGACGATGGACATGCCAAAAGGACTGGTAAAGTTCTCTAGGACCAAAACTAATCCTTTTTTTATGTATACTTGAATTTGAATCTTAAATTTTAGTCCTTCAATGTTCTGCCAGGGAATTTGAAGAGTGCTGTAGCTCATATCATTACTGCTGTTATTGGTTCTGGTGTTCTTTCTCTTGCATGGAGCACTTCCCAATTAGGATGGATTGGAGGGCCAGTTGCCCTGCTTTGTTGTGCAATTGTCACCTATATTTCTTCATTCCTCCTGTCTGATTGCTACAGAACTCCTGATCCTGTAACTGGGAAAAGAAACTACTCTTACATGGATGCTGTTAGAATTTATCTTGGTAATAACACATTGAACTATTTCTCACATGCTTCTACAATGATTCTAGTTAAACATAGATACACTTCAAATGAACTAAAATAATGTATAATCGTGTTTATTGTTATTCAGGTATTAAAAGAACATGGATAGCTGGATTCCTTCAATTTTTGACTTTATATGGGACTGGTATTGCATATGTTCTAACCACAGCAACATGTCTGGGGTACTTTCCTGATAAAATGAGAAAACCACCTTTGTTTTTCTGATGTAGTTCATATAAGCTAATGAAGCATGTTTATTCATTCTACTCCACAGGGCAATTCTAGCATCAAATTGTTATCACAAGAAAGGGCGTCAAGCTCCTTGTAAATTTGACGGTAACATGTATATGGTGCTGTTTGGAGTTGTTCAAATTGTAATGTCATTCATACCGGATCTCCATAACATGGAATGGGTTTCAATTGTTGCTGCAATTATGTCCTTTACATACTCATTCATTGGACTGGGACTTGGCATAGCAACAGTCATAAGTAAGACTCATTCTTTATTATTTGAAGTCTTCTGACAAGAACAAAACTCATTCACACTTCTCTAGATGTTGCTGTTGTTCTCTTATCTAAATTGGAGTTTCATCTCATAATTTTGTACCCTTTGTTAAAATAAAACTTCAATTCTGATTGGAAAACAACACTAATAACATCTAAGAAATTGTATTCAGCTTTGATCTTTAATAAAACTAAAGCAACAACGTGAAGAAAGAAAATATTAGTCCTAAATCCATATCATGCTACTACTACATTGATTCTTAGGAATTTGGTTACACCTTGCAGAAAATAGAACAATTATGGGGAGCGTGACGGGAATGCCAACTCAAACAGTTGCTGACAAATTTTGGGGAGTCTTCCAAGCACTTGGTGACATTGCCTTTGCCTATCCATACTCCATTCTCCTTCTTGAGATCCAGGTACCTTTTTGTTTCATGCATATTCAAATTGGGTGGGTTGAGGGTTACATAAGACAAAAATAAGAAAAGAACTTATAGCTGAAACAAGGTTTTGAATTTTTTTGTTGACCAAAGGATACTCTGGAGTCTCCTCCACCAGAAAATCAGACCATGAAAAAGGCCTCAATGGTTGCAATATTCATTACAACATTCTTCTACCTGTGCTGTGGGTGCTTTGGATATGCAGCTTTTGGAAATCACACACCAGGGAATCTCTTAACAGGCCTTTTGAAAGGGTCTGGGTTTTTTGAGCCTTTCTGGCTCGTTGACCTTGCTAATGTTTGCATCATCATTCATTTGGTGGGAGGATATCAGGTAATTTTAGTATTCCTTATCAAAAACAAAATGTCTCAAAAACAATATCCCTTCTTTTTTTATTGCACATGACATGATCTTTCTGTGTTTGTATAATGTCAAAAAAACATTAGTATCATAAGAGAATCAAAATTCCAACAGTGTAAGAGAAGCACAGATAAATAAATAACATCAGAAGGGACAAGTTGGAAAATAGTTTCACTGTCATCTGACATAAACATGTGGTTATTCACAGAAAGCCATGCTATGCTTTTTAACTTTAACTGTGACTACACAAATCTTTGTCTGAATTTTATTTTATTTTAATCCGTCACTGAATTGAAAATTTTTCCTTTGTCTGTTTGTGTTTGACCTGTTCTGAGGAAGGGTGATAAAATCAAATTACTAATAAAAAGCAATTTTTATAAATTCAAGCTCCTTTTTAATAACGTAAGTTTCAAAAATAAAGAATGGTTCTGTTTAACTCAAATCATTCACAATCTTCCATCATTCCAAACGTGATCTAACATCTTTAAAATAAGAAAACACATAAAAGAAAGGTGAATCCACCATATATTTAAAGTGAAATAAACCTGCAAAATAGTTTCTTTTCTAACTTCACACGTTTTCACATTTTAAAAGACTGAAACTCTTCAATTGAAAAGCATGAAAAAGTTTTGGTATCAACATATATTCTCTCTTTGAGCTTTTTCATGTCATCTAACTCTTCATGTTTGTGCTTTGTCTATGTGTGTTTTCTTCTCAGGTTTACAGTCAACCTATATATAGTACTGCTGATAGATGGGCTTCAAGAAAATTCCCCAACAGTGGCTTTGTGAACAATTTCTACAAAGTGAAACTGCCTTTACTTCCTGGTTTTCGGCTAAACCTTTTTAGGTTCTGTTTTAGAACAACCTATGTGATTTCAACAGTTGGTGTTGCAATCGTGTTTCCTTACTTCAACGAAATTCTAGGAGTGTTAGGAGCCATAAACTTCTGGCCATTGGCCATATACTTCCCTGTAGAGATGTACTTTGTGCAGCACAAAGTTGCAGCTTGGAGTAGAAAATGGATTGTTCTCAGAACATTCAGCTTTGCATGTTTTCTTGTCAGTGTAATGGGCTTAGTTGGATCAGTTGTTGGCATTGTAAAAGAAAAATTAAGCTGAAAAATTTCATGTCACTCCCCTTAGTAAAATGCTTACTACATTTTATAGATTGGTGATGGTTTTCTAATGTTCATGTAAAAAGGTTTAAGGTTGATGCTAGTGTTCTTCAGAGATATAGACAGAGAGAGTAAGCAATTGTGGGGAATGTATGAAAGTGAATAAAGTGGTATTACTCATTAGAATAATACATGTTTTGTTGATGCAGAACTCCTTTTTCAGGACAGTTCTAACAAATTTGTAGTTTGATGTTAATGTACTTGTACTTCATCAAAAATATTATATTAATTTATGATTTAATGCTCATTAATCCCATGCTTCATATTCTAAAGATTTTTTTTGCATGTAACACATATCCACATATTATAGTGCAGTATAATATTAACACTGAATTTTTTCACTTTTAAATAAATAAAAAAGACCATTTTTTTTACAAATATTAAAATGAAGATTTATTATTTTGTAAAAATAAAAAAAAAAACATATTTAAATTGAAATATATTTATATTATCGTATTCATCTATAAAAATTTAATGCAACTTTATGCAGATACCTTTATATGGTTTTTTATGGACCATGCTTAATCTTTATCCTTATTAAATTACTCTTTCTAACTATTATTATTTCCGAGATGTCAGAAGTTAGGTAGCTATCATAATTTTTTTCTTCAAGTGCAGCCAATTTAGTTTGGAAAACTGTTTTAAAATTTAAAACAATAATATAGTATTATTTTATGATAAAATCATACAACTTGTACAATTATTTATAGAACAAACATATACTTAATTATTCCTTATAATTATTCAAATGTAGGTACCGAATAAAAAAATACTTAAAATTTATAATATACCTTCTAAATAAGACACAAATATATTTTTAAATAAGTTATGCACTTAACTTTTTTTGTGTAGGCTAATAATTAATATTTTAGGAGATAAATAAATTTATAATTTAAAATACTATAACAATATCGATAAAATGTGTTAGTTATATTTAGTTAAATAATTCAACCTGGTAGAAGTAACTTTCTTAATAACTTAAAACCTAACTTTTTTAAAAACAAATACCCTTATGCAAAAGGTTTGATCTATTCTATTTTATTTTATTTAAAAATTAAAACCTACCTAACTTAACATATGCTAAGTTATCAATCCCTATATATCGACCTAATTATTCTCATTATCCTACTCTTAAGAAAATAACTTTTTTTAAACAAATGACCACATTACAATACATCTCTTAAGTTGTTTTTTTAATGTTTATCACAAATTTTCTCATAGAAAAACACAAGGTAATGTTTTTCTAAATAGTTAAAAACAAACAATTAAAAACATTCAAAATACTATAATTCAAAAGAGTTACTTATTTGAAATTTGGTGGAATTTATGTATCACTTCCAAGTATAAATTATAAGTGATTTGTTTTTCCAATAATATATTAATTAAAAATGCATCATTCAATAGACATTTTTTTTTCAACTATTCATATCCAAGTCATTTATTCTTAAAAAATAGTAATGGCATGATATATGTAAACAACCATTACTTAATAAGCAATAATCATGTCCTATTTTATTCAACAATAAGAAATAGAAGTACAAAAATAAGTATGGATGACAAAAATTTAGGTATGCATGAACTCGTGTTTGGAATATAACTTTTAAGTATATATATTATTTTTTCCATTTGTATCTTAAATTACTAAAATATTCGTATTTTACACGTACTCTATTTTAAAATTTATGAAATTATAATTTTTTATTGTCATTTAATATAAATATAAATTGTTTTATCAACATTTTTTTTTTAAATTATAATATCTTTGACCTAATCTATTCCCATATATATATAGTTCTCAGAATTGTAGTCTTAAAATATGAGCCTTTTTATGCAAAAGGTCTCATTCCTTTTTGAAATATTCTGAACGGAAGTTTGATTTATTCCAATTTTTTATTATTATTGATGGTTGGAATTATTCCTTGCTCAACTAGCAAAAGCAATGGCTAAGAGTTGAGGGAAAATGAAAGATCCGACACGATAATTGACATTTGGACTCATTTTTAGGAAAAAAGAAACCGTAAGTAATGAGAATGGACAGTAACATAAAATTGTTCACATATAGTGGCAGGGGATAAAACATGATTCCATTCATATTAAGGTTCATAGGTGTACCAAACAAATGGATCTCACTTATATCATTTTTTTTTTATTTTTATAAGTGGGGTAATTTAAAAAAAAAAATACTATTCTAATACACCACATTACTCTATCTAAATCAAACTTAATCATTTTAAATATATATTTATTTTTTAATTCTTTAAGACATATTTATAAATATAGAGAAAATCACGATAGAGTTCTGAAATTTTAAATCGATAATATCTTATATATAATAATTGACATTAGTGATTAGTATGTGATTTGAGATTGAAACAACTATTTTAAAATGTATTAGATTTAGAGTATTTATAAAAGTTGAGTAAGTTATATTTTAAAAACATTAAATTAAAGATTGATATGTACTCGTAATTCTATGTTTTAATTTTTAATTTAAAATAAAAAAAAACCATGTGTTTAAAACACCATAATATCAAACTTCATGTATATTTTTTTTAAAATTGACAAGACTATAGTACCAAAGTATTAAATCATTCGTCAATATCATTCCCTTTTAACCAGTCACTCACTTGAAGAGAAAAATAAAAGGGTGATTACAGATATATAATTTCTAATGAAATAAAAAAATAATATTTATAATTTATTTATAGATTTTTCATTTTTATTTATTTAAAATGCATCTCTTGTAAATTGTACTATTATGACTTTAATTTTTTTTGTTAGTCAGAATTTAAGGTAACTTTTCAAATCGTGACTAAAGTTAGAATGACTTTCATATTTTTATATTATAAATCGTGTTACACAACTTATCTATCTGCTTTTATTATTTTTTAAAACCAATCTGATTCCATACATTTTATAAATCACTCCCTTTCTGCAGATTTTCTGTATAAAGGCCATACGATACCTCGAAGACAAAAAAAAAAAAATACATAAAAATGTGATCATAGTTAAAGAACACCCATAACCCAAGATAATATTTTTTAGACGTGGTAGGATATATTTTGGAGGAATAATTCTAAATTCTTTCATTATTTTCTATTTTTAATGTTGAGGATGAAACGTGTTTTATATTATAAAATATTAAATATATTTAGTTTTTGTTTATTTACTTTTATAAATTTTTTATTAGAATGGGAAAATAACTATTTAAGTGAGAATGAGAAGAATATGTCTAACTAATGTAATAATGTATAAATATTTAAAGTTTAAAGTTATGCGACTTTTATCACAATTTATATGACGTAGGAATTTAGTTTTATTTGTTTAAACCATATTTTAATTAGAGAAAATTTTAAGTGAGACATGTAAAATCACGATGAAATACAAAATTCTCCCTCAAATATTTAACTCAATATATTCAGAATTCAAATTTAAAATGATTAAATTAAAACAATATCATTCCACCAGTATCCATTCGGTGGTACTTTTAATGTTGATTATTCACGATAATTTATTTTTTTCAATTTTAACTGAATATATCATTTTATTCTTACATATTAATTATTTACAATCATTAAAAAAAGATAAATCAAGCAACTAGAATCGGTTAGTGTGGTCAGAATAAACAGCTTAAAATAAGTTATCCTGCGTTTATTTTAATTTATTAATTAGTGACAAAAGATAAAAACAAGTTTATCTTATTTTGTTCGAGAAAAAGTTATCACAAAATATTAATTATTGCACTTCACATCATACTATTAAAATCTCGTTGTTTACTAATAATAATACTAAAGCATATTCTAACATGTTCTGTTAGTAACTATACCTTTCACGGCTATTATCGATGAGATATTGTGATAATATTATTAAATAAATAATAATATTAAATTATACGTAATTATTATATGTAATTAATTTAATAATGATAGAATCTCATTATTAGTGGATCCTTACCTAATTAATTTGTAATTGTAATTTAGAGAAGGAAAGTCTCCATATACTATCAACCAGATAATAAAGAGATCTTTATTTTATCTTACTATTGATATTGACTTATCCACTTCTGTCCAACATTTACTCTATCAACCTTTTTCTCCTACTCGTCACAAAGCACATAAACTTTTCCAGTCTATACTTCTTCATGTTGGAATTCAACATCAGAGATTTGATCCGATGGTGCTTCTGACGTATCTTGGTGGTCTTGTCACGAAAACTGAAGAAAATGAAAGAACCCGTCTTTCAAAAAAGAGCCTACAAGGAAGCCAAGAACAACGAGAAAAATGCAGTGAAGTCTTGTATAATAGTAGAACCACCACTCATGTGAAATCAGAATGTTGACTAGGGTTTAGGTCAAAGAATCCTTGTAGTTTCCATAATTCAAAGGCCAATAAGTGTTAGATATGTGAAAAGAGTGAGACTACAAAATCAATGCAATAACACATCGAAGAATCTAGATGTAAGTGCATAGGCAAATCTTGTTTTTACCTCAAGAGGAGATAATGCATTGATATGTTCTTTAAAGAACAATAAAAAGTTGTGGGTGATCAACTTTATGGAGCTTTATTTCATACTATTTCACAATAAAAAAATTTTCAAGAATTATATTATCGAAATTGATAAAATTGACTTTAATAATAAACAATTATCCATAAAAATGTAAAATAAATATTAAGTTAAATAAGTCTTAAAATTGAAAAATATTAAACATTGTAACTTACTCTCAACAAGTCAATTGGCCTATTGAATATTTTAAACTAAATATGCAAAAGAATTAGCATAGGTTGCGAGAAGCTTAAAACTATTTTATTTTATTATTAAGCACGAGGACCAGTTTTATTATATTATTTTCATTCTCAAAACAATATGAATTTATGAATTATTTTTTATGTTAATTTAAAATCTCAAATTTTATCTTTTTTAAATTTATTTTCGCTCTCGGATTTTAGTCATACACACACACACTCTAGAAATAATAATTTTAAAATGATTTTAACAATCACTCTTTTGTTTCATAAGGTTAAGCTACTTATTTATTTAGTCATTTATACATTTTCATATTTTAAATTCATTTAAGTTAAAAAAAGGTATCAAATACAATACACACTTGGTTGTACTTTTTTCTATTTTCACTAGAATTCGTGAGGCCACCATTCCAAAAATTTATAAGAAAAAATCAATAATTTATTAAAACATATTTTTGGTGAAGTGAAGGTTTTCCACTTAAAGCAATTGAATTGGTATTATATTTGAGAAATTGAAAAATGGAATCGAAGAACATTGACCAAGAAAGTGAAGTGTAGGACTATTGTCCCTTTGAATGGAATGAAGAACCTAAACTTTGGTTAGAAAGTAGAACAAAGAAAGAAACAATAATTGAAGGCCAAAAAAATGGTATCACGCAAGCATTGGTAAAGAAATAACCAATTCGTATAATCATAAAATGCTTCCTCACGTGCTTTACTTATATTCGATAACCCCCCAACTCTTCTAACCCCATTTACACCTCACATTTTTTTATTTATTTAGTATATATATATATAAATAATGTGTGTATTTTTTTTTTAATTTATTTATATTTATTATTTTCCTATTTTTAAAAAAATAAACATTGTTTCATTCAATTATTTAGATTTTTTATTCTTTTTTAATAAAGATATAGAAAAAAAGACTCTCTTCTAACATGACTTTTCCATTTATGTGTGTAAGATGAAGATTGTCCCATTTATATATTTTATAAATTGACTTAATATTTAATCAACGTGATATTTTTAATACAAAAGGAGTCAATATTTAAATTTAACATCTAATGACATCTTGAACTAAAAATTAATTATGAGTCAACTCATATAAGAAACCTAATCCCACTTTCAACTTAAAAACTTTTAAGGTTTTTTTTTATATATATATATTATTTATCTTGTGTATATTTACTTAATATAACATTTGAAACTCTATATTTAAAAATTATAAGGTAAACTCTATTACTCTCTTATTCTTTTGTATTTTTTTAAAAATATTTGAATAATTTATTTGTTAATTGGTTATTCTTTTTTCTATTATGCCGTTGTTAATTACTTTACACCTATTTTATAAATATAATTTTTCTCAATTTATTTTTTCATTGAACTCATTTTATTCTTTTCGATATTTATTTTAATCTTGGAATTCTTTATAGTTTTTAACGTTTGAGTCATGATAAAAAAAATCCGCTTAAAAATATATATACATATTAAAAGTATTTTCTAAAACTTCGTTTCATTATAAAATTCAAAAAATCAGTTCTAAAAATAGGTGTATGTTTTGTAAAGTGACTTTTGATAATATTAGAAGAAGCCACAATATTTTTATTGACAAACAAACTCGTCACATTTATATACTTTAAAATAAAGTAGTTGAAGTAGTAATTTATTAATGAAAACACATTATACAATATATTTTAGCACATAATATTATTTATATGATTGATTTTGCACAATATATCAGTATCATATTGGAGAAAAACTACCAATATTCATATTGATTAGTTGAATTCAATGTAAAAAATGAAATTATGATGATATTTTATTATTTTTAAAGGAGAAGAGAAATGAAAGTGAAAATACATATAAAGGGTTTTAGGATAATAAAGATTAGGTGCAGATATTGGATTTGAAGAATAATGAACATGAAAATGTAGAAATAGAGCTCAAATAACAATGAAGATGAAAGATGAAAAAATAATATTTAAAGAATAATGAAGATAGATATTAAAGTATTTAAATTTTCATACTAGTATATTTAGTAATTTGGAATATGCAAATATTAAAAGCCTATAAACACGATGAAGGGAACAAGAGGCCAATACAGCAATGGGCCAATAATCAGCCCATGAGTCAGTGATTAAAGGAAAAAGGCTATTTCTCCTTGTACCAGATCAATTGTAATCTGCACCCATCATTTTTTAAAAACTCGAAATTGCCCTTGTTATTTTTTTTTTCAGATTTCCATATCCAAAATGAAAAAAATAATAATAGTTAAATAGTAATTATTTCACACTCAACTTTTTCTCTCACTTTTATTTTATGAATAAAAATAAAAATAAATAAAATTTTAAAATAAAATAATAATATTATTGGGTTGTCAAATGGAAGTGTAAAAAATATTAAGGTTAAAATATCTTAGTGAAAAAAGTGAAAAATTAAATTGTTTGAATAGAAACAAATTAATAAAAAATGAAGAAAAATAAATTTCTTCTCTTTTTCACATCTCATTTTCACTTTTTATTCCAAACATAGATTTAAAAGACTAATTGGATTAACACAGTAAGAATTGTTCTATAGATTCATTTTTGAATCACATTCAATAAATAAAAGTACTCCTTTATTTCATGTTACATGAGAAAAACTTGTTTAAATCTCTTAAAAACTCCTTCACATTTTTACTTGTGAATAATCAATATAATGCAATGATAAGATAATTTCTTTTTTAGATAATAAAAGAAAATACAGTTTAGACTAATAATATTCGTAAATTAAGCTATAAATTTGAAAAAGACTTGTTATAAACTTTTTATCAAGGAAAAAATACTATAATTTTTCAATACTGTAAAATAGTTTGTTATATCTTTCACCTATCAATTTGTTTTAAAGTAGTTCTTATATATATTTTTCTTTTAGTTCCTACTGGTTTGGTTTAGTCTTTATGAGGCATTTTTTTTTCTATCTTTGTATTATATGAATAATTTTTTTATGGTTCTTACCTCTTTTATAAAGTACTTAATCTAAAATAAGTAATTATTATAGGAGTTAAAATAAAATTAGATATTTTATAAAGACGTAAAAAAATAAAATGGTTTTACAATATTTATTAAAAAATACAATTATGAAAAGGAAATTTTTTTTACAAGATAATCCTTTGAGAAATGGGAATAGGTAAGAACACTTTTTCTAACATATTTTTTTTTATAAAAGTCTTTATTGAGACATTATGACATTATTATTCAACTTTCATCACTGACATTTCGAAAAAAAAATATTATATATTCTATCTTTAATAACATTTTATAGATTATTAAAATTTCCATACAAACCCAATTTAATGAAAAACAAGATATTTCAAACTTCGTAATGTTTCATAAACTCCCACGAAAAGAGTTTACGAAAGAACGTTAAGAAAGATTTATTTTTTTGGTTTCTTAGAAAGAACTTTGTGTTATCTCTTAACAAAATTTCTGTTTCCGAGTCATGTGTAGGAAGTAGCCACCTTCTCCTTCCTTCTTCTGCTGCACTGAGTATCGAGTGAGTGTACAAAACTACCAACTTGGTGAGTTCTCTCTGGATAAGACTTTCATTATCTTTCACCCTTTTGCTCACTCTTCGCGTTTCCTTAAAAAGCTTGTATTTTTCACCACCCTTTATCTTTTTATGTATATTCTAAATCGTGGGGCTTATACTCTGCAAGATATATTCCGGAACACTGTCTCTATTGTTCCTCTTTATTTTAAATTTCACAACTTTCTTGGTGGTTATTTCTAATTTTTATTTTGGGTGCATGTAGTTATTTTTATTTTACTAGTTCTCTGGTGCAAAATTGAAAACTATGCTGGATTAATTCTAATGGACCAAACAAAATTTGAATTCAAGCATTTTCTTGTTTAAATTGAAAACTTTTTGGTGTTTATACCGAGCTAGGCAAATTGGAAGTTCTTGAAATTTGTGTTACAGCTGTTAACAGGGATTTCATGGTAGATAATCTGTCTGAAGATTTGGTCTTTTAAGTGTGTGACGAACAATGTTGTGTGATCCATGTAGTTGACCTCACTTACTGGGATAAGACTTTTTGTTACTTTTATACATTTCTGGTAACATTATGGTTCTGGTTAATAGAGATCCAAATTGTAAATTTATTGGTGGTTATATTGGGGCTACTTGGAATTTTTGTTATATATTCACTTCTGGTAACATTATGGTGCAGCAGGATAATAGAGCTTACAGACAACAATACTATCGTCCCTTACAAATTTCTTATACAATCCATGATTGTCTTGCACCCTTTTGTTTTCCCTCCTTCTTGCACCACCATCACATGCTCAAAACCTTTTTCTCATGACAACAATCACTTTGTGCCATCTTCAATGGCTCTCCGGGTAGTCCCAAACAATGCCAGGACAAGGACATTCTTATGTAGTGCTAGTATTCAGCCGAAGGATTTGAATGGCATGGACTTCAATATAGACGTCATTAAGAAAGATTTGGAGTTTCAAGGTGATGGCGAAGGTGGGTTTTTAGGTCAAGGTATGTATCCAAGAAGTGATGAAAATGATATTGTTGAAGAAGAAGCACAAGAAGGTGAAGATGATGATGCTGGATTTTCGGATGGAGGACCATATACAGGTAGGCCAGAGAAGGATTATGATAGAGATCCAGAACTCGGTAACATTCTGGGGAGTTTTCTAGAGAATCCCCAAGAGGCACAATCCCAAGTAAGCATCACTGTATTAATGGTTTTATAACTTCAGCCTTGCATTGTAGGCTCTATCTTCTTGTGGTGGTGGTGGGGAGGAGGGGCATTTTGTTTCAAAATGTGATGTTTGTTACATTTCATGTCGTTGAAAAGTTAAAGAATAGCATCTGTGAGCTACTCTGAATTTTAATACCGGGGGATATTATTTGTGTTTAAATCAAATGAGCTTGATATATTTGCAGTTGGAAGATAGATTAAGAAAGAAGAGGAACAAAGTACTGCACACAAAGACTGGATCTGGTAAACCAATGAAGGTGTCATTTAACAAGTAAGCTCAACCATGCAAATATGTGTGATTGTACCATGCAGTGTTCTGTTATTCGCGCAATTTTGCTGGTGTAGTTGCGTTTTTCTTATTGTGATGTTTAGATTTCTCTTCAGTTTGGTGTGCTAGAATTTACTGGTGTAATAACCTTATATTAATTTACTGGTGTAATAAACTCTCTTTAATTTACTGGCGTATTATCTTTTTGAAGTAGGAGAAATGTACAGTTGAGGAATGCTAGTTGTTATTGTTGTTAGTAAATTGGTACAGTGATTGAGATTTGTCAATTGATACTTTCACTTTCATATTCTCTTTCCAACTAGCATGTAGGACATTGAAGCAGTCTCTCTGTTGATCAAAGTGATATGATATGCTTTACATGGATACATTGTTATTTAATGTCAAATTTAACGTATTTAAGGTGGAAATGATTTTTTTAGGACTCAAGCTTACCTTTTTAGGACTTTTAGGAAGGAATAGGAGTAAGTATTCAAATTAGTTTCAGAGTAAGTATTCAAATTAGTTTCAGATTATGCTCTTGCTCGGGGCATGGTTTGAAGTGAAACTTGAATTCTAAGATGGTTATGCTCAAAATTTTGGTTCCGATTGCATCATGTTTGAATTTCTTGAATAAGTTGATATTGCTTTTGAAATCTGGTTATTTTGTATTACTTTTAACTTTAGTGGATACAATGGTGATGCTTCCTGATTAAATATGCAAATACTTTAAGTCTAACAACTTTAGAAAAAACTGTCCGATTTGTTTTATTTTTAAGACTAGTGGTTTGAGTAGAGGGCAACCTTGATGCAAAGTTAAAGTTGCTTCTCGATGACTAGTTGAATATGGGTTTGATTTGGAACCAGCCTCTTTGCATATGCTAGGGTAAGGTTGCGTTACAATAGCCCTCCACCTTACCTTTGTATAGACAGAAGCCTTATAACACTTGGGTATGGTAGTTTCTTTTTGTTTTTTTAATTAGTGGTTTGAGTAATTTGTATTAAATTATTATAGACGTGGACTGATTAGTTTAATATTTGAGTTAGTTGTCATTGAATCCAGCTCAGACTCAAGTTAAATCTTTGATAGAAACCCTGAAAATGCTGGGTTGTTCTAAGTCGAATTAAGGTCAGATACAAAGGCTGAGTAGATTGACTTGTGTCAATTTGATGTTTATAAGGAAAAAGAGGATTACTTTTGACGATGATGTTACTGGGATTTTCTAATTCCTATTTTGGATATATGAATTATTAATTGTAGCCTAATGTCACTATATATTGCTCTCTTGTGTGCTACTGGTAATTGTAGCATTTAGGCATTTACTTGTTAGCTGTATGTTTATTTTATGATTAGCATATAAGTGGGCACTTTAATGAATTGAAAGCTGAAATTGGTGCTATTTGAAGAGGTAAAGGGACTGGAGTGCAGTTTCTACTGAACTTAAACAGTAAACTACTAAGGTTCTGTGATGAGCCCATAATACATGTTTACCAATGAAGAGGGGAAAAACAGAAATGAAGGCAGAAAGGAGGATGCAAATGGGTCGGTCAAGGAAGCAAGGCCTGTTGATGTTATGAGAGAAGAAAGAAAGAAGTTGGTCCAGGGGATGGTGAGAGAAGGGTGGGAAAAATAACAACTTGGATAGGTGGCAGAGAGGGAGTGGAGGAAAGTGGCTTCGCGATTATGCAAAGAGAGGTGGGGGAATACCAGGAGGAGGATAGGGGGAAGAGAAATTGGGGTGGTGAAAAGGAGGGTGAGACTGAATGCAGGGTAGGCTCGTGCTCGGTCTGGGTTTTCTTTGCTATCTTTACATTTCCATCTTATAATGAGCGCTCCATCTATAGTCATTTATTTCCCATTTTCCTACATATCTCACTGTTGAATTCCTCTGTTATGTCTAGTCCTTCTTTGTTGGGTAGGGGATTATTAATTTAGATACTATAATTAGTTCTATAAATTTTTGGTTCTTATCGTCCTAATTGAATGAACTTCTCCACGAGTCCTTATAAAGGAGAAGTAAATAATAGGGTAAATGAATTGAAGTTCTCCCATAAGTTAAAATTAGCTTATGTACTAAATTTTTTAGAAGGTTTCTCTTTTAACTTCTCCAAAAGCTGAAATGCACTACTTGATTTTAGCTTATAGGAGAAAACTCAATTTACTTGACCTTTTTTCCTTCTATAAGTGGTTATAGAGAATTTTATCCAAAAATAGGGACTTAACTGTAAGTTTTGTTTTGAGGTGTTCCTAAACTAAAGAATTGTGCACCAAACTCTTTAAAGAAGTATCTACTGGTTAGTCTGTTAATTAAATTATGATGAATTTGTATGGTTTAGTAATGGAATGAAGATCTAACACTTTAGTTGGTGTAATAATCGAATAAAAATGGGTTCTTAGTTCTATGTTGGAATTTTGTTGACTATGTATTGTTAATTTTAAATAGACAATAATAAGAGTTCTAGACAAGTTTCTGATCCGAAGCCATTGGCTAACCTAGTTGTTTTAGTCTAATATTTTATGTCATTCTATAAGGAAGACTTCTTAGTTTGTGATGTGTTTGTTTTCGGTTCTGAGAATCTGGCTTTGTTGCACATGACTTTGTGGGTACATGGAGGCTTGGAATGTGGACTTCAACTTGATGGAAAAATGTTGGGTTTATGGGAACTGTTAGTAATACTTATGATGTATACTCATCAGTTAGTTAGTTACAAAGTGAGTAGTAGGTTTTTGGTTGAAGAAATAAGACATGTGTCTCTAAATAAGGAGGAGATGAAGAGAGATTGTGTCTTCTCATTTCTGAGATTCTTGGGGCCTTATTAGGAGGTGTAGGCCCTCGAAGTTTTGTAAGTTAAGCACTATAGGGGAAAAAGCCTTTATTCATGCATGTACTATACGTATCCATAACTATTTTGTGGTTTTGGTTGGATTTCTTTGAAATACATCCGTTTGTTCTCGAAGTCATCTTAAGATGGAATTCATGCTATCTAAACTGTCATTTGATTCCCAACTAGATTTAAGTGTGTCTTACACTCATAACCAGCATGCCTTCAATTCAGAGTAGTTGTTTTAATGTAGATATTCCCTTCAAAAAGATTGTTAATATCCCTTTATTTGAAAAAACCTGTTTAAATCGAAGTAGCTACCAGGGAGCTAGCTTTCATGTGGCCATCATATGCCCCTGGATTGGGTGGGGTGTGATTTTCTTAGACACATCGAGTCAAACTAAGGATATAGAAGAAATTCCACCTATCATGTTCATATAACACCAAGTTTGCTTGTTATGTGTATTTGAAGGTGTCTTTCAAATGGCAAGTTCCCTAATTATATATGTATATAGAAGGGGTGAGAGAGTGGCAAGGGGAGTTTACCTATAAGAGGGTTATGACAAATAAACAGACAGTCAGTGGGAGTAAAGAGATTAAAGAGATGAGCAAAAGGTTATTTATTTCTGCTTGAGACAGTGCATACAAGACACAAAAATTATATATTCTGTATTTTTCTTCTTTATCTTAAAAGTATTTTATTTATCTTACAGTTAATGATGGTATTTCCAGATTTGAATTTTCAAACTCATACATATGGTTTGAATTCTACAATGTTCCATTGGCCAAAGACATCTCCTTAATTTGTGATGTAAGGAACTTTGCTCTATGATTAATTTGTTGTGCATTCTCCATGATACACATTTGCTTTAGTGAAAATTGTGTTGAATTTGGTTCATTGCAGACAATTCGATCATGGCATATTATTGGCCGTCTTGGTGGATGCAATGCATTGAATATGCAAGTAAGTTTTTCTCTTCTGCCGTTGATACAAAATTTTCCTTCTCCTTTTCCCTTATAGATTAACTAGCATTTTACGTTCAGCTTTCACAGTCTCCATTGGATGCACGACCGAGTTATGATTATATTCAAGGAGCAAATGTTGAACCAACTACATTTTACAACATTGGGAATCTTGAGGTGCAAGACAACTTGGCTCGAATATGGTGAAGTGTCAATTGCATGCTCCTTGTACATATTACTGTAATTGTGAACTTCAAATACTAATAATTTCTTCTTGTGTTATAACAGGGTGGATATTGGAACTGTTGAACCATTGCTTCTGGATGTTTTGATAAATGCTTTGACACAGATAAGCTCCGAGTATGATCTCCACTTTCTTTATTCAATTAATTAATCACTTTGGTTCAGTTATGTACTCAAAATTATCCTATCTGAGGATTAACCAAAGCCATTTATTTAGGAATGAACAGTTTTAATTCGTTCTTGTTAATCTTTCTCTCTGAAGTGAGAGATTATGTGTTAAGTTTTGGGATCAGTTTAGTGATTATTTTTGTAGAGATTTACAAAAAAACAGAAGTTAATTGACGTTTGTTTAGAATCAGAAAAAATCACCTTTTTAAGGCAAATTATTGATTTTATTAGAAACTGTTCTAAATAGTTTCTGATTGTGACAAGATTTCTAATTCTTTATAACTTCTGATTATATTGAGGAGCTATAACAAACAAGGAAAAATAAGTGAATCTCAGTGAAAAAACTTAAACAAATAGCCCTAGATAAAAGTTTTAGCCATCTTTTTTGCATTGCACCTTGGATACTTTGTTTCAATCCCATTTTTATTTTATTTTCTTCTCTTGTTTTTTGTTTTTGATAGTTTTGTTGGGATCAAGCAAGTAATGTTTGGTGGAGCAGAATTTGAGAGTTGGAATGAGAATTTGAAATCAGAGGAGGCAGGTTATGGTGTTCACAAGATCTAGCCAATTTTTAAGGCATATGAGGATTTTGAATTGTGGTTAAAGAAGAGAAAGTTATCAAATGTATTTCTTTTGGGTATCATTAAGTATAAGACTGGACAATAATAGTTGTAAACATTTCTCCTGGTTATGTACTTTTTTTTGTTTAGACTAAAATCCTGTGGAATTTGTGGATAAAGTTTTGAACAAGGGTAAAGCTGGTATGTATAATGGAACTTAATGAAGCATACTTTTATTTATAAAAATGCAGGTTATGAGAGTATGCTGATTTCAATTATGAAACTAAATAAGCAGACCAAAGTTATGAAACTGTGAACCAGATGATGCTAATGACTAGTAATTTTATAGATTATTGTCTTAGCAACACAAAGGCTATGCAGAATTTTAAGATTTGTACATGTTTCACTTTGAAACCCGAGAGGGACAAATGAAATTGTCAGTGTGTGAATTTCAGTTTTATATTTCAATTATCGAATTTACCTGTTTAAAGTACAAATTCACAAAACTAAAAAGGTGTGAAAGCAAGATAATTATGTGCTTATTTCCTGTGCATCAGCTGCTTTTGATCCCCGGTTCTTCTAATGAGCCAATACTTCACTTTATTACTTTGCCAGCTTTTTGGATGGGAATTTGTCAGGAAAGAAATCACACACACATAGGAACAAGGAAGTGATTACAAAAAGATAATGCTTACCATCCTTTTAAAATTGTCTAACAAACTTCTGTAATTTGAATTATAATTACTAATACTCCTATGAGAAAGTGAAACTTTGTCTCAATGTGTTTACTACTCTTATGAGGTGATGCTTGGCCAAATTAATTGCTGATTTGTTGTTTATCAGCAGCTTAATTCCTCCTGGTTCTTTTAATTTGAGTTCCTCTATCAAAGTACCAAGCCAAACATCTTGGAAAGCCTCATTGAAGCTGCAATATACTCAAATTCACATGAGGATAGAGTAACCACTTCCCCTTTCTTTGAACACCAAGAACTTGGTGTACTACGGTATAGGGACATATACCATGTAGTTCTTTTCCAATCAGTTTTAACGTCACACCAATCTGAGTATGAGCTCTGATTTCTCATTATCTTTAGGAAAACATATTGTTGAATATCTCGACTAGAGATAAAGTCAATTTATAGAATATAAGTGAGTAAAAACCTCACCTTACAAGTCGGTTTTGTAACGACTTGTAAGGTTGAATTACACTTAAAATTTATTTCTTAAGACCTATAATCCAAGGTTTCTTACACAAATACTTGAGTGATCCAACAGTAGGCTAACCAACTCCTCTTTTTTTCCCTTCTCCATAATAGGATCAGTTTCTGCAGGTGTGATAACAGGATTGCACTTGAGCATGTTGAATTTCTAAAGTCAGTTGCATATTACTGTGGTGCATGACTGTTTCAAGTTCAGTAGTCTTGAACTGGATTCCTAGGAAATAAAGACAAAGGCCTCCATATCACTCATTTCAAATTCACTCACCATTCAATTTTTCCTTTCATTGGGACTTGTTATAAACAAATCATCAAACATAAAAAAATCAAATTTGTGGTTGTCACTGCTTCCAGCACCCTCAGATACTCCATTCTCAGAAATGCACTTTACAAAGCCAATTTGGCTAAGAAAGCTATCCAGAGCTTGCTTGAAGCCAAACAAGGTCTTCCTCACACCTTCTTCTACTGTCCCTTAATCTCATAAACATGTGACTATCCTACATATACTTCTTTATCAAGTGGTCCATTTAAAAAAAGTTGACTTTACATCTAACTAATGCGTTGGCCAGTCTCTTAAATTTGTAACTGCTACCACTAATCTTGTTTCCATTTTGTACCTATACATGTGTCTTTTACTTGTTCTTTATTCTTTTCTCTATTCCATTGTATCTCAGATTAATATACAGTTTCTATTTAAATTTGAGAATACAAGAGATGCTTGTTTAAAATCTAAAAAAATGTAGATATCACTAAGATTATTATTTGATAGTGCATATAATCCTAAAATATTTATTAAATATAAAATGTAATCAAAATTGTTATTTATTGTTTTATTAAATATAAAAACTAATAAAAGAAGTTAGATGAAGGTTTTTAAATGAAATTAAACAAACAGGTTAGAATGGAATCCAGGTTAAGAAAGTGTATTTTAACAGTACGAATTTTATATAATAAGATAAAAATATAATAATAATAATAATAATAATAATAATAATAATAGTAATAATAATAATAATAAAATAATGTATTCAATATAAATAATGTTAGGATATAATGTAAATTATATTTAACGTGCTCTCTTTGGTAAATTATATTTAACGTGTTCTCGGCAGGGATTCACTTTGGTGAATTCTTCCTTGGCCGAGAGGTTTTTTAACGTGTTCTTGGCAGGGATTCACTTTGGTGAGTTTTTCCTTGGCCGAGAGGTTTTTTAACGTGCTCTCGGCAGGGATTCACTTTGGTGAATTCTTTCTTGGCCGAAAGGTTTTTTAACATGCTCTCGGCAGAGATTCACTTTGGTGAATTCTTCCTTGGTCGAGAGATGTATGATTTTGCGGTAGCGGTTTACTTACAGGTATAGCTGATAAGTTTGATTCCATTAAATGTGGTGCCTCGTTAAAACCTTCTTCAATAAAAAACCATTGGGAAAAAAGATTAAAGGTAGGAAAAAGTACACCTATGATACATATTAGCTAAAGTACATTTTCAAATGTCTGGCGTTCCATGTTCTGGGAACCTCTCGGCCATTCAGCTGTTCTAAGCGATACGCACCGTTCTGGAGGTTTTCTTTGATTTTGAAGGGACCCTCCCAATTTGCGTTGAACTTTCCTTCTGTCGGGATCTTGCGAGCTTCTCCTTTCATCCTCCAGACCAGATCTCCCTCTTGGAACACTGTGGGTTTAGTCTTTGAATTGTATCTTCTTGCGACTATCCGTTTACAAGCTTCCTCTCTTATCTTGGCCTTGTCACGCGACTCCTGGAGTAAGTCTAACTCTGTTCTTAAACATTCTTCGTTTACCTTCAGGTCATGGAGTCCTCTTTAGATTCTCGGCTCTTCGACTTCTACTGGTAGCATGGCGTCTGTACCGTAAGTGAGGTTGTATGGGGTTTCCCCAGTTACTGAATGGGGGGTACACTGATAGGCCTAGAGAACTTCCACGAGCTCTTCTACCCACTTACCTTTTGCACTGCCGAGTCTTTTCTTTAATTCATTCACGATGACTTTGTTGGCGGATTCAGCTTGGCCGTTAGTTTGCGGGTGTTCCACAGAGCTTGTCTTGTGTCGAATGCCTAAGCTTTCATAGAATTCAACCAACTTTCGATCTGTGAACTGTCTTCCGTTATCCGTGATGATGGTATGCGGGATTCCAAACCTGCAAACGATGTCTTTCCATACAAAACTCTGGACTTGTTGAGTCGTGATGCTTGCGAGGGGTTCTGCTTCTATCCACTTTGTAAAATAATCGACTGCTACCAACAAGAACTTCCTTTGTCCAGTTGTTGGCGGGAAATGGCCTACTATGTCCATTCCCCACAAAGCAAACGACCAGGGAGACTTAATGCTTTGGAGATTGTGGGGGTGAAGGTGGATTAGTGGGTCGTGCTCTTGGAAACTTACGCATTTTTTCACAAAATTAGCGCAATCAGTTATTAGTGTCGGCCAGTAGTATCCGACCCTTAGGACTCTAGTTGCCATCGTGCTCTGGAATGTAAGTTGCACGCTCCTTGATGCAATTCTTGCAAAACGTATTATGCTTCTACTTTCAAAACACACTTGAGTAGTGGGGTAGAGAACCCCCTTTTATATAAATCTTCCCCTATCATGACAAAACGGGAAGCTTTTTTGTGGAGAGACAAGTCATGGCTTTCTTTCCCTTCTTCCCGGTCTTTGACTACTTTTTTCATCTTGGGCACCCAATCTTCTTCTCCTTACTCCGTTACCATACATTCTCCGATGGAGACTGACGGAGTTGATAAAATTTACTAGATGACGGTGGCATGCCGGCCTTTCGTCTTAGCGGTAGCTAGTTTTGACAGAGTGTCGGCCCTGAGGTTGTCCTGTAGTTTCACATGGCTTACGACGACACTTTGAAACTGGCTAATGATGTTAACCACATTGTGACAGTACTTCAGGATTAGGGGATCTTTAATTTGGTAGTTTCCATTGATATGTCCGACCATAAGCTGTGAATTTGTCTTACATTCCACCTTTCGGGCTCCCACGTCTTTAGCCAACAACAATCTAGCGATGAGTGCTTCATATTCTGCTTGGTTGTTGGATGTTTGGAATCCGAAACGTAACGACTGCTCAATTTGTATGTTCTCTGGTCCTTCTAGAATGATTCTGGCTCCCCCTCCTCTCTTACTCGAAGAGCCGTCAACATGCAGTGTCCATGTAGTTTCGGGCTCTCGGCACTTTTGCAACTCCGATGTGAAGTCTGCCAAACATTGGGACTTGATAAGCCCGTGTGGTTCATACTTGATGCTGAATTCGGACAACTCGAATGACCAGCCAATCATCCTTCTGACCAACTCGGGTTTCTGCAATATCATATTGATTGGGAAATCGGTTCGTACTATGATCTCGTGGCTTTGGAAATATTGTCGGAGCCTTCTGGAAGCGTGAACGAGAGCTATGACTACCTTTTCGATCACTTGATATCTGGTTTCGGCATCCTGTAGCACTCGACTCACGAAGTAGATTGGTTTCTGCTCTGTTCTGCCTTGTACAATAGCGGCACTTACGACTTCCGGTGAGGTGGCAAGGTAGACCAGCAAAGGCATCCCATGGGCGGGTTTGCTCAGGATGGGTGGTTGTGCTAATGTCTGCTTTACTGTTTGGAAAGCCTCTTCGCAACTTTCATTCCATTTGAACCTCTTTGACTTCTTCATGAGCCTCAAAATCGGTCTGATTTTATCCGCTAATCTAGGCATGAACCTGGACAATGATGTCAACCTCCCTACCAGCCGCTGGACCTCCTTCAGGTTATCCAGACTTCTCATAGTTTCCAAGGCTCGACACTTATCAGGATTCGCCTCAATTCCTCGGCTTGTCAGCATAAAGCCTAGGAACTTGCCTCATTCGACCCCGAACACGCATTTCTTCAGGTTAAGACGCATGTCGTACTTCCTTATCTATCGGAAGACCTCAGCTAGGTCATTCACATGTAGCTCAACGCTATCGGATTTTACGATTATGTCATAAACATATACCTCCATGGTTTTCCCAATCTGTTCACGGAACATTCGGTCCATCAACCTCTGATAGGTTGCTCCGGCATTCTTCAGGCCGAAAGGCATGACTTCGTAACAGAAGTTGGCTTTGTCGGTAATGAAAGCTGTTTTTTCTCGGTCTGCAGGATGCATGCGTATTTGATTGTATCCAAAGCATGCGTCAAGAAAGCTCAACACTTTATGGTCAGTTGCTCCATCTACCAGTCGGTCAATGCTTGGTAGTGGGTATGCATCCTTAGGACAAACTTTATTAAGATGAGTATAATCGATGCACATCCGTCATTTTCTGTTATTCTTCTGCACCAATACTATGTTTGCAAGCCACGTAGTGTAATGTACCTCTCGGATAAAACCAACGTCTAGAACATTTCGAGTTTCCTCCTCAGCTATCCGTTCTTTCTCTCCCACCAACTTTCTCTTCTTCTGGGCTATTAGTCTGGCCTCCTTACAGATCGATAACTTGTGTGAAATTATTTGAGGGTCTGTACCCGACATGTCGGCTGCCGACCATGCGAACAAGTCTGTGTTTTTAAATAGAACAGTTGTGATGATGTTCTTTTCCTCTGCTCCCAAGGTTGATCCCAATCGCGTATTTTGTCCTTCTCGACCCACTTGACATAGCACCACCTCTTCCTTTAGCTCCACCTGAGGTTCGTCGTTTGGTCTGGGATCTAAGTCATCACCTAGGGATATATGGTGAACCTCGGTCCTCCGGGTTGGTGTTAGTGGTGGAAGGATCTTTAAACTTGTCGCGTAACATTCTCTTGCGGTTTTTTGGTCGGCGTGAAGGGTGACTACCTCTCGGCCCCGGCTCAGGTTGTCGGTTGGGAACTTCATGGCGAGGTGAGGGGTCAAGACTATGGCCCCTAATTTATTAAGGGAGGATCGTCCGATCAAGATGTTGTAAGACGTTTCAACATCGACTAACAAGTATCTAATCTTGATTATTCGGCAGTCTCGGTTTCCTTCTCTGAACTTGGTGTCTAAGTCAATGTATCCTCTGGTGTTGACTCTCTGTCCCGCAAAACCAATAATTTGCTCATCGTATTGGACAATGTCATCCTCTGATATGCCCATTTTGTTGAAGGTTTTCCAATACAGTATGTCCACGGAACTCCCTTGGCCTATCAGAGTTTTCATGATGACAAAGTTGGCTACCTCAATGGTGACCACCATGAGATCGTCGTGTCTTGGGTTTATGTTTCTGAAGTCTGAGTTTATGAAAAGCATAGGGGGCAGGTCTCTCCTATTGCTCCTGCTAATGGAGTAGACAGAGCTGACTACTTGAAGGTGCCTTTTCCGGGAGGATGATGTCGTACCTCCCCCTGCGAAACCTCCAGATATCGTGTTTATCACCCCTCATACAGGCATGGTTCGTTGGCGGTTTCTTCCTTCTCAGCCTTCTCGGTCTCGTCGCTCGCTCTTTGAGGTGTTCTTACTTACCTCTCGCTTCTTTCCGGCATCTGCTTCGATTTTCCCGTCTTCTCGGTTTGTTTGGACGAAATGTCGCAAATGTCCTGCTTGTATGAGTTCTTCAATCTTGTCTTTTAGGGCCCAACAGTCTTCCGTCATATGCCCAAAATTGTGGTGATACTAACAATGCTTGGTCTGATCCGCACTCTATGGAGTAGAGGTTCTACTTGATGCTCTAAGAAGATCGGCATTGAGGGCTTCTTCCATGACTCTCGACCTTTCGGTCGTTAGGGGGGTGTAATGGGTGAAAGCAGCCCTTTGGGAATGTCTCTAGGCTTCCCGAACTGTGTTGGTATGCTTCTGTCACCCCTCCTTTCGGGTTCATCAGGTGTCCGAGCCTTGTTTCAAAATTCTTTCAATTCCTCCAGCTACATGTATTTGGTGGCTCTTTGGCGTAACTCATCCAATGTCGTGACCGACTGCATGCACAAGCTATCTGAAAACGGTCCCGACTTTAGTGCAGTCACCATATGGTGCATCGCCACTTTGGGACTTCGGTTTCGTATGTTCAAAGCTGTCTTGCCGAATCTGTCCATGAAGGCTCTCAAGGACTCAACTTTTCCTGACGAATATTCACTAGGGCGATCAAAGTGAGGTGGTGTGGTCGGCTGGTAGTGAATTGAGCTATAAATCTCATTGCGAGCGTGTCAAAACAGTCTATGGACTGAGCCGGTAGTCGGGTAAACCAACTCAAGGTTGCTCTTTTAAGGGAGGTGAGAAATATTTGACACCATAGCGCGTCTTCTGCTGTGTGCAGGCTAACTTGCGTCAATTACGCGTTCACATGTTCATCCGAGTCCGTGGTTCCATCGTATTTATCCAACGTTGGATTGTTCCAAGATCCCGACAAAGGAACTTCCTAAATGACTTCGAAAAAAGGGGTTCTTCGAGGAGCAGTGCCTAAAGCATTAGCTGAGGTCGGCCTGGTATTTTCTTGATATGAACTCCCGACCTCATGTGCATCCGTATCTGTGTTTTTTTCCGGGGGATGTCACCCACTACTTTCCGGATGTCCGATTTCTGAGCGAGCCTTTGTTTCATTCGGGCAATCTCCTTTCTCAATGCTTCCATCTCCTCCTCCCCCTTTCTCTTTATTCCCCTTATCTCTTCCTCGCTTTTCTTTTTCAACGTCTCCATCTCCTTTTGTATTTTCAAGATGAATGTCATAAGATCTGGGTGACTGGTTTCTTCCTGTGCATTCCTGTCATTGCCCGTCATGTTCCTCGTAGTTACCATGCAGATATTTCGTGGGGTTTTCTTTCGGCCCCACGGTGGGCGCCAAACTGTTCCTACAAATCTAGAATTCTGCAGAACACTTCTTCCAGTTGTAATTAGATATCAGGAGAGTAGGGAGTGAATAGTTACATCGAGTGTTGTGCCTCTCCCTCTATTTATACTACTGTGGATGGGCTCTGACTATTATGAGCCTACTTTTGAGTACAGTTGGAGGGCCAATTGCACCTTAATCATGTTTTGCGCTTAACTTGGTTTATTTTTGTCTAATCATGTGTTTGGTTGTTAACCTTGTCGGCTAATCGGCTTTTCGGCCATCCGGTAGTACACAAACGACTTACCGTACAAAACATAAATATAAATTAAAGTTTGACTAATTCAACATGTAGAACTAATGATTACAAGAATAAGTAAAAGAATTCATATAAAGTTGATAATGGTGATAGTGTAGTAAGGTTTAAATATTATTGTGTGAAATGTTTGAATGATAAAATATTGCATGTTACAATAAATAAGGAGCATCTTTTGTGTCATGAATTTCTTCGAATACAACATGCATGTGACATGATAAATCATTAGGTATGCCAAATGGAGTAGTTTTCTAATTCAACCATGGATGTTATAGCACAATATTTTACTTAAGCGTATGCGTATGAAATATGTATAGTTATGTAAAGACTTTATTGTATTTTTGTTCAACTAAATTCACACGGTCAACAATTGTGATAAGGTTAATGAATTTAAAGACAATTAATGGGTGAATGGATAAAAGACACATATATTTTGGTTGTTGATGGACATGTTGCAGAAGGAAATACACTATCCAATTGAAATTATTAGGCAAATATGTTTTACATAATCGGTAAAAAGTATGAAAGGCACATGCATAGCGTAATATTTATATTTTATAAAGAAAAAAGTTTGAAGAGTTAAAAAAATGTCTCAAGTGTCGATCTTCACGTTACAGGGTAAATGGTAATGATTAAGACAATAATAAGAAGGTGACAAAGGACATTTTGCCTATGAAAGTTGTTTGATATCTTTCAATGATTTAAGTTTGGTGTTTGCTTGTGAATCTAGGTGTTGCTAAAAATCTTTCATGGTATGCAAATAGGAGGAAATGTGATAAGGGTAGCCATACAAACTGACTCACCCCGTTTTGACACACTTCACATTCGATATGCTAAAAATGGATTAGGATCGTTGGCTTACATGAAACTTTTGTAGGCTAATACGTTTGACTCGTCTTGCATAGATGTGGCCTTGTGGAGTGACCCACACATATTTTTAAAAAATTGGAAAAAACAATCATCATTAGCAATCTTTTAATCCTTTTAAGTATCTCATAAAAAAAATTAGATGTTATATGTGTGAATATTAAATGTTTGGATATCGTAGATTTGTAAAAAGGTTTCACCCATACCATAGATTGAAAAAAAAACTTATAATACACACAAAAATGATGACATTTGCCTTACTTCATTAATTAGTTTTGAAATTTGTGAAAATGTCAAACACAATAGTGTTATTTTTTAAACAACAAAGAAGAAGAAGACAATTGTGATTGATATATGGAAGAAAATAATTTGGCCTTATTAAGGAAATAATTATTGTATGCGATATTGTACGGTATTGTACGATATTGTATCCAATTATATGCAATTAATTTAATAATGATAGAATCTCATGATTAATATCCTACCTAATTAAATTGTAATTTGGGGAGAAAAACTCCCTATATATTTCTTATACATGATGTAACATACACACAAGAAAATAATAAACATCTCTTCTTCTTATCATTTTCTTATAGGTCTTCAAAAGGAATTCATAATCTTGATAAGCTCATGAAATGAGTATCCTAGAAACAAACACTTTCGAAAACAAAGATTAAACCGAGAAGAAAAAAAGGGGAAAAAGTAAATAAAGTGCTTGGCTCAGTTTCCAGCTGAATGGATTGCTTAAAAATGATCGTTCTTAGGCACTAATGTCCGAGAATATAATTGCTGTCAGTCTTGTAACTAACTCACAAGGATGCTATCATCCATATTCCATATCTGATCAGTAGCTAACTTCATTCTTCATCTTTGATGACTGATATGGGATTCTGATTACACTAATTTGGCCTTATTAAGGAAATAGTAATTATCAAATTATATACAATTATTGTATGCGATATTGTACGTACGATATTGTACCCAACTATATGCAATTAATTTAATAATGATAGAATCTCATGATTAATATCCTACCTATATATTTCTTATACTTAACATACACACAAGAGAATAATAAACATCTCTTCTCCTTACCACTTTTTTATCATTTTCTTATAGGTCTTCAAAAGGAATTCATAATCTTGATAAGCTCATGAAATGAGTATCGTAGATGTTTAACATGTGTATTTAGAGAAGGGTCATATGTTTATACAATTACAGTGGTTTCTATTTTATTTGTAATATGTTAACTCCAAGCACCTACACAACCTCACTACCTAAGGTACACAACTAATTATCTGTCAGCATATGCATAAACTACATGAATAAAATAAATTGTATATCATACCTTCGTCCCCTTCAACAAACCCTAGCCCTAGATTTTAAAGTTTCTTGGGAGTTTTCCATGGACTCTCGTCCTTCAACAATTTATCATCAAAGTCACAACTCAATAAGAAAAAAAAAATTAAATTAATTACTGAATGGGTAACACTTACAGGGTGTGAGCGTCTATGTCGTTCACGCGAACATAACTGATTCTTGCAAATTTTCAATGGGTCTTTCATTCTGTACCAATAGACAAAAAAAAAAGAAGATAACTACCAACAAAATATGGTAGAATCTCCACCGAACGGGAAGAAGAACATTTATAAAAATTTGAATGGCTAACTAACCCGAGGAGGCGTGAAGTAAAAGCGCAGGTTTTGGATCACCGTTCCTCTAATATGAAATGACAACACATGAGAAGAAGTCTTTCACACACTCCAATTTGAAAATCTGTAAATGACGACGCTTTAATGCCATGAGTAAAAAAAGTATTTTTATCTTTTCATTTAAAGCAATTGGCCTTTTTTTTTCTTCACGATGGTATTGGACCACTATCCCAAAGCCTCTCACATTTTTAATACAGCAATGCACATTTTTCTATGCTAATTTGACATAATAAACCTTGTCTAAAATAAAATTTCTTGTAACATGCAGCAAATCATTCTAATGTGACAACACAAGCTTAAAAAAACAAATATAATTTAGTTCTTCACTCCATTTGTCTTATAAATTACCATTTCAGAATTTGGATTAGGGCAACATGCAACCAACCATCATTTCCATGGCTTATCAAGATTATGAATTCCTTTTGAAGACCAAATTAAAAACCTACTTCTTACTCCAAAACTTGATTTTTCAAAACTAATATTAAAATATTAAGTTTTCAATATATATAAAGAGAGAAAATTGAAAATATTATAAAAACAATAAATATAATTTGACCTTATTAAGAAAATAATAATTATCGTATTGTATGTAATTATTGTATACAATATTGTACACAATTATATACCATTAGATTGTAATTTGAGGAGAAAAACTTCCTGTACAAGTGATAGTGATGTAACATTAAACATGTCATCTAAAATCATATCATCAATCACCTAACAAGTATCTTATATGTAAATTTTAGAATAATTATTATTTAAAATAAATAAAGTATTATTCCCAATTTGATATTGTTGTATTCCCTGAGATGTCTCCCTGAACATAGAAAACCATTTCTAGATGTAGTCATTCACCTAACTCTTATTCAATTATTATTCACCATATTTTGTATCTTATAAGAACCAAAGAACATTCACGAAATAATATTTGGAATGCAAATTTTACATTTTAAAGTATTTTTAAAATAATAAAAGAAACTCTATTTTGTTCAATTATTATCATGTCCAGACCTTCTTCTTCCCTTCTTTTATTCCTAATAATAACCATTAATATTTCTTTTGAGCACAAAATAAAAAAAAAAGTAATTACTGGCAACGTTAATGTTCTCATCAATGTAAAGAACATTATCCTCGCTATTTTTTTTTTTTCTGTGCAGTCATCGCCCATAAATCTAAGCCATATTGTCTCTGTTACTCAAACATCTGCTCGTAATAATATTTATAATATCAACCTCCATTAAACATCAAATAAGCGCTTTAATTCGTAACTACAAAAGGAACACACTGAAGAACAATTAAACAGAAATAGAAACGGAATACGAACCAGAGTGTTCCAATATTTGGTTTGGATCATTTGAGATACCCAACTCGCGAAATGCCATTGCAGTTTCGAAATGAAAACGCACAACAATTTTAAAAATGGGGGATGTAGGCATCAGAAATGGGAAAAATTAAAAGCGATTTTAACAAAATAAGGCAAAATGAAAAAAATACTAAATAGGCCCTGAGCAGAAAGATGTAGCTTCAATTGAGAGATGAATATCAGAATATTGAACTTCGATTGAGAGATGAATATCGAAATATTTGGAGATGAAGACAAAAATGCCACTGTAGGAACGAAACTGTAAATATAAGCAATGTATAAAAACTGCGGAAAATGGGTAAAATTATGAAAATGTGTAAAATAATCTATACTCTCCTCTTTCTCCCTCTTCCGTCTCTAACAATTTTTTAAATTTTAATTTTAAAATATTGAAAAATTTTAAAAAAAATAATTTTTTGAACTTTTCAAAATTTTCAAAATTTGAATGGTTTGAAAGTTTTACGGTTTGAAAATTTGAAAAAAATTGAAAATTTAAAAAGTTTTGAAAATCTAAAATTTTGAAAAAAATAAAAAATGACAATGTAAATAATAATGAAATAAAATCAAATATTGATACAATGATAAAATAATAATAATAATAATAATAACAATAATAATAACTAGCGGGGATGTGTATCCACATTTTTTATTTTTATCATATATAAAACATGTGACACCATTAAACAATAAACCAAAAATTCATCCTCAATTTTTAAAGCGAGGCGTGGGAAGATGGCTAAAACACAACCTTATTGGAAAGGTTCGCCTCCTCATGAGACAATCCTAAACTCTCAAAATTTGTTAAATATATAGTATTATGATCAAATTGCAATGATAAAGTTGATTTGTAAATCCCCTAAATAAACACAATAAGTCTCTATGCTCTCCGCTTTCTCTCTCTTCTATCTCTCCAATTTTTTTCAATTCCTGGATCACCTTGAAGTACATAATAAAAATAGTCTAAAAAAAAAAAATTTGAAAATTTACAATTTTTCGAAATTTGAAGTTTTTTTGAAAAGGCTTTAGGGTTTGAAATTTTGAAAAATTTAATTTTTTTGAAAAAATAGGAAATGACACCATACCCATAATAATGAAATAAAATCAAATATTGATATAAGGATAAAATAGGAAAAATACCAATCTTTACCTATACTCTTTCGTGGATGTAGAAGCGGATGCAACTTTTTTACGATGATGCAACACACACTGAATCCTGATTACACACCGCTCCTAACAATGTTTCTTCGCATTGGAACCTTGCACTTGGGGTAAGCATGACATTGGTAGGAACACGCACGGGAAATAATATCCTTGGATTTAGTGTCTTCCTCTTTCTACCTTCTTCTAACTGAGTTTCTCTTTGTTTGAAGATTCTGAATAAGTAAATCAGATTGAAAGTAACTTTTCCATAAAACTTGGGGAAAAGAAAATATATTTTAGTCACTGTTATGTATGATTTTATTTAAATCCATAAAATTGTTTCCAAAAAACGTCTGATGATAAAAGACTTTCATCACTTACCCTTTGCCTCCTCTCGTTGAATCCTTCTTATACTTCTTAAATCAATTTGAAAACTATTCTTACATACATTTTTCATAAAATATTTCAAATAAAAATTTTGTTCCCAATTTTTTTAACTAATATATTTAAAAAATTTGAAAATTTAAAATTTTTAAAAGTTTTGAAATTTTGAAAATGTAAAAAATCTTGAAAATTTGAAAATGTAAAATATTTTAACTTTTTTGGAGATTTAAAATTTTTTGGAAATTTAATTTTTTTTTTCAAAATTTGAAGTGTTTCACATGGTAAACCACTGCGTCTCAGTCTCAGACCCCGACTGATTCTACCATAGAGGCCAACGATAGACAATAACTCCCCGAACATAGCTCACAACTTTCATCGTACTGTGCTCTCCAAAGAGCAACTCTTCTCAAAATCTCAAAATGTGCTGAGTTGGAATCCCATTCTAACTAAGGATTCTTGTGGTTTCGGAGGATCCAGCTACAGGAGAACCGGGAACGGAGAACTTCAGGCTTTAAGGTTTGAAAATTTTTAAAATTTAAAATATTTTAAAAAAATAGAAAATGACACAATGTCCATAATAATGAAATAAAATCAAATATTTATATAAAAATAAAATAGAATTTTTTTTTGAGAAAGTTAAAGTGAAAAAACCCCTTTATATATAATTACATGACATTTCAATTGTAAAAGGTTTACATATACATATACATTTCAATTATATGTACCATTCCAATATGCCTGCTTTATTCTTCTTCTCAAGAACGAAATATAATAATCGATTAAAAATAATTTAAATTTCAAAATATTTATTTGCAAAAGACTTAAAGATAAAGGATCAAGGCAAAAAAAAATCATATAATTTATTTACAAAAGGATTAAATTTAAAATTATTTGAGATAAATAAATTTTTAAAATGTTATTTCCTCGTGTTTTTGTTATATAAGAAACCTTTTACGATTTATGCTCAATAATTATGGTAACCAAAACAAAATCAAGTTAAGTTTTTATAGTATTAAATAGTTAGTTTTACCGTCTTTCCTTTTCATAAATTCTGATATGAAGTCTACTTTATTGTAAAATACATTTTTTTAGATATCCGATAAGAATTTGTGATTTTTTATAATTAAAATAATTTTATAAGTTAATTATTAAAATTTTTAAAAATTACTAAAATGTGTGCTAATCAAATTTCAACTAATACTAACATAATTTTAGTTAAAATTTAATTATAACTATACTAATATGATATAACTTTGTGTTAATTTGATATAATTTCTTTAGTTATTTTAGGTGAAAAAGCATTTTAGTCTATATATACAATCAATTATTTATTTATATAGTACTCGAAACCAATCTAAATAGAAGCACACAAAGAGTAGAAGATAACCCATTAATCGCAATGCAAAACCAATAATGTTATTCTAAATGTCAATGTTTGAATAACATATACATCTAAATATAATCTTAAAGAAACCCTAATCAAATATAAAAATTTCAAGGATTAGCTATATTTTTAGCAATCTAAATATACAAATACTTTATTTTAATCCTAAAAGACTGTCTTCTTTTGCTTCCTTTTATTTATTATTTATTTTTTTAAAAAATAAAATCAACAAGGTAACAAAACAACATAAAACTAAAACTGGTTGTCTTTGGATGAAAATATTTATAGGATATATGATAGGTTAGTTATCATATTTATTTTATCATATCCTATCTCAAAGGTTCTTATAGGTTTATCTCTTAAGTAGATTTAGCAAAAAAGTATTTTTATTTAATAATATAATTTTAATATATTAGTAAGAAATAAGATTTGATATAAATTAAAAACTTAGTAAAAAATATTAAGTATATATAATATGTTTCAATATCTAAACAAGCAAAATATCTTTGATATTTTAAGAAACAAAGAGTCTGTTATTCTGTTACATATTTCTTTTATAAAGGAATGAAAGATACTAATCAGAGTATGTGTGAATGAAGTTTAAGATTTTGCGCTCTCTCCAAATTCAACCTATTTTTCTATCATATTTCCTTCTTCATTGATGAAAAGCATATTTACAACTTTTCTTGCCTCAAATATTGCCATTGTTACACATACTTACATGCATCGTCAGATCTTGATATCAAGTTCAGTGAATTACAGGTATTTCTCTTATAATGTTTTTCTTGCTATTTCATCCATATGGAATAATAATGAAGTTCTCAATAACTTTTTTAGTTTTTGGGTCGTTGTTTTATTCACTCTTTGTTTGTAATAATTCAATTTCATGCAATTCTGGTTTTAATTTGCCCTTTGCATTATCTGTGTTTTTTATTCTTTTAATTAAAAAAAAATATATTTTATTTTATTCTTTTAATTAATACAGTGTAACTTTTTTTTATTTAAAAAGCTCACTCAAAATAATTTAGTCTGCATAATTATTATAGAAAATTTAATTTTGTAAGTATTGGTGTAGAAAATACTATTGTCTATGAAATTTTATAATATGTAAATTTTATTGAATCATGATTTTTATTTTTTTATAAATTTATTTTATTAAAACAAAGTTTGAAAGAAGTAGATCGGTCAACAAACAAAAACAAACTCTCCTAAAAAGAAGACAAAATAAAACATGGATTTTCTTAATTTTTAGTATATCTTTAAAATATATTCAAATTTAATATCTTTAAAATATATTCAATATTGTTTTTTGTACACCAAACAAATTTGTTCCTATTTTATCCTGATGGTAGTTACTTTAATTCTTTATTTAATAATATGATTTTAATATATTAGTGAGAAATAAGATTTGATATAAATTAAAAAACTTTGTAAAAAATATTAAGTATATATAATATTTTTCAATATCTAAAAAAAATAAATATCATATTATAAGCTACAAACTTCTGTTACAAATTCCTTTTATAAAGGAATGAGTTTATGTGTGAATGATTTTATCTCTTCTTAAAATTGAAAGAAGTTTAAAGATTTTACTCTTTATAAATTCTTTTTTTCAGTTATTTCTTGAAAAAGTTCACAACTTTCTAGGTGGCAGAACAAGAGTAAAAAATTTTAACTTTTTTTTCAAATCTACATCTTTGTTGAGTCTACAAGGTTAGCCCTTTGTATTTTTGCTATATTTATAAATTTTTTAATGTTTATAATACATATGTTTTTATATATGTCACTTAAAATTTTATATCAACATATTCATATCACATGCATAGAGATTTCAACTTCAAACTTGATGCTTCACATTTTATCTTTGGTGTTACCATTTTTGACATTTCTATGGTGTTAACATGCAGTAAACTCCTCCACAAGCTTCTATTGAATATTTGAGTTTGAAGCTTGGACAAAGATGGATGTGAAAAACTCTTTGCCGATTGCTACAAGTGAACTTGTTGCTTATGATGAAGACGGCCATCTTAAAAGGAGTGGTAAGAGTTCATAGCACCATCACCACCCCGTTTTCATTTGCATGAACTTGAATCATGAATCATGGATTTTGATCCTGCCATCAATTTTGACAGGAACCTTATGGAGTGCTGTGGCTCACATCATAACTGCTGTTATTGGATCTGGTGTTCTATCTCTTGCATGGAGCACTGCCCAGTTGGGATGGATTGGAGGGCCAGTTGCATTGCTTTGTTTTGCAATCATCACCTATGTTTCTTCATCCCTCCTTTCTGATTGTTATAGAAACCCTGATCCTGTCACTGGGAAAAGAAACCACTCATACATGGATGCTGTTAGAATCAATCTTGGTAGTGAACTCTCTTTTATTATCTTATGAAATCACTGTTTTTAGGCTATTTATCATTTTCACTATAACTTACCATCATTGCATTTTTGTATTGCTTCAGGTAAAAGAAGGACATGGTTTGCTGGTTTCCTTCAAATTTTGACCTTGTATGGGACTAGTTGTGCTTATGTACTTACTACAGCAAACTGTTTAAGGTACTTCTCTTATTAAATGAGGAAATCACTCCTTATACTACAGAGAATGTGCTAATTTTTAGTTTTTGATAAGTCATTTAAACACTTTTCCTAAGCATTTCATCATCTATCTTGTAATATCCAAGTGGCTGTCATAATGAAACTTGTTTATTCTACTATGCAGGGCAATTCTGAAAGCAAATTGTTATCACAAGGAAGGGCATCAAGCTCCTTGTACTTACGGGGGTGACATTTATATGGTGATGTTTGGAGCTGTTCAAGTTGTAATGTCATTCATACCAGACCTCCATAACATGTTATGGGTCTCGGTTTTGGCTGCAATCATGTCCTTTACATACTCTTTCATTGGACTAGGACTTGGTATGGCAAAAGTTATAGGTAATTTCTCTTCCATGCATTTATTCTTGGTTTAACATTTAGCTTATTTTTCAATTTCAAGCTTTCTGATGATTAAAGCAGCAAGATGAAGAAAGAAAGTAATATTATTCCAAAACTCTTGTCAAGTTGCAACATTGTTCAAAGTCTATATCGTTTGTATCATATGTTTTAGTATCACATATCTGTGCTAAACGGTTGCCACGAATTACATGTCCTATTTTTGGTATATTTGTTTTTTTGTATAATTTCTTCAGAAAAATTGTGGTTGCAAAACATGGAAAAACTATTATGATATTAAACAAAGATCATAAGGAGAAAATTTTGTACTTGCAGGAAATGGAAGATTTATGGGGAGCATAACAGGAATACCTGCTACTAACACTGCTAACAAGATGTGGTTAGTCTTCCAAGCACTTGGTGACATTGCTTTTGCTTATCCATATGCCTATCTCCTTCTTGAGATACAGGTAACTTAATATTTTCATCTTCACATTCGATTATAATGCAGAAAATAAACAAATTTTGTATCTAAAACATTGATTTTTTTGAACAAAGGACACCCTGAAGTCTAGTCCACCAGAAAATCAAACCATGAAAAAGGCTTCCATGGTTGCAATCATCGTGACAACATTCTTCTACCTATCTTGTGGATGCTTTGGATATGGAGCTTTTGGAAATGATACACCAGGGAACATCTTGACAGGGTTTGGGTTTTATGAGCCTTATTGGCTTGTTGCCTTCGCTAATGCTTGCATTATTCTTCATTTGGTGGGAGGATATCAGGTACTACTACTGTAACATACCATTCTTGATTTTCCTTTACACTAACTCCATGCTTTATCACTTATGGCAAGAGGTTTTTGGATATTTGGTTAATGTAAATGAAACATCATTGTCCATCCAATGACTACAATTGTAAGAGGCAGTAAAATGGCAACATGAATAGTAAATCAGTATAAGCTGTGTGACAACAACTCTTCTTTGGCAGAGAAGTGCTACAAGTTGTCAACACTAGTCTTGTTTTCTTTACAACTGATAAAGATCTAAGCAAGAAAACCAAGCAAATATATTATAATAAAGTAACTTAGCTATATGGAGCATACAATGCTCAAAGCCATTTCATGGAACACCAGTTGGCACTTGCACATACAACTCTTCGATTCACAATCTCTCATTTCATCACTTTATATAAGAATATCTAAGAATGTTTCTTTTCTTAGAATTTATTTATTTATTTTCCTTATGGGTTATCTATCATGTCTTTTCACAGCAAATTATTTCAGGACAGAGGAAAAACTTGTAAAGAAAATGTTTTAGTGACATCAATATTTTTCAAACATAAACTTGTCTACTACTTGAAAATACTCTATTAAGTGAAATTGTTCAACTAGTAGGAAACATGCTGAAGTTACCTTTGAATGTATTCTTTTACTGCCTTTACATGTTACCTAACCATAGAAATTTTATGATCTTTCAGATGTACAGTCAACCAATATATAATGCTGCTGATAGATGGTGCTCAAGAAAATTCCAAGATAGTCATTTTGCAAACAAGACTTATATAGTAAAATTGCCATTAATCCCTGGTTATGAGCTGAACCTTTTCAGGTTGTGTTTTAGAACAGTTTATGTGATTTCAACCACTGGGATTGCTATTTTGTTTCCTTACTTCAACCAAGTTCTGGGAGTTTTGGGAGCCATAAACTTCTGGCCATTGGCTATATATTTTCCAGTGGAAATCTACTTGCAACAGAGGCAAATTGGAGCTTGGACCAAACAATGGATTCTTCTTAGAATGTTCAGCTTTGTTTGCTTTCTTGTGACAGTTATGGGTCTAGTGGGATCAATTCAAGGAATCATTAGTCAGAAACTTTAGAAAGGACTCAATTTGCTTTAGTTTTTATTGATTGATTGTAAATATTTCATGTGATTCAATTAATGAATATTTTATTTCTTCATTAGAATAAGTATTTCCAAACTTATCAACTATGCTTATTAAAAAAAAGTGTAAATGTGTATAAATCAAATTGACCAATTTCAATAACATTGTATTCCAACAAGAACTGTCATGACCAATTATATTTTGATCTTGACTGTCCATAATAATAAGAAGTTATATAATTTAAATTAATACGAAAATATTATTATCTATACTTATATATAATTTTTTTTTCATTTTTTGTTGTAAACAAATTTGATATTATTTTTATTCTTATATTAATATTTCATTTTGATTATTTTTCCATTTTGTAATTACTTAAATTTAAAATTAAAAGAAAGAGTTAATATTAAATTTGAAAGAAAGAAAGAAAGAAAGAAATGGCACGCATGGCGATCCTGAAATGGAGAGAGAAAGATAGGGTTAAGGAGGGACTGCGGAGGTGTAAGAGGGAAGAACCTCGGAGCAGAGCGACAAAGTATAAGGAAGCTTCTCCGGCAAAGAAATCATGGGTTGAAAACTCCTCTACGTTTTTCTTTTCAAACTTTCCAGACAATCATCGGGAGTATGATATGTTTAGGGTATTCCAAAAATGGGCTAGAGTGAAAGAAGTCTTCATCTCAAGGCGTTTAAATAGGTGGGGAAGAAGGTTTGAATTTGTGCAACTTTTTCCTGTCTCAAATGAGGGTAGATTGGAGAAGCATGAAAGGCTAAATGCTTTTAGAACTGAAAATTCTCGAGGGGTCAGTCCACGGGGTAAGCAGAAAGAGAAGGAGGTCTGGCGTGAAAATACTAGGAGAACATATTGAAGGGGCAATATCTCGAAACCTAAACAGTCAAACACTCCGTCATGGCTAGTCCTTAGTGCAGTTGGGAGGATATCTTCCGAAGTCTCCCTCGTTACCTTGAGGGAAGAGTTTGTTAAAGGGGGTATGAGCAGGGTTAAACTGGGATTTATGGGAGATAATCTTGTGCTCCTAACACCTAATGAAGGAGAACGGTTGGAAGAAACCATTAAGCTTAACAATGAATGGTTTGGTTCTCTGTTTGAATCTATTGAACCATGGACCGAATCATATACAGCAGGCCATAAAATTGTTTGTGTTAGGTGCTATGGATTACCGCTAACTCTGTGGAACAAATACTGTTTTTCGAAAGTGGTTGGAGAAGTAGCGTCATTGGTAGAAGTTGATGAATCAACCCTGTCGTGGGAAAATCTGGAGTACGCCTGTCTGCAGGTTAGATTGCTTAAATCTTGCAAAGCGGAAATGAGGAAGGGTTTTAGGATAAATGGGCATGTCTATAATATTACCATCGTCGAAGAGGTTCTCAACCAAGAGAGAAGAGAATGCCTGATGAACATATATTTATTCACACACAATAGCCTTAATCATAGATTATTGGACTATAATAATAAATAAATCCATTGTTTTAATTAATATTCATATAATTGGGTTTATTTGGGCCTTAACTATTATCTTTGGTAATTTTGTGTTTTTAGGGTAAATTATCTGAAGCATGTGAATGAGCCAAACATGCAAAAGTCCAAGTTGCTTCTTTGAATCAAAACAAAAAACAAATTTTGAGGAGAAGAAAGAGAAAATAAAAGCTACAAGATTCCAGAAACAGAATTGGAAGCAAATCTTCTGCAAAATAAAAAACAAGATCATCACCAAAGTTTTGTCATGTCGTATGAAGAAAGTCCTAGCTATGGTCATAGATGAGTGCTAGTCAGCCTTCCTAAGCGACAGAGGACTTATGGACAGTGTTGTTATGGCAAACGAAATTCTAGAGGAGATTAGGAGGAAGACAAAGAGTCGGGTATGTTTCAAGGTGGATTTTGAGAAGACGTATGATTCAGTAAGGTGGAGTTTTTTGCTTGATATGCTGCGGAGGTTGGGTTTTCATGATAAATGGATATTATGGGTTAAAGGGTGCCTGGTATCGTCATATGTATCTGTACTGGTCAAGGAAAGCCCCACTGAGGAATTCAAACCCTCTAGGGGGTTGAGACAGGGTGACCCCTTGGCCCCTTTTCTGTTTTTAGTGGTTGCTGAAGGTCTTGCAGGGATGGTGAGACAAGCTCTGAGGACGGATGTACTTAGGGGTGTAAAGGTGGGAATGAATAGTTTTGAGTGTTGTCTCTTACAGTTTGCAGATGACACGCTTTTCATGTGTGAGGACTCTTTTGATAACATCTTTGCAATCAAGGCCATACTCCGGCGTTTTGAACTTGCCTCAGGTTTGAAAGTCAACTTTCATAAATCAAAGTTGGCAGGAATTAGTGTGGATAGTTATGCCATGAGTATTTATGCGAAGACATTAAATTTAATATCATGAGCCTTCCCTTCCAATATCTGGGGGTACAAGTGGGAGGAAACCCGAGGAAGAAATAGTTTTGGGAGCCGGTAATAAGGAAAATTGAAGCTAGACTTAGTTCATGGAAAGGGAGATTCCTCTCCATGACGGGTCAGATTTGTCTGCTAAAATCAGTGTTCACTGCCATACCCTTGTTCTACCTTTCTATCTTCAAAGCCCCTGTAACAGTGTGCAACAGAATTAGGAGTATTCAAAGAAAATTTCTTTGGGAGTGGGGAAGACAAAATAAATCGATTTCTTGGGTTAGTTGGGACAAAGTGTGTAAGCCCCTACAGGAAGGAGGTTTGGGAGTAAAGGAGATTATGAGTTTTAACTAAGCTCTTTTGGTTAAATGGAAATGGCGGCTTATGAATGGAGAGGGAGGAAAATGGAAAGAAGTTATTGTATCTAAATATGGTATAACACTAGACACAAGTCGGGTTAAGTTGAAGTACTAATCATGGTGGTGGAGGGATCTAGCTAAGATATGTGGCGATGGGAATGAAGAAGGATGGTTCCAAAAGGCTTTTGAGTGGAAAGTAGGCAACGAGATCATAGTGCGGTTCTGGGAGGACGTGTGGTTACAAACCATTACTCTAAAAACATTGTACCCCAGACTCTACTCTTTGTCTTGCGATAAAGGTAAGACGGTGGGGGAGGTAGGAAGATGGGAAGAGGATAGATGGCGGTGGGGTTTGAATTGGAGAAGGGATATGTTTGAATGGGAGTCTAATTTGGAGTCAGAGCTGCTACCAATACTGAGTATGACTATGTGCAAGGAAGCCCAGGACCATCTTATTTGGAGAGGGGACCCAAAAGGTATGTTTACGGTTAAATCAACATATTCTATTATGACCAACCATGTTGATACAAGGGGATGTGTGTTTAGTAGTTTATGGCAAGCAAAAGCCAAGCCTAAAGTACTTACCACCGCTTGGAGAATCCTTCTGGACAAAGTTTCAACTAGAGCTAATATCATAAGAAGGGGAGTGATTGTGAATTCAACTATGTGTCAGTTATGTAATCTAGCTGAAGAAACTTCTCTACATCTCTTCATTGATTGTGTATTCGCACAACGTGTCTGGTCAAGATGCTACCGTTGGATTGGTGTTTTGGGGGCCCAAAACAAGGGTATTCAGAATCACATGATGAACTTCTCACTACAAGGAAATCTTAATTTAGCTGCAAACAAATGTTGAAGGCCATAAGTGGACACTAAATAGTGTCCATTAAACCTTCATTATTAAAATAAATTAAATAAGGTGTGAGGAAAGCGTGAGTTATTCTCACGTAAACTTTAAAAAATAATAATAATAATAATAATAATGGTTGCGTTGCTGAAATGACAGCTACTAAAATTATAAAAATAATTAAAATTTAAATATTTGAAGGTTAAGCCCACACTAAAAGTTTTAAAATTAAATTTAAATAATATGAAGGTTAAGCCCAAGCAAATTACACACAAATAATTAATTTTTATTTTTGCTTTACTTTAATCCCTTCTTTTATTTTTCTTCTTTCATTTTTCAATTTTGAAACAATTCTCTCCACGCAATACTCACTTCACTCCACTTTTCCTCAGCATCAACAACATTCTCACATCTTCCCTCCATTCGAATCTCTTTCTCTCTGTTGAGCATTCAAGCATTGCGACCGGAGTACGACCGTGTTCTTGATTGTGTCCTAACACCGTAAGTTTCACATTTTCTTTCGTTTTCAATCCATCTCGACCTCTACAGTAGCTAATTCGTGTTTCGCTATCAGTGAAAGAAGGAGGCTCAAGGCTCTTTGTGGCGGATTGGGATTGCGGAGGAACAAGCCTCGCGGCCACGCTTTCGGCGTTGGCGAACCCTCGTTTTTGCTGCCGCAACAGAGTTGTGCCTCTTGCTGCCTTGCGAGGAAACGTTCCAATCTCGCGACGTTTGTGCCTGGAGCTTTTCTCGACAAGTCTTGTTTCCGCCTATCTAACAGTAAACTCCATCGTTCTACTGTGAGTATTCTCGCTTCTATCTGATAATCTTGATTTTTTTCTTTTAGTTTTTTTCCTTTTTTTTGTGGTGTTTGTTGGTAATATAAGAACTGAGCCGTTTATATCTCTGGCCTTTAAGATTTTTAAAACTCTACTTATTATCTAAATAAAAATTAGACTAGAGAAGTGTCTCTTGTATCCGATATTGGGCGTAGTTTATGTTTGTGTTGATGGATTTTCTTCTGTCAAGCAGGTCCAGATGAGCCACATGCAGCAAGTACAACCTGGCCCGATGGTATTGCTGAGAAACAAGATTCAAGTGTATATGATAATGAACTAGAGCGGATAGAGAGGTTTCTGAGTTCTGAACTTCCATCTCACCCTAAGTTGCATCGTGGTCAACTGAAGAATGGATTACGTTATCTGATTTTGCCAAATAAAGTTCCACCAAAAATGCACATTTAATCATTTTTATGAATTCCTTTTAAAACATTGATATAGTTTTTTAATATAACCGATACAGTCAAATATGATATAGTTTTATGTATTCTCTGTTAAACATTGTTGTTTTGCACTTGTTGTCAACTGCTTAGTATCAATTTATTCAATTTTAGGTGATACAACAAAAATTTCTTCCAGGTGATAGCTTACATAAAGAAAAGAGTAGTATCATAATTCATGTGGTATGTGAGTGACTCACCGTATTTAGCGATGGTGTGGACAACGTAAGGCAATACACGAGGTGCAATGTCATTAGAGTGAGGAGCCATGAGTTTGGATTTGGCTTCCTTAATCATTTTAATCATATCTCTAATGTCTCCAACCAAGGGACAGTAGGAATTCCCTTGGATACCCTGTTCCTTGAGACGCCTCTCTATCCTCTTAGGTCTCAACCACATCCAGTTGAGTGCATTCCAAAACCACCATATCAGCACCGTAGCAATCAAAGTAACGATACCACATGTTAGTCTACCTTGGCTTATTCGTTTAAAGAAGTCGAATGTAAATCTTGAGTTTGATTGGCTCTGTTATAATATCTAGCCTTGTATAAGATATGCAATCATGCTTAGAACTAGAATGGTTCATTTGACTGAGTTTGTTTTCTGTGTGTTATAAGGTTAAACAATTTATCCTCAATGTAAATCTCCAATTTCATCTTATTTCCCCTAATTTGCTCAAATTTCTATATGCATGTTATGGAAACCTTCTCCTTTTAACTGGAAAGCATATTACTGCTTTGAAGTTTGAAGCTTATGAATGCATTTGCAATGTACCCTACCACTTGATTATTACCACATCTGGATTTGATATAGTTAGTTTTTTTACGATGTGATGGTGATGTACATGACTCAAATCCTAGAAATCCACATGTGTGGTCCGAGCTGCATATGTTTACCCTCTCCAAACTCCATTTGGTGGGAGCTTCATGCAATGAGCCACCCTTCTAAAGTTTTCTAATTTGTGTATCATTCTTTTGGTTTGTTAAAGTGATGCTTCTTGTCAGGGTTTTGGCTTGTTATCAGGGATGCTTGTTAGATTAAGAATTGACAACACAACTGGTGGATTTTTTAATTTGTAGGGAGATGGGATCATGAGAGCTTTACCCCTTCTTAAATATGTGTTTCCCTACCAACCTAGCCATTGGTTATAGTCTAATAATAGGCACATGACCAATAGGGAAGATGGTCCATTGATGCCTGAGAAGATAGATCATGGTTGAGACAGTAGCTGGTGAATGGTTCTATAAATATGATATTACTGTTGTAGTCTAATTCCCCTCTGATGAGTATTGTCTGAATTCCTATTTAAATCTAATGAGATCCTACTACTTGTTGATTATATACTCCAATTCTCTATTATCTTTGTACCTTTATTTCTATTAGCTGAGTAGATGAGTCTGTATGAGTTCTGTAGTTATAATCTAACACCTATTTGGCTTTATTGCACAGTTTTGAGTGATCCAATAAAAAGGATAGAATATGACATAAATGGGATGCGATACGAATATGATTACAATATGACATAAATGTTTGTTTTCTTAAAGCAGAAATTGTGTTTTGAAAGAATGTTTTATTTACAAAGAATAACTCTTTCATCTTTTTATGTAGGATTATCTTAATCGTTACATGGGCTTATCTTGACTTGCAATGGCCTTGGCATAAAGCATTCGATATGGTAAACAAAGCCAACATCACAGATAGCCTTCCAGTGCATCTGGGACAATTTTTTTCAAGTACCTGGCACTGCATGCCATGCGTAGAGAACCAGCCGTTGGGTGTATAACTTTCTATAATAAAAATATTTATTATAGAACAAAGTTTCTTAAATGTATTAAAATGATAGTTTTTTCATTGCATATGTTTTGATAAAACATAACTAGTAAGCAGCGCAAATGGAAGGCATTTCAATAAAGCCTAAACCTAAGAAGAAGAATAATGAAATCACTAAGATAACCAAGCTAACTAATTAATGCCCATCTTCCGGTGCTTAAACACTTTTTATTCATCAATATAATAATTTATTCATTACTTTTGTTTTTTTAGTTTTTAACTTATCAATTCATTGATTTTTTTTAATGCTATTGCAAAAAAAAAAAAAAAATTAAAATTTAATATTTAAAATCCAAACTTTTATTTAAAAGTGAAGTTCAATAGCTGCCAAAAATAGTGCATACAAAAAAAAATTGTGTCCACATATCCAAGGTTAAGCCCATTCTAATTTCATTTTCACTTTACCAAGGTTAGGCCCTCGCTTTATTCTAATTTTATTATCCCACTATCCAAGGCTAAGTCCACGCTTTATTTTTAATTTTATTCTCCCCTTATCCAAGGCTAAGTCCACGCTAATTTTATTGTCCCCTAGCTAAGCCTAAGTCCTCACTTTCTGTCCAAGGCTAAGCCCCCGCTTAAGTTAACATTTGTAATTTTTTGTGTTGGCAACTTGTAGGCAAAACTCACGCAAGCCAACTTATTGCGATGCCACGCACCCGACAATTTTTTTTGCGACAAGGATATTAGCTTCAAAGTTGTGTGAAAGCAAAGCCCACGTTAATTGCATCTTTGCGTGGGCTTTTTGTGATTAGTGTCCGCCTTTGGCCCTTTCTAATAAAAGTTTTTTTTTTGTAGTGTCTACTTAATTCACCTCTCTAATAAACAAAATCAGGTGTGGCTTGGCTTGTGGGCGACAATTGTTAGTTGTATCTGGGATCAGAGAAACTTGGTAGTTTTTAAGGAAGGGATCCCTGATGATGATGATGAGATTTTTCAGAACGCTCAACTACAGTCATGGTTATGGTTAAAACACAAGGTAGCTGGTTACTCCTATGCTTTCTCTGACTGACTTTTGAACCCTAACCATTGCCTTCTAGAAGTGGTTTGAGTGTGCTGATTCCTGGGCAGTGAATGTATCCTCTCACGGAGTACTTGGAAATGGTCTGGCTATTTGATGTGGTTTCTGTCAAGGGAGTTACTGTAGAAGTAGAGATGAGAATATTAGGGAAGTAGGCTTGATGTTAGCTGAAGTTGTACGCTGACATTTAAATTCTAGATGAAAAACTGCAGTAGTGTGTTATGCAGTTGGAAACAGATTGTGAGGAGAGGTTAGCAGGGTGTTAGGAAATAAGTATAAGGTTGTTGGAGAAAGGTGAAAAGTGGAGATGGTACAAGGTTTTGGAGCTAGTAAGAGGGGCTGTAATGGTAGACGATCAATGTGTCATTCTTGGCTGCTGAATTAGTGTGGAGCAGGGGCTTCTTCCATAGAGTTTTTTTAATCAGAGCAAGCATTACCCACATAAGCATTCCCAAGTGCTAAAACCTGGTAAACTTTATAAGTACTGATTGTTGCATAGTGCTTCTGAAAGCCAGACAGTTTGGCAATCTCAATAGGCCGATGCATCCAGCTTTTCTGGTTTTTTGCTGGTTTTTTTATTGGTTTTTCTGCTGGTTTTAGTACTGTTTTCCTGTTTATGCTTCCCTTAGACTGGTTTTGGTTCTAATAGGTTTTATATATCCTGGAAATTGCTTAAGGGAGGTTAGTTTAGTTTGTTGTTAAACACATGAGGTTGTAACCCTCTAGTTTTTGTATACGGATTGGGATACCCCTGAAGTATCCCTGGAATTTATTTTATTCATTGCTGAGAAAAAAAATTAAATTTGAAATAAATGAGAAAAAAAGACTGAAACGGAAAAAATAACAAAAAGAAAAAAAAACCTAAAAAAGAAATGTAAATAACAAAAACTTAGTTTGTTTTTTCATTCTTATTAATCTAGAGGTATAAATTCTGATTGTTTAATTGTTAATGCTTCTTATTTTAATTTTTTTTACTTTGTTTTTTATTTTTGTACAAGTGGGGTGGTAAAGAAAGAAGATGTTATTGTTGTGGAAAAAAAGAAAAAGATTATTATTATTATTTTTTAATTTGTCATTGTAATTTCTCTTCTTATTCTTTTTATTTTATTTTCATTATTATTATTATTATTATTATTTTATATTAGTAAAAAATCAAGTCTTGAGATAATAAAATAGATGTTTTAATATAATTATATTTATTGTATTATAAATTTAAATTTATTTAATATAATTTAAATATTAAAATATTTATAGAAGTATATTTATAAATACTAAAAATTCAGAAAGGTTACTTTAAATATTATAAGTTGTTAATATTATAGTGGAAACAATTGTCTTTAACTTTATATATTTATAATTAATTATTTCTATTCAATGAAAAGAGATAGTATGTTGATATTTTGACACAGATTAAAAAATATATTTTATTATTGTTATCTTTGTTTGAATTTGGAAAGAAATAAATTATTTCTGTTATATATCTATATAAGTCTGTAACACCATTTTAGTGGATACAATTAATTATTGATTTTACTTGTATTAATGTAATTTATTTTTTATAAAATTAGTAAATTTAAAATTTAATTTTATTAGTATTAATGGTCAAATTACATACTTTTTTTTTCTTAAAAATTTAGAGAATTTAGATCCAATAAAGTACTTAGAAATAATCTAAATAAAGATAAACTAATATTTAAAATAAAATAAAATATTATTGTTCGTATAAATTTTTCTTTGTAATTGATTTTAAGAATGATATTATAGTTTTGTTTTAAAAACTGCATAAGATCCTGCAAAACAAAATTATATAAATAAACTGTTTCTCCTAATGAAAATCTATAGCTCAGCAAACAACTCCTTCCTTTCCTTCTTTTTGTTTTTTCTTCTTCCACTTTCATTATATCTTTTTGTTACTTTTTTATTTATTTCACATTCTAATTCAAATTTTTTTATGAAAATAAATACACAATTCATTTTATTTTTTTTAATCTTGATAAGAATACACAAGTAAGAAAATAAGTTTGTAATTTTTTAAAATGAAAATAATAATTTGTAGTTTTTTAAAATGAAAATAATAAATAAAATTTGTAATTTTTTAAAATTTAAAAAAATTATAAATAATATGACTTGAATATATTAGTGAGAAATAAGATTTGATATAAATTAAAAACGTAGTAAAAAATATTAAGTATATATAATATGTTTCAATATCTAAACAACCAAAATATTTTTGATATTTTAAGATAAGTCAAGTGAATATAAGTAACAAAGAGTCTGTTATTCTGTTACATATTTCTTTTATAAAGGAATGAAAGTTTAAGATTTTGCTCTTTCTCCAAATTCAACCTATTTTTCTACCAGGCAGACTTATTTCTTGATTGATGAAAAACATATTTACAACTTTTCTCGCACCAAATATTGCCATTGTTACACATACTTACATGCATCGTCAGACCTTGATATCTAGTTCAGTGAATTACAGGTATTTCTCTTATAATGTTATTTTTGGGTCGTTTTTAATTCACTCTTTGTTTGTAATAATTCAATTTCATGCAATTCTGGTTTTAATTTGCCCTTTGCATTATCTGTGTTTTTATTCTTTTAATTAAAAAAAAGAATATTTTATTTTATTCTTTTAATTAATACGTGTAACTTTTTTTTATTTAAAAAGCTCACTCAAAATAATTTAATCTGCATAATTATTATAGAAAATTTAATTTTTTAAGTATTGGTGTAGAAAATACTATTGTCTATGAAATTTTATAATATGTAAATTTTATTGAATCATGATTTTTATTTTTTATAAATTTATTTTATTAAAACAAAGTTTGAAAGAAGTAGATTGGTCAACAAACAAAAACATAAAACAAAATAAAACTTGGATTTTTTAATTTTTAGTATATCTTTAAAATATATTCAAATTTAATATCTTTAAAATATATTCAAATTTAATATCTTTAAAATATATTCAATATTGTTTTTTTTAACAAAAATTTGTTCCTATTTTATCCTGATGGGTAGTTACTTTAATTCTTTTAATTCTTTATTTAATAATATGATTTTAATATATTAGTGAGAAATAAGATTTGATATAAATTAAAAAACTTAGTAAAAAATATATATCATATTATAAGCAACAAGCTTGTGTTACAAATTCTGTTACAAATTCCTTTTATAAATGAATGAATCATTGATTTTGATCCTGTCATCAATTTTTACAGGAACCTTATGGAGTGCTGTGGCTCACATCATAACTGCTGTTATTGGATCTGGTGTTCTATCTCTTGCATGGAGCACTGCCCAGTTGGGATGGATTGGAGGGCCAGTTGCATTGCTTTGCTTTGCAATCATCACGTATGTTTCTTCATCCCTCCTTTCTGATTGTTATAGAAACCCTGATCCTGTCACTGGGAAAAGAAACCACTCATACAGGGATGCTGTTAGAGTCAATCTTGGTAGTGAACTCTCTTTTATTATCTTATGAAATCACTGTTTTTAGGCCATTTATCATTTTCATTATAACTTACCATCATTGCATTTTTGTATTGCTTCAGGTAAAAGAAGGACATGGTTTGCTGGTTTCCTTCAAATTTTGACCTTGTATGGGACTAGTTGTGCTTATGTACTTACTACAGCAAACTGTTTAAGGTACTTCTCTTATTAAATGAGGAAATCACTCCTTATACTACAGAGAATGTGCTAATTTTTAGTTTTTGATAAGTCATTTAAACACTTTTCCTAAGCATTTCATCATCTATCTTGTAATATCCAAGTGGCTGTCATAATGAAACTTGTTTATTCTACTATGCAGGGCAATTCTGAAAGCAAATTGTTATCACAAGGAAGGGCATCAAGCTCCTTGTACTTACGGGGGTGACATTTATATGGTGATGTTTGGAGCTGTTCAAGTTGTAATGTCATTCATACCAGACCTCCATAACATGTTATGGGTCTCAGTTTTCGCTGCAATCATGTCCTTTACATACTCTTTCATTGGACTAGGACTTGGTATGGCAAAAGTTATAGGTAATTTCTCTTCCATGCATTTATTCTTAACATTTAGCTTATTTTTCAATTTCAAGCTTTCTGATGATTAAAGCAGCAAGATGAAGAAATAAAAGTAATATTATTCCAAAACTCTTGTCAAGTTGTAACATTGTTCAAAGTCTATATCGTTTGTATCATATGTTTTAGTATCATATATCTGTGCTAAACGGTTGCCACGAATTACATGTCCTATTTTTGGTATATTTGTTTTTTTGTATAATTTTTTCAGAAAAATTGTGGTTGCAACACATGGCAAAACTATTATGATATTAAACAAAGATCATAAGGAGAAAATTTTGTACTTGCAGGAAATGGAAGATTTATGGGGAGCATAACAGGAATACCTGCTACTAACACTGCTAACAAGATGTGTTAGTCTTCCAAGCACTTGGTGACATTGCTTTTGCTTATCCATATGCCTTGCTCCTTCTTGAGATACAGGTAACTTAATATTTTCATCTTCACATTCGATTATAATGCAGAAAATAAACAAATTTTGTATCTAAAACATTGATTTTTTTGAACAAAGGACACCCTGAAGTCTAGTCCACCAGAAAATCAAACCATGAAAAAGGCTTCCATGGTTGCAATCATCGTGACAACATTCTTCTACCTATCTTGTGGATGCTTTGAATATGGAGCTTTTGGAAATGATACACTAGGGAACATCTTGACAGGGTTTGGATTTTATGAGCCTTATTGGCTTGTTGTTTTTGCTAATGCTTGTAAATGAAGAATAATGCAAGCATTAGCAAAGGCAACAAGCCAATAAGGCTCATAAAACCCAAACCCTGTCAAGATGTTCCCTGGTGTATCATTTCCAAAAGCTCCATATCCAAAGCATCCACAAGATAGGTAGAAGAATGTTGTCACGATGATTGCAACCATGGAAGCCTTTTTCATGGTTTGATTTTCTGGTGGACTAGACTTCAGGGTGTCCTTTGTTCAAAAAAATCAATGTTTTAGATACAAAATTTGTTTATTTTCTGAATGTGAAGATGAAAATATTAAGTTACCTGTATCTCAAGAAGGAGCAAGGCATATGGATAAGCAAAAGCAATGTCACCAAGTGCTTGGAAGACTAACCACACCAAGTGCTTGGCAGAGAAGTGCTACAAGTGGTAAACACTAGTCTTAGTTTTCTTTACAACTGATAAAGATCTAAGCAAGAAAACCAAGCAAATATATTATAATGAAGTAACTTAGCTACATGGAGCATCCAATGCTCAAAGCCATTTCATGGAACACCAGTTGGCACTTGCACATACAACTCTTTGATTCACAATCTCTCATTTCATCACTTTATATAAGAATGTTCCTTTTCTTATAATTTATTTATTTATTTTCCTTATGGGTTATTTATCATGTCTTTATTGTCTTTTACTGTCTTTACATGTTACCTAACCATAGAAATTTTATGATCTTTCATCAGATGTACAGTCAACCAATATATAATGCTGCTGATAGATGGTGCTCAAGAAAATTCCAAGATAGTCATTTTGCAAACAAGACTTATATAGTAAAATTGCCATTAATCCCTGGTTATGAGCTGAACCTTTTCAGGTTGTGTTTTAGAACAGTTTATGTGATTTCAACCACTGGGATTGCTATTTTGTTTCCTTACTTCAACCAAGTTCTGGGAGTTTTGGGAGCCATAAACTTCTGGCCATTGGCTATATATTTTCCAGTGGAAATCTACTTGCAACAGAGGCAAATTGGAGCTTGGACCAAACAATGGATTCTTCTTAGAATGTTCAGCTTTGTTTGCTTTCTTGTGACAGTTATGGGTCTAGTGGGATCAATTCAAGGAATCATTAGTCAGAAACTTTAGAAAGGACTCAATTTGCTTTAGTTTTTATTGATTGATTGTAAATATTTCATGTGATTCAATTAATGAATATTTTATTTCTTCATTAGAATAAGTATTTCCAAACTTATCAACTATGCTTCTTAAAAAAAAGTGTAAATGTGCATAAATCAAATTGACCAATTTCAATAACATTGTATTCCAACAAGAAGTGCCATGACCAATTATATTTTGATCTTGACTGTCCATAATAATAAGAAGTTATATAATTTAAATTAATAAGAAAATATTATTAATCTATACTTATATAAGAATTTTCCATTTTTTTTATACAAATTCGATATTATTTAATCCTTATATTAATCTTTTATTTTATTATTTTATTTTGATTATTTTGTTATTTTATAATTATTTAAATTTAAAATTAAAAAAAGTTAATATTAAATTTGAAAGAAATTGAGAGACGGTATGTAGCAGAAAAGAAAAAAAATAAAAAATAGATATTTTTTTCTAATTTGTTCTTCTTTTTATTTTTATATTAATAACAAATCATGTCTTGAAATAATGAAATAAATGATTTAATATAATTATTCATTGTATTATAAATTTAAATTTATTCAATATGTTTTTTAATGTAATTTAATTCTTAAAATATTTATAAAAGTATCACTACAAGAAAATAATGAAATAGAAATCAATTTTTAAAAACTAAAATAATTAGTTGCAATAATAACTAAATTAGAAATATTTTAAAAACTAAAAATTTATGTGTATTCTTATTATATTCATATTTATTAAAATATCCTCTAACTTATATATAAATGATAAAAAAAATTGTAGATACACGCTTGTATTCTTCCTAATTTAAAATAATTTAAATACACATTAATATATTTAGATGATAATGTTATATATTTGACTACTAATCAGTCATAACTATTGCTATAGATGAGCTTAATTGTATATTCATAGTTATCTAAATTTTGCTTATATCATGTTGCGTGTCATAGTGAAATTCTCTAATTGAAATTTCAATTTTTTTTTGTATGGTTCCTAGCACTAGATGCTACTGAAAAATCTCCTTCCAAGTTCCAAAACTCATGATTATGAACTACTATAATTGAAAAACTCAAGAAAAAACAAACTTCAAACAACCCTTTACATGAAAAATGTTTTCTCAGTGGTAATCATAAGTTATGCAAAATTCTGGTCTGTGAAGGCAAATGCTACATAGTTGAAGATAAAAGAAAGTAAAAAATTAGACTCATATTTTACAAAAACGTGAATTCAAAATTTCACCATTATTATCAAATATTTGAATCTTGAAACATGATATGATTTATGGAGTTCTTACAACCAATCATGCATAACGCATTTCGTGTCATAGTGAAACATTTGCCACAAGGAAAATAAATGATTGATTTGAAGGTGTAAACCAGAAAGTGCCAAAGAATGTTTATTTAAAAATTCGAATGATATGAGAAAGATGACAAGTGTCACGTGGTTGAGTGTGAGAGGCAAAGATGAAAAAAACAATTTGGTGAGAAAGTTGGAAACCAATTATTATGGTACACATTTGTAGATAATGATGCCACCAAAACATGCTTCTACATATTTCCACAATAGTACAGAACAAACACAGATTATATTGCAGATAAATAATACAAGAATCAAAATCATCAAGAATTAAAAGGGGACTAAATTTACAATTTAGTTTAATTTAAACAAATAAACATAATTTTATCTGTCTATGGAATAAATTAAACTTAGAATAAAAAAAATGTCGTTGTGTTAACCATTCGAGTTAGCTTGCCTAATTTTTTTTAAAGTAGAAGGAAGAAAAAAATTAGTTGGGATTAACTGATTATATTAGAATGTATTCAACAAATAAAATAATGATAAATAATTATATTTAAAATTTTAGACAAAACCAAAAAAATTAAAGATTCATAAAAGAATTACTTTTCAAATGCTCATATAAGAACCCTTTGAACACCTTAAAAAAATTTGAAGTATCCTAAAATTTATATTTTTGTTTTATAAATATTAGTAATTTTTTTAAAAAAAACTTAGAATTTAAATTTTAATAGTCTTATGTTTGGATAGACCGGAATACTATGTTGTTTTTTTAATTGAACATTTTTTTTATAATTTTTATGTAGTTGTAAACAAGAATTTATTTTGTTACAAAAGTAAAAAAAAATAATGATAATAAACTAATATAACAAATTATCTGTTATATCAATTTATCTTATTATTAACTATTTTTATTTTTTAGTAAAATAAAAAAATACATCTTTTAGTGGCTCAATTCCCTATCTAGCACCATTTACATCTTTATTTCCCTAGCACCTTTTTGTTTTTATTTCCCTATCTAGCACCCTTTTGTTTTTATTTCTCTCTTTTATTTTTTATTTCCCTATCTAACACCATTTTAAAAATAAATAAATAAATAATAAATTATTATTTTTTTAATAATTTTAATTTTGAATGCATTAAAAAATAAATATTTTTAATGTTTAAAATAATTAGAAATATAATTAATGAATAAATAAATGAATTTTTACAAAATAAAAATAAAAAAGTAATAAATTAAAAATGTTTAGTTTAAAATTATTTTTTAAAAAATGAAAAAAATTAAAAATTAAACTATACAACAACATAAAAGTTGAATCTATAAACATAAAATAGTATTTATTTTTATTATTATTGATGATATAATCATGTTAATTTCAAGTAAAAAATACAGGACCACGAAAACTTTATAAAAAAAAAGTAAAAAATACAGGACATAATTATTAAAAAACCAAAGTCAATTAGTATTAATTAATAGTGAACACATAAATAATATTGAAGTGTCTACCCTAAATACAAAATTCTAAAAAAAAAACTAATGCAAATGCTACACTTAATGCATTAAAAAATAAATATTTTTAATGTTTAAAATAATTAGAAATATAATTAATGAATAAATAAATGAGTTTTACAAAATAAAAACAAAAAAGTAATAAATTAAAAATGTTTAGTTTAAAATTTATTTTTTTTTAAATGAAGAAAATAAAAAATTAAACTCTACAACAACATAAAAGTTGAATCTATAAACATACATTAGTATTTATTTTTATTATTATTGATGATGTAATCATGTTAATTTCAAGTAAAAAATACAGGACATATTTATAAAAAAAAAAACAAAGTCAATTAGTATTAATTAATAGTGGACACATAAATAATATTGAAGTGTTTACCTAAATGCAAAATTCTAAAAAATACTAATACAAGTGTTACACTTAATGCTTAAAAATGAGAAGAAAAAATGCAAAAAATAAATAAGTCTATAAAATAAAAACAACAACAATAAAATAAAAACAAAAACCATAAATAAATAAAGATTGCAGAAAAAATAATAATAACTAAAAACATAAAAGGTATAAAATAAAGGAAAAACAAAATAAGATAAAGACAAAAGATATAAAAAAAATCAAATAAATCAAAACAAGATAAATATAAGAGATATAAGACGATACTAAATAAGTATATGTTGATCATAAAAAGGAAAATAAATGAGAGATGATCATTCATTCAATATGTTTCTAGTTATTATTATTTTTTCTGCCATTCTTTATTTATTTATATTTATGTTTTTATTCATTAATTATATTTCTAACTATTTTAAATACTAAAAATATATTTTTTTAATGCATTCAAAATTAAAATTATAAAAAAAATTACTGGATTGTGCAATTCTCGTCATTAATTATGTTTCATTTTGCATAAACTATTTAATGTACCACTGAAGAAAATATCAAATGAATGATCATCTTTTATTTATTTTCCTTTTTATGATCAACCTATACTTATTTAATATCACCTTATATCTCTTATCTTTATCTTGTTTGAATTTTTTTTATATATTTTATCTTTATCTTATTTTGTTTTGCCTTTATTTTATATCTTTTATGTTTTTAGTTGTTATTTTTTTTCTGTCATTCTTTATTTATATCTATTTTTTGTTTTTATTTTATTGTTGCTGTTTTTATTTTCTATACTTATTTTTTTGTCTCATTTTTAAGCATTAAGTGTAACATTTGTATTAGTTTTTTTTTAGAATTTTGCATTTAGGTAAACACTTCAATATTATTTATGTGTCCACTATTAATTAATACTAATTGACTTTGGCTTTTTTTATAAATATGTCCTGTATTTTTTACTTGAAATTAACATGATTACATCATCAATAATAATAAAAATAAATACTAATTTATGTTTATAGATTCAACTTTTATGTTGTTGTAGAGTTTAATTATTTATTTTCTTCATTTAAAAAAAAAAAATTTAAACTAAACATTTTTAATTTATTACTTTTTTATTTTTATTTTGTAAAAACTCATTTATTTATTCATTAATTATATTTCTAATTATTTTAAACATTAAAAATATTTATTTTTTAATGCATTCAAAATTAAAATTATTAAAAAAATAATAATTTATTATTTATTTATTTATTTTTAAAATGGTGCTAGATAGGGAAATAAAAAATAAAAGAGTGCTAGATAGGGAAATAAAAACAAAAGGGTGCTAGATAGGGAAATAAGAACAAAAGGGTGCTAGATAGGGAAATAAAGATGTAAATGGTGCTAGATAGGGAATTGAGTCCCCTTTTGTTTACCTTTTTAATAATAAGATTCATTCTTTATTTAATAATAACATTTATTCTTTACGTAATAATAATATTCATTCTTTCTTCAATATACAAGTCTCTATTTTTGTATTCTCTTTCTTTCTTTTTAACATGGTATTAAGAACTAGATAGTTTCTATGATGGTTTTCACTTATCTTTTTCCACCATATACTTTAAACAAGTTTTGCATCTTTTTTCCCTCACAATCTTTCAATCTTTAAAAAAATTTCAATATCACAATCTTTCTCAAACTAGATAATGACAACTTTTTTATCTTTCAAGAAGTGTTAGTCACAATTAGAGGCCTCAAGCTTACTAAGTTCTTAAATGATCACGATATACCTTTAAAATTTATTAGTATAGAATATGCTCTCAATAATGTAATCAATCAAGATTATCTCAACTACGAGCAACAAGATCAACTCATCATGGCTTGACTCCTTGCACCCATGACCATGTTCATTCTCACATAAATGGTAGGCTTTACTTCTTCATTCCAATTTGGAGAAAGTTGTGTGTCTACAATGTTTCTCTCAAACAAAAGTAAATGTCAAGAAACTTAAGATCCAATTGCACACACCAAAGAAAGATCGAATTATCAATACTTATCTTCTTAATATTAAGAAGATAGTCGAAACTTTGACTACTATTGGCTCTCACATTTTTGCTGATGATCATGTGGAAGCAATCTTGGATGGATTAATAGATGAATATGACAATTGAAGAAATTGAAGCATTATTGTTATCCTAAGAAGAATGATTATACAAATACAAATTTGTTGAGCAAAGTCATCCACAAACTCATCTTGTTTGCATTTTAAATGGATTTTTCTACAGCCAAAAGTGATCCTTCTCTTTTTACAAGGTTTGATATTCATTTTTATAAATGTAGATAACATAATCATAACTGATAGCTTTTGACATGCAATTACTTCTTTTATTTCATCTTTGAATAACCTATTTGCTTTAAAAGATCTTGATTCCTTACATTAATTTTTTTTTTTTTTGCATAAAGGTTGTCTGTACTAATGATGCTAGCCTCCATCTATCTCAAAATAAATACATCAGAGAAATTCTTCGTATGTTGGAGATCCCACATCGACTAGAGATTAGAGCCTTTCATTGTATATAAGTGGGTGCAAACCTCAACCCTATGAGCCGGTTTTATGGGGTTGAGTTAGGCTTAAAGTCCACTTCGTAACATGGTATCAGAGCCATTTCGAGCTTATCCTAGCGAGTGTTTGTGTTGGGCCTATCGTGCCACCCGCTATCGGGCCGCTATCGGACCACCCAAAATATATAGTCCCACGCACGAGTTGGCAGTCTCGGCGTGAGGGGGGTGTGTTGGAGATCCCACATCGACTAGAGATTAGAGCCTTTCATTGTATATAAGTGGGTGCAAACATCAACCCTATGAGCCGGTTTTATGGGGTTGAGTTAGGCTTAAAGTCCACTTCGTAACACAAATATGCATGAAGCAAAACCCATCTTACACGATCACATCTCTATGCCTAACTCAGGATGGCTCCATGACTTTTCAAGATCTGACTCTTTCTACACATCACGAGCTCTCATATTCTATTAACAAGATACTAGTACATGCATGCACCACAAGAACACCATTAAAAAGTTGTTAAACATTTTCTCAATTATCTTATTGGTATTATTCATCATCATCGCCTTCTTAAACTTTCATCCATATCTTCCATTATTGAATTCGGAAATGCTAACTAGGGATATGACCTATATATGATCATAAATCAACATGTTATTGTGTATATGTTTGATCAAATATGATTTCTTGGTGTTCACATAAACAACAAGTTGTTTCTTAAAATAACATATAAGTTAAGTATCAAAATATAGCAATTGTACTTTAAAAAATAGCATGAATATCATCTCTACTTCAAGAGCTTTGTGTTCAAACTAACACTCTAATCTTATACTTCGACAATCTTAATATTATTCTTGTTGTCAATCCGGTTATACAATCTCAATTTAAACATGTTAAACTTAATCTTCATTTTATTTGTGATCATGTACAACAACTAACAAAATTAATTCATATATCAAAAGTTTTCAAGTTGTCCACAATTTTCTCTTTCTTGTTTCCTTATTCAATAAATAATAAATTGATATAACAATTTTTCTTTTTATATTCTCTTATTTTTCTTTCTATAATAACACTCAATTTTTATTCACTAATAATCAATATCACAAATTTATGATTTTTTTTATTTATTAGCCTCCACAATGTATCCAATTTTTAATCATTGCATCAAACAGAATTTAAAAAGTTTTAAAATGGTAGGTACACTAATAGAAAAGCATTAACCATTATAACAAAAATTTAAAAAGTATTTAATATTTGAAGTAAAAGTCGGGACACAAAAGGGAAAAAAAGTGTTGTTTATTAATAAATTTAAACAAATCCCACTTTGGTTAGTATTTAAACGTGTAACTTTAGTTCTTATAACAATTAATAGCCTTTTTTCATAATTAGAAAATTTAGGATGTATTATTAATCATCAAAACTTTGGTTAGTATTAATGTCATTAGTGTCCAAATAAGAAGTAACTAAGTTTGTTTATTATTTATATAGCCAATTTTATAAATAAAAATTTAATTTTAAATAATTAATAAATATGCAAATTAAATTCTGAGAGAAAGTAAAACAACAAATGTACATGGTTTTAAGCCATAAATTTATTATAGTTTTAGATTTAATTTGTCATTATTATGTGGGTAGGAAAAACTCTTTCGTTAGTTTGATGATCCCAAGCTCTACAAAATAATAATAATAATAATGAACAATAATAATAATAAGAAGAAGAACCTGATTTGATGAATGATGGTCGTGGTTACCGAAAATAAAGGCGAAAAACCTCAAAAATGTGTATTGAAAAAAGAAAAAAAAAGAGTCACTCTCACTATATAAGACGTTATTTGGACACTTTCACAAGTCATTCAGAATTTGGATTTGTATGTGGCAAAACAGAGTTTCATGTCACTCATCTCACTCACCCACAAACCAATCACACCAAATCTAGATTCAAAGATCGCTTCTTTTGCGAAAGAAAACTCCTTTTTCTACTGATTCTTTCAGTTTTCCGATGAACTATCACCACTGACACTCAAAAACAGGAAACCACTTCCGTCCTGTCATTGGGTTTAGGCCATCTCTTCAAGAGCCATGAAAGATCAAGAAGGTTCAGGAACTGACAGCACCCCTCTGTTGGAGACTCAGTATGCAGACTGTCATCATGTTGAAAGAACAGGTTTCTCCTTTTCTTCTTCTCTCATCTTAATCATCATTTTTCTTCTCAAAGACAACTTTTTTTATTTGAATCATACTTCTGCATTGTTATTGATTATCATTAGTAATCATATCACCTATTTTTATTAGAGAATCTGAATCTGTTACAAGAGGGTGATTGTTAACCATCTTGTATTGTATAAAGATAGTCATTCATCCATTAGAAATTGACAAATTTACTGATTTTTATATTGAGATTAGTATCTAGAAATAATGACTTCTGATTGCTTGATTGATTGTTTGTGTAAACTATGATGGGAAATTGAATTGAATTGTGGATGATGAATGTGAGAGTGATGTGATGCTGTGAATGATGATGGAACAGGAACCGTTTGGACTGCAGTGGCACACATAGTGACAGGAGTGATAGGGTCAGGAGTGTTGTCATTGGCATGGAGCATTGCACAACTTGGATGGGTTGGAGGGCCTGTCACAATCATTTTCTTTGCCTGCATCACTCTCCTCTCCTCTTTCCTTCTCAGCAACACCTACCGTTCTCCAGACCCTGAACATGGCCCTCAAAGGAGCTCCTCATACCTTGATGCTGTTAACCTCCATAAGGGTAATCTTCAAGACTTTGTTTTTACCATTTTTTTCTTTTCAGTGTTGTTTGTGCTGGTGTTTGTTGTTATCTATTTATGATGACACGTGATGGGAGTAAAACCTGGAGGCAATCACGGGGTCAAAAGATTTGTTCTGTTGTTACTTTGCAACAGATGGAAATTGGTATTTGATGTGTGTGTGAAGTAGTTGAGTTGTGTCACGGAAACTACATCTTTTCATTTTGTTGTGTGCAGATTCAGATCACAACTTCCTTCTGAATGCTTCTACATCTTTCTCATTACACTTTCTTCACAAGCCACACTGAACCACATAAATAACAAGAGAGAGTGAGAATCTTTAAATAAATAATTGAGTCTGATGAATAATTTGTCCAGACTTCTCTCAGCTGTGTTTCAACCGAGAAATTTAATAAATTTGGAATGTTTGAGATTTAAATTGCTTTTTTTTTATCTAATTTCAATAAAAATGTTTTTATGTGATTTTTTTAAAATGATTTGTTTGAGTAAATTCATTTAAGTTTAATACGAGAATTTAATTTTTATTAAGTATAAAAACAAATTTAAATATATGTCAAGCACAAAAAGAGAGAAGTCACATGTAAAAGTAGATATGATTTTTTAATAATAAAAAAAGTATGAAAATTTTAAATTCATTTTTTTTCGAATTTTTTAAAATTTTAGTTTATTTTTTATTTTTACCATATATTTTACTTCATAATATAGGCAAGTCCATGTTGGTAGGGTGATTTGTTAAGGTTATACTTTATTATATTTATTTTTCTATAAAAAAAATTACCTTTTCAACCGTCAATTGTAAATACTAAGTTTTTTGTTGGAGCACTTGTTTATGCCAGTTAAAAAGTATGTGAATTATATACAATTAACCTTCGCTAATTTTATATTGAGAAAGATCACCACTTTTACTATTTAGTGTTAACATGGTGTTTATGATAAACAAGAAGTCTGGTGTGAAAGACATCATGATGGTGATGATGAAAGAAGTGGCAGATGGGCCATGGTGAATATTGGTACTGGAGCTATTGTAGGTTATATACTCTATAATTAGTGAAATTTCTCCTCTTGGCTTCTTTTCTTTCATAGCATTAAGGCTTAACATGCATTTGTCTCATATTATCAAGTGGTAATGAGTAATCTAGTTGGTTTGATATCAATTTTGATCAAATATGGTAGCAAGTGTAGAACATTCTCTTGACCTGTTTCTTTACATTGGATGGTTACATTACAGGAGAAGGGAATAGTCGTTTCTGTGGTGTTTTTGTGAACATAAGCTTGTATGGTTTTGGAATTGCTTATGTCATTACTGCTGCTATCAGCATGAGGTGTGTTCACTAACTTATCAATGATTTTCTCTCGTTTTGTATTTCCTTTTCCTTGATTTCTGCTACTTGTTGCAACCAACATTTCTCATATGCACTCCACCATGAAAACATGAGGGTGTTCCCAGAATATCAGTATACCAATATTGATAAATAGCAACTTCATTAATTTGGACTGTTCTGTGTGACTGCAGAGCAATCCAAATATCAAACTGTTACTATGACAAAGACGATGAAACAAAATGTGGATTTGCGGGTCCATATTTCATGCTTATTTTTGGGGCTATCCAAGTTGTTCTGTCACAGACACCCAACTTCCACAATATTCAGTGGTTGTCAATTGTAGCAGCAATTACGTCCTTTTTTTATGCTTTCATAGGAATGTGGCTTTCTGCTGGACAAATCAGGGGTATGTTCATCAGTATCTGATTATTGGTGTCTCTCCTTAGACACAGCATGAAGTTGTTTGAAAGTGTATAATTCTATTTTGTTTTGACTTTCTGGCAATCATTTGATCAGAAAATGGATATGCTGAGGGTTCCATTCATGGAATCCCTACTTCCAGTGGAATGGATAAAGTATGGCTGGTTGCTCAAGCGCTTGGTGACATAGCATTCTCCTATCCATTCTCAGTGATTCTCATAGAAATACAGGTATCTATCTCTAAGATAATCAGAAAATGTAACTTTACCACAGCTTTTTGGGAAAGCTTTAACAATTATAAGGTTAATATAACTTGTTACAATTCTTGAAGGATACTTTGAAGTCGCCTCCACCAGAAAACCAAACCATGAAGAAGGCCTCAACAATATCTGTCATTGTCACAACATTTTTCTACCTCTCTTGTGGGTGTTTAGGATATGCAGCCTTTGGTAATGATACACCAGGAAACCTTTTAACAGGGTTTACATCTAATGCACAGCATTGGCTTGTAGACTTTGCCAATGCTTGTATAGTGATTCACCTGGTTGGTGCATATCAGGTATATATGCAATGTTATAGATATCTTGATCAAATTTTATTATAGTGTATATGCTATCCTTGCACTCTCCACCATTTCTCTTGCTGATCAATGTGCCATGTGTTGTTTTATCTTGTTCTGGTGCAGGTGTATAGCCAGCCACTTTTTGCCAATGTTGAGAATTGGCTCCGTTTCAAGTTCCCGGACAGTGAATTTGTGAATCACGTATACTTCTTGAAGCTCCCTTTGCTGCCAGCTTTCCAACTAAATTTTCTCAGACTTTCTTTCAGAACTGCATATGTTGCATCAACAACTGTGATTGCAATGCTCTTTCCCTACTTCAATCAGATTTTGGGAGTTTTGGCTGGAATAATCTATTATCCATTATCTATATATTTTCCCGTGGAAATGTACTTGAGTCAGAGCAATATTGAACCATGGTCAGCTAAGTGGGTCATGCTTAGGGGTTTTAGCATCGGTGGCTTTGTACTGGGACTCTTCACTCTCGTTGGATCCATTGAAGGGATAGTATCTGCAAAACTAAGCTGAAGAGCTTTAAGATCTCTCTTCCGGAATTGGAAGTTGAACGAGAAATTAGATTGTGGTTGCATATTTTTGTGTTGAAAATCAACATTAATCATGGGCACTAGGCGCCCTCCCCCCAGCATAAAGAATTCAGCATGGAAGATTGATGAATTCAAGGTTCTGCTGTTCTTCCTGTTAAGACGTAGTGATAAAAAAGTGTAATTGAGTGGCAGAAGTTTAAAATTGCATTTGTTTCTTGAGACACTAGTTAGTTACATCTGTAATATTTAGTTAAGACGCAATTTTTTTGTCATGGAATAAGAAAGTTGAGCAGGTCCGGTTTTTGAAGCAGATTTTGTCACGCCTTCATTTCACTGCATGCTTCAGGCTCTGTACCTGGAACTGCGTTTTACTTTTCAGTCTTGAAATTAATTTACACAAGTTTTTTTTAAATGAAATAATATATATATATATGAAAAGATTATTTCAAACTAATTTATACATAATTTAAGTTACATAAAAGAATTTTATTTTATTTTGTAAAATTCTTTGGAAGAAGTTCCTTTTAAGATCCTAATGATCCATGCTCTTATGCTGTCAAGGGTTTTCACCAAAAAATAGTAGCAGAATATATGTGCATACAAACTGGTTCTTGCTTTAAAAATTGTTAATACGTGTAATGTATAAGGGACAAGTAATATACTATAGAAATTTTAGTAAGTCCACGTATACACAAAAATAGTAAAATTAACGTCTCAGTTATCCAAACTACGTCTGTGGTTATCGCAGAAGTATTGTGAAAAGGAAGAAAAATATTTATGGAGTGTGGGATCCATGGAGGGTCTGTTTTGGTAAGCATAGTAACAAGGAAGATTAATGAAGAAGAATTTGATGGAAGAGTGAAACGCCGCACGTGGAGCTTGACATAAGTAACGTTGGATAGGATCTATGCGTGCCACTCTTCCTCTGAAGAAAGATGAGGAGGTTTTGTGTGATCAAAGCATAAACCTACCCAACATATGCATTAAGCACACAAACTATGAGCAAAGCAGTCAACAGGGAAAGAGAAAGAGAAAGAGAGAGATGTTGACCAAGCATCTTGTGGGTGAGCTACCTACCTTCCCCTCACACGCTCAATGGCGTTGAAATTCTTTAACAAAATCATGCGCCTTTGATGCCTTTATGCCATGCAATTCCAATTGGCACCCCCTTATATATTAAGAATAAGAAGCCTACCAGAAAAACAGAAAAAAAAAAGATACAAACAAAAACCAACTCAAAGAAATATTCCACGTCTTCCCTTTTGGCCTCAAAGAATTGAAAGACGGGTAGAGAGAATTCACAAGTTGTGGCGAAAGAAAGAAAAGATAATTCTTATACTCGAGAGTGACCTCAATTATTCTAGTTCTGACAAACCTCAAAATAGGAATTTGTTTCCTAAGAAATTGAAAAGGAAAAATAATAGAGACATGGGGCGTATTCCATGCTGTGAGAAGGACAACGTGAAAAGAGGACAGTGGACACCTGAGGAAGATCACAAACTCTCCTCCTACATTGCACAACATGGCACTCGCAACTGGCGTCTCATTCCCAAGAATGCCGGTTAGTCCCTCTTCACTCTGTTTATATTCATATCACTGTCAGCAACAACAAATACAAAGCATTTATCTTTCATTTTGGTCACGAAATAGGCCTCCAGAGATGTGGAAAGAGCTGCAGGCTAAGGTGGACTAACTACCTTCGTCCTGATCTCAAACACGGCCAGTTCTCGGATTCGGAAGAGCAAACGATTGTTAAGCTTCATTCAGTTTTTGGTAACAGGTGCATTGAGCGTTATCCTACATTTAAGTTACTGTCGATAGCGTACTTGATTGATTATCTTTATCTAATTGTTCCATAAATGCTTCTTAAATGGATGTTCAGATGGTCACTGATAGCTGCCCAGCTGCCAGGACGCACAGACAATGACGTCAAAAACCACTGGAACACCAAGCTGAAGAAGAAACTGTCAGGCATGGGTATAGACCCTGTAACCCACAAGCCATTTTCCCATCTCATGGCTGAAATTGCTACGACATTGGCACCCCCACAGGCAGCTCACTTAGCTGAAGCAGCCCTTGGCTGTTTCAAAGACGAGGTGCTCCACCTTCTTACCAAGAAGCCAATTAACTTCCAGGGCCACCATTCCGCTGCATCACTGGGGAATAGCTTCACTGATTACATTAATTGTAAGCCAGATGAAAAGGACGCAACTGTTGAGAAGATCAAGTTTGACCTATCCAAGGCCATGCAACAAGAACCTGAAATGATGCCCTCAAATAAACCTTGGGACACCACTGCAACTACATCTGCGAGTTTTGCGATGCCATATAGTGTTTTCCCTACAATATCTGGTTATGAATTCTCTCCAGCATCTTTCAGCAATAAAGGGGATGCATCTCCATGGAGCCAAAGTGTATGCACTGGAAGCACATGCACAGCCATGGATCAGCAGAGCCAATTGCATGAAAAACTCGAAGAGGAAAATGGTGATGATTCTGAGGCTACGAAGGAAATTAGAAATCTATCCAATATATTCAACTCAGATTGTGTCGTGTGGGATCTACCGGCTGATGACTTAATTAACCCCATGGTTTAAAAAAAATTACAGAGCAGAAGAAAGTTAGAAGCTCAACTTGAGACTAGATTAAGGAATAAATTTCTTAAAAAGAATATCAATGGTACAAAATGTAGATAAGAACTATTTTTACAACTATGAATACAGTCAATACACCAAAAATAAAAAAACATACTTTCCTAACTATTATTTTCAGTACTCTCTCCCAATAGCATCTTTGTATTTTTAATCAAGCAAAATACGATGACGAAGACGATGTGTCAGCCAGTATCTGTGAATATGGAGAGAAAATTAGCAAAAAAAATAAAGAAACAAAAAAACAAAAGTAATAATCAAAAATTTTAAACCACATAATTTCTAGAGATAACTACCTCAAGTTGCTCTTCAGTAAATAATTCTTTCTGAACATTCCATGTATCAGCATGGGTCCGCCGGAACTCTGCAACTGCTTTAGTAACAGTAGATTTGATAGGGGATGGCTCCCCGCTAAAGCGGGCCAGTAGTGTAACATGATCAGGCAACCAACTGAAAGAAAGTAGTTAATGCTGTCAGATACAAGTAGAGGAATCAATAGACGCCTTCCTTTGTCCCCAAAACAAAAATAAATTCATGTCTGTTACCCTTACAAATCTAGAGTGTAGAGCTGAACACAAGTGCTTATAGCTCAAAATATACAAGTAAAATTTGTTTCTCATTTCGCAAAAATATTTTGGAAACGTCTCTTGTTCACTGAACTTCAGATAAATTCAATTTTACCATCAATTGGAAAAAGTAAGATTTTATATTAGATTATGACCGTAAGACTACCACTTAAGTCATTTATACTTGTAACAGTATAGGAGCATCATATATTTTTGAGGTTTGATATTGCTCCTTTTTATATACTCACAAATGAACTCAAATTTCCTTGTCACGCAGAAATTGAAGACAACAGTACCAAAATATTGCATAAGCCAGGGATTTCACAATATGAACAAATAAACTTTTGTTTTAAGAAAAAATCAACCAAAAAAATATTAACCTACAACTGCATCAAAAGTATTATCCCAGTAGTATTGACGTAATGTTAATTTTTTACAGTATCTCGTTAAGTTTACTTCACTGAATCATTAGAAGCATTCGAAATTACCAATACAAATCATATGCCATGGATGACTGGACAAACCTGGGCATGTCATATGGAGCGGATAATACAGAAGCAACCAAAGCTAGTACAGCACCATGAACAGAGGCTATTGTTGAACCACCAGAACGTGCATTTCTGTATTAGAAAAAATGTCCCCACTTTAACAAACTTGGCATGTTAGAGCTAATAAAAAAAAAAGAATTTGCTAGATGACAAACAACAAAAGTGTTCGTAAGTCTATCTTGTAATAACTGTGCCCTTCGTGCCTACATGTTAGATAAGGAAACTAATAGGAACTTAATTTATTAAGGAATTAATAAGGAAAATTCCATAGAAGAGAGCTTTGATTAAAAAGGAAAAATGCAGTACATAGAAAACTACGACTAAAATAATAGATATCCGATCAGAAAACCTTCTCTTCCCAAAGGCAAGAGCCACTCAAAACTACCCAACTGCAAAGCCAACCTCTCATTTCCCTGCACGTCCCTAGTATCCCCCATACAGCCTTTAAATTAAACACAGTGCTTCCCAGACTTATTGTTATCAAGTTTGTCATAGCAGCCTAAAATTAAACTACAAATACGACATCCACAAGACCATGCACAATTGATGATGATGTTATTAAATTCAAAGAAATGAAACAGAATGTAGGCTTGCTTTGAGATCCATTTCTGTACAAAAGTAACTAAATTTCCGAGGAACAAGAGGCAAAGAATAACCTTGACTTTCTTCTTTTATATACAACATTTGCTTCCCTATATGCGCTATCACGGAAATCTGTAGCCAGGTCTTCATCTCCGCCCTTCATTAAGCCTGCTAAAACGGCCGCAGCATGCTCTCTTACCTGGTGAAAAGATTAACACGGAATGTAAATGACCTCCCTAAAATATACATTGATATGGATTGTCTGCACAAGGAAAACTGTTATTGGGAACTACAAAATAATCATTTTAAAGTATAACATGCTTTCCTCTACAGCCAAATCACAAGCTTCCATGTAGTGCAATCTGGGTCCTATACACAACCCTGTTTTTAAAGGCACGAGAGGTACCTTACTACTAAAAAATGTAGTGTCGACTAAGGTGAAAAGAGTACAATGATGGGCATGTTCTATAAAGTACAAACATCCCAAGCCAAATTACCCAAATTTCTTATTTTTAAATTTAAAAGAGAAAAAAAAGTATTTTGCATTTCTATTCAAATAACTTCTAAGAAAGAACTTGCCTCAATTTGATTGTCTACTAGTAACTTCTCAACAGTTCCCCAAATTTCTTGCTTTTTTGAACTTGAGAGAATGAAAGTGTGCCTGTTAAAAAGGGAAAAAAACTTTTTTTGCTTCAGAACAGACAAAAGTGTGAAATCACCTTAAATAAACGAGAATATATATATATATATATATATATATATCAGTGAGAATCTCTGTGAAGTACAAGTTGCAGATATTTAAGAACATGGATACCAATACAATAACTGCTAAGCAAATATTATCTCATGAAGCTAGATACATGTAATGAATAAGGCATTTGAAGTATGGTATGCCAAAGCAAACCTGACAAAATATCATTATACCTGTACATGAATGTACGCAGATATGTCAACGTAGCAGATCTAGTCCGCCAGTTGGAGTCATTGGCAGCAGAGAGAATCACAGATACAGCTTTCTGAAGGTGAGGTTCCCAAACGATCATCCATTTAAGCAATTCAAATGCTGCCTTGGCTAATGTCGACAAATCCTTATTTGATGTTTCCTTCAAAAGAAAATAAAATTATTCAGAAGCATGATAACTAATACCTACCCTACTTGAACAATCATAGAACCAAATAGAACAGAATATGAAAAAGATACTTTTTACACTTTTATTTAATACAGATGCTCTACAGGTAAAAGAATGTGAAAAGTATCGCCTTCATTAAGTCTTCCAATAATAAGTTATGAGAAATTGACACTTCTATGTCTGTTTTAATGATCACTAAACTTAAGTAATCAATTGAAATACACCTCAATTGAAATGTCCTCAGACGAAAGGAATCACAAGTATTCATTCGTAGCCTCAAATATTAAGAGTTTGAGAGATTTCAGGAACATATATTCTAGATTTAACTATAAGCTTTATGGGCAATCTTGTTACTGTTTAAAACATCGGCAGAACCAGAACATTGGAAAACCAGGTCAATATATCAACCTAAAATTAATTCCTGGACAATGATAGATGCCCAAAAATTTGAGTTACTAAAGAATCAAGTGCAAAAAACTCGAGAAGATTAAAAGCATGCGCAATAAACCAAACAAATTGTGAAAAAGAAGAATAAATCAATGAAAATCACATGATAAGAAATCGGATAAGTTGCAGTCAAACAAGTAAAAGTTCAAACAATTAAAGTCAATATATAGATTGAACCTGCAAGCAAATCACAGGATACAGAAGCCCCACAAGCACGTCAAGTAGATATGATGATCTCCCGGACTTCAATGATGAGATGATGAAGTAGAGTAGCTACAGATATTTGGAATAGTAAATAATTAGCAAATAATCTGAAGTAAAAACAAAATATAAACTGTCATTATTGGTACCGTTTCCATCCATTTCATATCATCTTGTGAATCACCATCTACATGCCCATTTTGAGAACTTCCGTCTACAGGATTCACTACTTTATCTGACTGTGTAGCAATCTGAATGTTCACAACTGCTTCAGCTGCTCGCTCTGTAAGAAACTGAACCCAGCTTTCATCTTTCATCAAACTATCAACATTGTCACTTCTCTCATCCTGATGACTCGAATGGTATAGCCTAATGTTAGAGCACAATACAGAAAGGGTAACCCCTAGAGCCTCCCTCACCTGTTGTATAGACAAATTGAAATAGGTCAGAATCACAAACAAATAATAAACTTGTTTCAACTTGTATATTCATATTACTTAACCCAAAAAAACTTCCACCATCCATCATTTATTTACACCACTACGACATTATCCCAATGTAAACGATGGATGTGTTGAGAAGAAATGGAGATCATATGTGTTCATATACAACCAAACCACACATAAGTTAAGAAATTGAGTATTTTGACAAATTTCTTCCAAAGATTTTCCCTTTTTTGTCTAAAAGACCTTACACACACACACACACACACACACACACACATATATATATATATATATTAGAGATAAACAAAAAACACAATTTATACTAGTAAACTCTTAAGGATACTTGCTAGTATATGCCTAAACAATCAACCAATTCAAGTGATTAAATACGCCTGCAAAATCACTTATCCCTTAGTCCCCTTTCTTCACATAAATTCTAAAGAATGTAATCCATTAGCTAATAACAAAATGTGGAAAAAAAAAATCGAAGGAAACAAAGAAAAGGTTGCAAAAAGTTAAAACACTACATCCAAACAGCAGAGCTCCAAGGTAAGATGAAGACAAAAATTGTAAGGATAACCAAGAAGGATAATGTGCTTCACTAAAGCATATAAATGAATCTACAAAAGGAAATGAAATTAATTTGATACAATTGCATAATAAAAACATTGGTTCAGTTCAATAATATTGAGCGGTTATACCCAATTAATTAGAAACGAGAGCTTTGACTTTTAATACAACACAATCTTTCGAAAACATGCTTATTGAAAACAGTGTATTTTCAAACTTAAACATCATTACATTAATTTGTCCATGGAATTGATCACATCAATCAGTCATAATGGTACAAGTGCAGCCTAAGGTGCAGTAGTATTTTAACCATTTGAATGACTATCTAATATGAATTTTAAACCTAATTTTTTTTCTTGATTAGGAAAATTCATTCAGATAGTTTGTTAGTATATCAATCAAACCATACCAAATTATTATCCTGAATCTAGGTCAACTATCCAGTTTGTCAAATCCTATAAGATCTGGACACAAGGCATACAAATAAGTTCAGTATGAATTAACTCTTAACAATCAAGGTAATATATCAATTGACAAGTGCGCCACTTTGAACAAAGCATGGAGGGCAAGAATTCGGTTTACAGTTTTATACCTCTGACAACAAATTGCAAATATAGTCAGTGTTGAGGCTAGTTGTATTTGAAATGGATAATGTTTAAAGTGACACTGTATATTATAGATAAAAATATTTTAATCATTATGAATTTCAAGCATAATCAGTCCATGGTTTTGTAGTTTCATTTCCTGACACTAATTGGAGCATAGGAAGGAAAATATTCAATTCATGACTGATTGAACATATGATATCAGAGGGAACACTTACTTGGGCTGATGAGTGACACATATTTCCAAGAACTTCCTTCAGAAGTGTATTGTGGAGCTGGATTTCAGATACCGGCATTTTCTGTGGGGATATTTCTATAAGTGCAGCTGCCAGAAAAGTATATCGCTTGGCTGTTACAGTGGTAGCTACTGTTGGGGGTAAAGATGTCATCAAAGAATCCAGAATTTTCTGTCTCAAAAGAGGAACCCTTGTTCCATACTTTCCTTTACCAGTAACTGCATACCGTATGCAAGATGCCCACTCTGAAACTGATTCAACAGATTGGGTTAAAATGATATTCTTCAACTGAGGCATCAGCCAACTCTCCCATGTTCCTGATAAACCATCAATATCAGAATGTAGCACACCCGCCAATGCTTCAGCAGCTACACATTGCTTAGACCTCTCCTTAGCAGTTGTAAAGTCATCTACTGCACCTCTAAGAGCCATTACAACAGGCATGCCACATTCTTGTACTAGTCGTTTAAAAATACGTGCAAAACTTGAGTAGAATGTATCACTTCCTAAAAATGAAATCCAACTTGGTGTACGTGGCCATGAAGCCGAAAATTCAAAATAAAAACGTGTTATGGATTTGTCTGCTAAGCTTTGGAAACTTGAATCTCCCTGACTTCCTCTGGAAGCAGTTTCAGTATCAGATATTATATGAACATGAGAAAGACTAGTCAGTGTCTCGGTGAAGAAACCCTCTTCCTGGAAAGTTTGAGTTAAAGTTCCTTCAAGCGATGATTTTACATGCTCTTGCAAATCCTCAAGTTCATCTGATTTCACATCAAGAGACGACTTATATGGTGATTCCTTTAATAGTGTATTCAAAGCTGAAATTGCAAGTATCCTTGTCTGAGGAAGTTGACTTTTCAAATTCTTCAGAAAGTGTCCTATATGAGTAACAGCATGATTAAAATAAGCACATTGAACAAAATCAGAGCAGTAATACTGACTTGAGAGTGTGCAAAAGGAAAGTTCAATAAAATAAAATACACAAAGATCTAAAAGCAAACAAGAAGCTATACAAACCAGCAGTTTCACTCAGAATTTTAGATGATGAATTTGGATGGTTTTGAGATGCCAAAGCCAGAAGAAGCAGAACTCTGTTAGCCATCAAATTATACCTGAAAAAGGAAACTATTAAATCAATGTTTTAAATATGAAAGAATCTACAAACACAAAGTTTAAACTTGTTAAAAAATTGTTAGGCATCATGTAAACTAAAATAAATAAGAAATAGCAGAGACAGAATCCAAATATGCATGAGCAACTCATCTATCATCATTGGAGTCAAATGATTTTCAAGCTAAATGATTCAACACTCACCTCCAATGCAAGCCAGTAGAATCAAAACTCATTGAACAAATCTGAGAAACCAAATCTGAAAACCCCAGTCTACCAGTATGATTTTCTTTGTCTGAGATCCTGAAGAAGCTTCTAGATATTCCAGAAAATTGAATGTTGTACTTCACAAAAAGCTGTTGAAACCAGGGAAACGTTGAATCATATATAGCACATAATGAAACTGTAATAATTCAATGTGGGATATGTTTTACCTCATTAATTGCTTTCTGAGCTTTCAAGGATTCATGATGAGAACTTCAAAAAGGAAACCAGGAAAGTATTATTCTGTAAAGCTACACAAAACAACAAAATTCACCCAAAGCATTAAACAGAGAAAATGGGATTACCTTGAAAGAATTGCCAAGATAAATGAAGAAAATGACTTTGGATCCTGAAATCAAAGAAAATAATGAGACATAAAAGAATTAAATATCCAGAAAAACAATTTTAAGACATCATCCTTGAAAATCACCGTTGTCAGATGCTTGAGAACTGTTTGTGAGGCAAGGACTGAACAAGAACCCAACACTGCATATTCCTTGGCATTGAGATCCTGCAAGTTATTCGTAAGAGTGATAACACATTTTGAAATCAAAGATGGCCATCTCTTAATCAGCTTCACTAAAGATTTTCCTGCAAGCCTGGATCATATCAGAAATTTCAATCAGCCGTAGAAAAGTACTGTGGCAGCATTAAGAAAGCATGTAAGATAATTGAATGAGATACTGTTTAAGTTATAGAATTTTACTATTGCACTTTGTTTGGTATAGGTAAAATATGTGAGATATTGAGAGGAGAACGAAAATATAGGGCAGGTTAAAATTCAAGCTGTTTTGTTGAGATAGATTAGTAAGGAGAGAAATTAGAAGTGGCAGGTCCCACTTGAAAACATTCGGAAACAAGTCATGACAATAAGTCGGGAAACTAATCTTAGAGAATTTTCTAAGATAAGATAAAACATTTTCATGTATTCCCATCAGCTAATATCCACAAGAAAGAGAATCAATATAAACATTTACAAACCAATTTGAAGAAATAGAAGCATATTGAAAGACAGTTTGAATTTTACATTGATACCATCACCCATATTTTTTCTGTGTTCTACTTCTGAAAGATAACTAGTTTCATTAGAGAAAATGAATAGATATCCACCTAAGAAATCACTAGATAGATGATTCTCATTAGTGGTTTTCAGCTATATAAATTAGTTCGTTTGCCAGGCTGAATAAATCAAGGATCGACATTACAGGCAAAGCAAAAGTCTTGGTTAAACATGAATGAAGCATCATGCTTTTGAGTATAATTTGAGGAATAAAACATAGTTGTCAGTTCTGGTTAGTGGCAGGTACCAGACAAGAAAATGCCATGGCAGGAGAAAGGAAAGCAGGCTGGCTGCTATTTTAAATATTATAAACAATTTATGCCACATATAAATACTCAAATTAAAAAATGTATATAAAACATTAAATAAACTCATGAAAATAATAATCCAAGTTTTACATATTCAATCACTATCAATCTAGGAGAAATAACTAATAAAGAACATAGGAATGAAGCCAAACAATGAGAGATGAAGGCAAATTAATTGGAGTTATAAAAAAATACATTAGACAAAACTTAAGATAAAACATAAGGCGGTTGAACATAACCCGAGGAATAATAGACCTGTAATATGTAAGTGAAGAAAAACAAAACACCAGAAAAAGCAGAGTGAAGTGTAAACACAGACTGATAAGAGTGAGATCTAACAAAACAAAGAGGAGCATATTCCCATGAATGGCTGGTCGGGTTGGCAAGACACAAACAACAGTGAGCAGCAGGTCAGACAACAGAGATCAAAACTAAGGCAAAAAAATTTCAACGAATGACTGAGGAAGAAGAGTTTTGAAACATAACCTTTCTTAAGGAAAAATACATTAGAAAATTGGGAAAAGCCCATCTCAGTGTTCACTCCAAAAAAAAGACTAAACAACATTTCAAGGGTAAAAATATGGGTTTCAAAAGCCCATCATTACGGTGACACTGTAGTGTGAGAAAAGCTGTTAGTTGAGCTAGGGTTGCGACCATGATAACTGCTACTGAATTCTATGAAAGGAAATTTGACATTAGAATCAATACATGGCGTGAAGATTAAACTTCGGCAGTGACAGGTGATCCTCTTAATTTCCTTTGTCTTTTCCTTCCTACTTATTATAAACAATTGTACACAATTTTAAAGTATTTTCCATGTTAGATCATTAATGATGCAAAACTCCAAATGGACTCAAAGGCCTGTCTTTTTGAACTAATTTCATTCTGTTATTCTTTCCTCCTTCAAAAGAACTCAGGATTCTTTGTTTGTTCATTTAATATGGCTAATCTAACAACTGAGATTAAGCATGAGGATTGATATGCATACATGCATACATACTTGTGTGTATATATATATACATATATACACACACATATATATATAGATACATATATAAAATCAAGTGCTAATGCAAAAAAATAGAACATATAAAACATTTATGTTTCAGTTAGCCAAGGGTTTCTCACTTACAGGCGAACAGTTTCATAGCTATGCAGCGAGAGATTCAGCAAATCATCCATCAAAATAGTCACATGTTCAGATGGGAAAAAATTCCCACCTGTACGGTAAAGATGATAGGATGCTTGTGAAGACCTCCAGGTACTGTGCATAAATGCCTTATCGATAAGTGCCCACCTTGGTCTGGATAGACAACAAGCATCAGAAATTTATTAAAAATTGGTCTTGGGAAACTGTTCCTGCAATCAAGAAATATGAGTTGTCTACCAATACCTTTTTTTTCCTCTAGAATGGGATGATACAATGAAATTAATGGGGGGTTCTATTATGGCAGCAGATTCTAATTTCCAAGCCTGCCTATGACTAGACCACTCATCAAACTCCAAACTTCCTGTGTAAAAATGGGAATAAAACAAAATTAGCCAGTGCATATACAAACAATACAGTGTAATATTTGAAAATTTATGCAGACATAGAAGTGGATACCATAGTTTCCTAAAGCATCAATGATGCGAATAATCAGTATCAACAGGATGCTGTCATCTGATTTTTTCTCCAGGACATATCTATTAAGCAAAAAAAAATTATCAGGATTTGTGAACAGCAACATAAGTTTAAGAAACAATGCACAGCAGCATAGAATGATCCTTACTTGCAGGCTACATGTATAATATCAGCAGCTTTTTCCCTCAGAGCAGTACTACCAACAGTACAACCTGTTGCCCCAGCAATTAAAAACAGATGGTTTGAATCTTCCTTCAATCCATTTCTAGAGTCTGGAACAAAGTCAGGCAAACATGAAAAAAGTCCTTGCAACGCTGATTCAATACGTAGAAGAGTCACTTTCAAATGCTCTTTCTCATCCCCTGCATGACAAATTACATTCAATATTTAACAGTTAAAAATTTGCATTAGCCTAGTAAGAACTTCCTTCATGGAACACTACCATCCAAATATGTCTGCATCATGATCAACAAATTGTTATACCAGAAAGCAGTGGGAGAAACTTCATTTCAAGAAATAAAAATTCATAATCAATACTAGATTTTAACCATCTCAAAAGGGAACTCAAATAATTTATCTAGCTAAGGATGACAGGGTAAACCATAAACTTCTTGAGACAAACCTTGATCTGCATGGATTTTAGTCTGGCATATTTTCAACAGATCATCCAAAGCTGACTGGAAGTGAATGTCTATAAGCTCATTTGCAAATTGAATTTCTTCATCACAAGGAATATGCCACTTTGGAATAAAATTTTCCTCAGTGGAAAAACCTTTTGTGCTAATCCATTCCTCAAGAGCAACAGCATCAGGGTGACTAAGAACACACCTACAAAATAAAAAATTTAATGTTTGAATTTCCATAGAAATATATAAAACCACAGAATCAGGGCAGAAAAAACTAAATAAACATAGTCAAACACTTATATATGCATACCTATACTGATCAATTGGATAGTAATGAATCTGACTTCCAAGAAGAGACCGAAGAAGATGATCAGCAGCCCCATTAACCTGTCATCAGAAGTAAAAATCAAATTTAGATTTGGAACCAACGGAAACTCCACTATTAACCACAAAAATTCATATTTATCTGTAACATAATCAACCTATTTGAAGAAAAAATATAAACATGGAAAGAAAAAGACCTTCCAAGATGGTGAGTCAAAAGCCAAGAAGACAGCTTCTTTGAATTGATCCTTGTAACGAAGGAGTGCTGGACCTCCATATGTGATGCAAACTGACAATATCTTAAGTTGATAGTCAATTGCAGCCTCAAGAGCTGGTGAAATTGTTGACCTAACCTGAAAAAAAGTCTCAGCTTTCAAGAAAATCCAGAAGCAACATAGCAGTAGAAGATAATCACAGGACCAAGAAAGGTACCTTTGATGAAGCAGAAGCATCAAAAACTCCTCCTCCTCCAAATCCAGTGCGTGGTGTTCCTTTCAAAGAAGATATCACAGACAGTAATATTGGCTCAACAAGTTGACTAACTGCTTCTTCTGGGTTTGAGTGAACACAGGCACAACAGAGCAGTCCAACCTCTGCAGCGGCACCAGGAAGAATATTTGTCCTCACAAACTTAGAAATTTTCTTCAGAGCCTATTGACATATCAGTCAAGTGCAAGACGATATATTAGCCGAGAAATTGAAGTAACTATTAAGTATTTTAAACTCATAAAGTAATACCTGATTATACAGTGAATTGGAAAGCCTCCCAAACAGAATTTCAAGCACACAGAAGTAGTATGGACCATCATCAACTAGGAAAGTTCCTGCTGCTGCTGATGACTGCAGACCTTCATTTCTAATGTACCAGAAACCAGTTACCCAATTATAAAGCATAATAACATAAATCCAGTTAAAAAGTATGTTTTCAAACAAAGTAGCATGCAACAGAGGGGACCTTAGCACTGTTACTCACATAACACTGCTGGGTTCCAAGTGTTGAAGTAAGGAAAACAGACGGCATAAGAACTCATCTAGCCACTCTGAAAAGCGGACCATAGGCATAAATGATAGGTCATCAATTTTATCATCCAATAAAGCCAACTGCATTTACAAGGTATATATGGTTAAGACTCACCAATATAAGAAGCTATTTATTCAATATGTCAAAAAGCTGAAAGCTTACATTTGAAAATATGGAACCAATTAATTGCATGGTAGCCAAGGTTTTCGGAGGGTCATTAGCATCCATGCCAAGTAATGCATTAGATAATGAAACCCCCACAAGATCAACGAATGTTTCATCACCACCACCAAGATCAACTGGTTTCGTGGAGCAAGCTGATACAGATGTATAAAATAGTGAACGCCCAACAAATGCCACTGACATAACTGCAATTTTCAACTGGTGGGTGGCAGTCATCTGACTAGGCAAAATGAATTTGGTCAGAAAAACAAAGTAATCTTATCATATATAGCAATTATAGATTGACATGAACATATCATACCATGTGGACAGGCTAAAAGAATTTGATCAAGAAGAGAAACTAATCTAATCAAATATATCATTTATACATTGACAAGAATATATCATGACCTTGAGAGACATTCTATCAAGAAAAAATATTATGCTTTCAATATGCTATTGATTCCACATAGCTAGTAAAATTTAACAAAAACATTCATGAAGCAGTACTAACCGTCTCAAGGGCCATACGGAACCGAGATGCCACAAATGGCAGAACTAATGAGGGTTCTACGTAGGACAGTATAGAAGTTGCTGCAGCAACTGTCTCAGAGAGATGCTCATTCTTGCTGTATTGACCACGGTCGATTAACTTAAGCACTGAATTAACAAAGAAAACCCTCTCTGATTCCCCAAGATGCTGTTCAGTGGGTCTTCTATTATTTGTGTCCCTGTCATACCAAACCACTTCAGTTGCAGAAAACAGACACTAGATGACAAATTATAATTGATTCTTACAACTGTTCATTCTGTAGACGCTTTTGAAATTGAAACACCAAATGAAACAAAAGTCGCTCCAGTGAGTAGGTCCATCGACCTCCGTTTGAGGGATGATAATATCTACAGGAATAAATGGCAGCAAAAAAATTAAGTAAATAACTGAATTGAAGAGAAAGCAAGCTTAGTTAAGCAAAGTATTTGGAGCAATAAGTGAGTAAACAAACTGTTCCAAAATGTTGATCAATTTTTCAAAGTGCTGTTGTGATGGACTACCAGGCTTTAGTAAATATACCTGCAGTTGCAATTAAAAAAAATTACTAAACTAAAATTAAAAAATCAGAACATGCTTCCAATCTTAGAATATCACAGAAGTAATAAAGCATTTTTGCTTACTATTGATTTGGAGATAGCCTTTGCAGGTGTAGAAGTTTTATTAGAGAACAAGAACCTAGTGTTTCTTGGGACATCTAGTGAAAAGGGGTATGAACCACTTCCATTTGCAACAGGTACCTATGATTTACAAGAATGGAATGAGGGATAGATCCAAATGACTAAACAAAGTGTGAATCTCATAAGGAAACGTGTGCAGATATAGATCAGTTAGGAATAGGTAATAAAATTTACACAAAAACACAGCAGGGAAAAACAAGGGTGTATGAATAGATCAACTAATCACAATGGTGTAACCAAAGGATGCACTATTTGCTTCATACAAGAATTTGAAAATGCATCAGCTAGCTTCGTTAGCACAGTAAGTACTTCACAACAAGAGCTAAAAGTTACACTTCAATGAGCGTGTGTGCCTTCTGTGATGCTGCTTGGGCATTTGATGTGGATGATAGACGGCCAAACCTAGAAGCCTGTCTCTTTCTAGGACAGAATCTAATCTCCTGGTGCTCTAAGAAGTAGACTCATGTTGCTTGCTCAAGTGCTAAAGCATAATACAGAACCTTAGCCTTGGAAGCTACTAAAGTCATTTTGGTTCTTCGTGATTTCTAGGTTCCTACCAGAACCCGTATTATCTACTGAGACAATCCGAGTAGTGTGGCTCCAAGTCACAGTTATGTGCTTCACTCTTGGACTGAGCACACATAGTCAGATATTTTCTTTGCCCAGGAGAAGGTACTGATAAATCTCTCATTCTTGACCATGTTCCTGCTTAAGAACAAGTTGCTGACATTCTCACCTGGCCTCTTCCCAAGAGGCTCAGTTCTAGAATCTAAGAGACAAACTCAATAGTTCTCGGCTGCTCATAGCTTTCACCCTAAGTTTGTAGAGGGGGAGACAATATATGTGATTGTATATTAGCTTATGTATTTTAGTTTCTGTTGCAAGCAATACCAGATGTAGTTAGTTATGCCAGCAGCAGTTTATTATCCTAGCTATCAATTATGTTAGGGTCTGTTTGGTCAAACTTCTCCATAAAGACTACTAGAAGAGAAAAATAAGAAGAAAAAAATTAAATAAATTTCCCATAAGTTAAAATTAGTTAATGCACAGGTAAAAAAAATATACATTTAGAGAAGTCATACGAGAGAGTTTCTAAAAATTATGCATTAGGTGGGGGAACCTCAAGGCTTTAAGTACCATATCAAGTAGTTTATTCTACTCGACGTGGAACTCCTAACAAAATCTAAGTAGCAATAACAAACAAGGTTATCGATATTAATTTAAAAAAAGAAAGAGGACAGGAATAAAAACAAGATTTAAGCTTCAGAGAGATAAACTGTATCTATTTCCTAATCATTTTCAATTAATACACGCCTGGAGCTAAAATATTTAATAGAAGTGTAAATAAAACCAACCTTGCCAGAAGAATGCAAAAATATCTTATCAAACATTCCCAGAAGAATTTACACACTCACCTCAAACATATTCAAGTATCTAGCAAAAAGCAAAGGCAAGAAGCAGTCCCAGTCAACATTGTGGTAATTTTTTACAACACGAGCTATAACATCTGCCCATTGATTGTTCCAGAATTGGCAATTTGGTATAGATTCCCACAAGTCTATACACTCTGTTATCCAATCACTGCCAACACAATTATAAAATTTTATTCAATAGGAAGTCATGTCATATATCATCAAAAAAAATCTAAGAATTTTATGCTTCTTACTGGGTAAAAAAGGCCTGATTATCAAGATTTGTTGGGAGAAAGAGTCTTGCAAAGCCTGAACCTTCAAAGGATGAATTATGCCATGGGTTTTGCAATAAAGATCTACAAATTACCCAATGACCCAAAGAGAAAGGAATTAAGAAGAAGACAAATTAAATAAACTCAAATTGGGAAAAGAGTATAATTCCTAAAGCAGGTTCAGCATGATTCCACTCAATGGAAGTATTGATCCACAGGAAATTCACGTTAATTCAGCTCATCCTCAATACCAATAAAAAGTTCAAAACGAAATAAAAGACAAGCTCTCAGTAATAATTCAAGATTATGAGGAAACATCACCAAAGCACTCACTTAAACTCAGACCATATCTCTAAGGCAGAACCTGATGGGAAGAATCTCCGGCAGGACTGGACAAGGGAAGTTATAGTTTCAAAGTGTCGTTGTCTTATTCTCCAACCTTCTGGACCTGTACTTCTGCAGCGAGAATATAATTCAAAATCCCCTACCAACAATTTTGTAATCTCATATGCAGAAAAAAAATAAACTGTTAAATATGTTCAATTCTGTATTTTGATTCAGTAAGAGACAAGAGATTATTACGTTCAAAAGTAACTGGAAAATAAAATACAACACTGAATACATAGACAAACTTAAGCTTATAGCAAAGTTAACTTGTGGATTTACTGCAATGTCAAGCATTAAATCGTTGGGATTAGTCTTCATTTCTTTTATTTTTCCTTTGTTTTCATTGAGCTACCGAAGAATCACAAATTAAGTACAGAATAATTTTAAACCAGTTAAGGCTGAAGCAGAAACAGTACCGATATAAAACTCACCTAGAAAAATGTGTGCTAATCAGTGTATCATACAGGGGCCTCCATTCAACTGTCAGTGTAATCTTTTTCCTATATTTGTTGAGTAATCTGACTACTAAATTTCCCCATCTAACCTAATAAAAGAAAAATGACAAAATCATTTGAGAGCAAGCAGAGATACAAAAAAGAAACACTCCGTGTCTCATCCAAGACAAAATGCAGCAGCACCTGAGCATAAAGCTTATTATGGGCCGCATGAAATATCTCAAGGCCCATCTGAGCAAGGTTGCGAACATCCTCCAAAGAAACATCACTTTTTGCCTTTATGAAACTGCACAACAAACATAAAAGTTAGATTCAACCTAGCAACAAGCTCTGTCTGAATACAAGCTGAGAGGGAAATTATAACGCCGTTTTGGAAGCACAACAGAGCCATTACTTATAGCCAAGGTGATTTCACGAACGTGATTTCAAATCAAGCACAACAATTAAGGTTTTTTTTGGAATGACAACAACAGCAATTATGGCTGAAACAACTGCATTTGTCCAAAAATTCCTACAATCTCAAGGTTTGTGATGAAACTATGAATGCTTAGTCCTTTTCAGTGCTAGTAAGGCATAAAATAACTTCACAACAAACAGCGGAAGAAATTACTTAATCTTGTTCGGAATAACTTATTTAGAAGAAGAAAAAAAATCATCATTTCCCAGTAATTAAGCAGAATCAAACATGCAAAACCAATTATAAACTAAGTCAACCCAGCACTTTGCGAAACTATCCTTCCGTTGACATAAATTGCAAAACTGCTCACAAAACTACGAGTCTCACACTCCTAATAAGCCTTTAAGTAACTTCTTCCCAACCTTCTATCACAAATTCAATGTCATTTCCTAGTAATTAAGAAGAATGAAACATGCAAAACCAATTATAAACAAAGTCAACCCATCATTCCCCGAAGCTATTCTTCAATTCACATAATCTGCAAAACCGCTCACAAAACCGTGAATCTCACACTCCTCAGCGTTTAAGTAACTCCTCCGAAGCCTCCGATCACAAATTGAACAGCATTTCCTCACGGCGCAAACACGAAAAAATCTCGCACCACAGCACTAGCTAGAGTAAAAACTATAAAACAGAAAAAATCAATCGAGGCGATATTCCAGAATCTTCTCAATTAAGCCGTACGGCGGAGAAATACAGCGAAAGCGAAAGCAAAAACAGACAAAATGAAAACGGAAACGAAAAATTAAGGATGAATTAGGGAAAAGGAAGAGGCGGAGATTGGAAATGAGAGTTGAAACTGACAGGTCGAGGACGGAGATGAATTTGAGAGTGGAGAAGACGGATTCGGGATCGTCAGGTCGGAAGGAGGACTTGACGGCAGCGATGACGCGAGTGAAGGAGTCGCGCTCGGCGGCAGTCTGAGCGGCGACCGGCGGCGGAAGCCATGCATTGTAGAGATGCATTTTGGTTTCAGTTTTGGTGAAATGCTAAAAACGAAGATACAGAGAGTTTGGTGGTGGTGTTTGTGTGGGAATGCGTGCATATATATAGGATTGAAGATTGAGAGCAACTTTGTGAACAAGAAAAAGGTGAATTGTTGAGTCGAGTCAGAGAGAAGATAGAGAGAGAGTGTGTGTGTGTGTGTAAAGAGTTATTATTATTGGAGCAAGAGGAGACTTAATTAGGGGGTTTGCATTTTCAGATTGACTTTACTTCATTTCATTAGTTCAGATTCAAGGTGCGGAATTACTTTAAACCTTTTTTCATTTTTCTTTTCTCTTTTTCTCTGTCACTTCTGTTCTGCTCATGCCAACCTTGTAAGATTCGAACATTAGTAAATTCCAATATGATAAGTTTATGCAACGCTCTGACATATTTGTTTAAATATCCTACTCTTTTTTTATTTCTATCACTTCAATTTATTCAAAAATTATATTATTATTATTTTAAAATAGAAATCCCGTACTTAATTATTTGACCAACTATATCGTAAATTACAGTATGTAATTAAAATAGAAAGTTATTTACTTACCCTTGATTTATAATATGTTTTGTGATTTTAGTGTAATTTTGTCTTAATACGAGAACAAATATGTATAAATAATTTTATTAGATTTATCTTGTATAAATTTAGTTATGCGCATGTAGTGATAAAAATTTGAGATTACTTTTAATTAAATTTTTATTGAGTATTTAAAATATTTTTTATTTTTTTTAGATTTATTTTAACTCGTTCATCAACTTATTCTTAAATATGGAAGGAATAAATTGATTAGGAAGTTAGAAGATATTAGAAAAAAAAATTGCTTAATGAATTGGTAAGATAAGAGTAAAAAAATATTATAACATTTGAAAAAAATCAATTATCAGGGTACCTAAATAAATAAATAAAACAATTTAAATACTTAATAAAATAAAATTTGTTAACAAAATTTCAATTCTACAAATTTGAATTTATGAGGTAGAAAAAAATTATTCATTTATTAGATGTATTTTGTTGTGTTGTAAACAATATTTTGTTATTTCAAGTTCATGTTTTATTCTTTCAACTTTAATCTATTTAGTTTAAATTAAAAATCAAATGGTAGATACTTAGATTAAAAAAAGTAAAAAAAAAATAACATTTTAAATATTCAATACAATAAAATTATTTAAGAAAGACCAAATTTAAAATATTGAAAAATGAATCCTAAGAGATGTCGCTATCATATTTTTAAGAAAATGTAATTTAAAGATGTGAAAACAAATAAATGAAATAGAGAATTTGTATTAAAATGTAAAATTTAATACCATCAATAGACTTCAATCTTGATCTTCAGTAAAGTATTTATTAATATAATTGCTTAATATTTATAGGATAAATACTTTTTATTAAGTTTTTTTATGTTGAAGTATTTATCTTTTTTGTACTACTTAAATTTAAGTATCGTTTGGGATATGTACGTTATTTTTCCAAGATCACGTTGCTGCACTGGTCAAAATCCTTATATCATGCAGATCATAGAATAATATCGATTCAAGATTATTTATCATTTGAATAAAAACATACTAATTTGATTACTCTAGTAAATATTCTATATAATTTGAGTAAAAAATATTCTATGCAATTTATGATAATAATTGTTTGAAGATAACTCTGCAGAACGTATTAAAACTGAAATTAATTTTGCTTCATTTTAACCAGGTGAATTCGTATGTAATTTAAAGATAATTAATCTGTTTTTAAAAGTGTTATTGTACTATTTAACGAGGAAAAGGTAACTGAAGGAAATTTAGGTTGAGACCTAATTGTGATTTGACATTCTACACTTGTGTATATGATTTGAACACTCCAAACTTTATATTTATTTTGGAAGTATGACATAATAAAGGCTTCTTGTTGAAGAAGAAAAGAACTCTTTCACCTAAAATTTGTTAATTAAAAATATTTATATTTATAAAATAGGTAAAAAAAAATTAAGAAATAAGACTTGTAGTTCACTAGTGAATACGATGATTAAAATTGACAACTCGTATTAGTATAATGGGTTAATTTATTTTTATTCTTTATCTATTTATTTAGTTATGACGAATGAATTGTCAGAGTAGAGAAACGAACCAATATAAATTGATAAATTTAAAAAGTTGATTTGTTTCATCTAAATGGATGACAAATTGACTAGAGGTTGCAAAGTGAGGCTAACCAACCTGTGATTCGCTTAAAAAAACATGGAGCAGACGGTCTTTTCCAACCCGCTTATCTGTTTAAGTCCGTAAAGTATAACCAACAGTCCGCGCAGGCCAAGTGCGGGACAAACTGGCCTGCATGACCGCATAACTTAAAAATGTAGAACTTTTTTCTACACCCCTATATTTTATTAATGCAGACTCATATTTCACATTTCGAAATTTTTAATATCATCTTACTACGTATGTCTTATGAGAATAATATTATGAGACAATTTATCTAATGCATCTAAATAAAAATAATAATTAAATTTATTCACAATTTTTATTTAAAAACTATTTTTATTAATTTTAATATAAAAAAATATTTCTTATGCGGACTGGCCCACAGACCAATTCTTATGCGGGACAAGTTAAAAAAATCAACTCATATTTTACACGAAACGAGTCAACCTAACTGAACCAAATGCGAAACGGAATAACCCGATCATCCCTCCCTAGGTTTAGGTTGACATACCATCAACAATGAGCCCCACTTTGTTATCTTTATGAAAAATATAGGCATTAAAAAGTGGGGCAGTGGGGTCCTGACCTTTATTGGTAGAATAATGAAGAGGGGCAGAAGGAGTTCCTTTCTTTCTCAACATTTTTGATGAATTCACTTTACAGAGGATCTTACGTTGGATACCTGCGTTCCAAGTCTTAACCTAAGTTAGATACTCTCATATGCTCTCCTAAACAGACACATATATTAACAATATTCTCATGCATCTTACTTATAATCATAAACACAAAATTCGAATATACTCCTCCTTCTTCGTCAACCATTTTCATTCAACAGTGTTATTCTCTCTCCGATCTCCACCACCGTTATCCCTTTTTATTTTTTTATTTTTCATCTACGCTTTTAGTTTCTATACTTTTAAGAAACTCTAATTTTAATCTAATTAATAACTCTTATGGATTGCACTATTTAAGATTTGGAGATTAAAATAATAGAAAAAGTAGACCACCAAAATTGCACTATTACACACTTTTTTTTTATTAAAACAAAACAAAACAAAAATTTACCCTGAACTCCTAATAGAGTAAATTACAAATGTTATCTTTTTGGGTTTTCTTAAATTTCACCAAGATTTTAAAAATTGAACATAAATTTTTAAAAATTACATTTAAAAGCACGGGGTTTAAATTTAATTTTGAAAAAATATTGAGGTAGATTATTATTCATACGTGACCTTGTCATGGTACTTTTTCTCATCTACTATATTTGGCTAGGAAAAAGAATTATTATAAGTTATACCAGTGAAAATACATACCTTTAAGATGCATATGTTATTTTTCTTTTTATGAAAATGAAAATATAATTACAAATTATAACAATTATTAAAGTAAAATATTAGAAGAATTTATATTGAAATGATGAAAAAATATAAAGGGTTAGAAAATGTTTATAGAAAAAAAGAGTTTAAAGAAAATATTTATTGTTAATGATTTAGTACTTTTTATTATATTAATTTATCATAATATAATAACAATATATAATAGATTCCCATTTTGATATGCTTTGTTTCTTGAGCAAAGTCAAAGTCTGGGATTGAACTTCGTTGGTGGAAAAAAGAAAAAGTGACTGGAAGGGAAAACTCTACTAAAAGTGGTTAGCAGGTTCCATTAAACGTGCTATGTGCATTTTTTTTCTTTTTGAAAGGCACGTACTTGGTTATTATTAATGTAACTGTCATTATTATTAGAAAAAAAATTATAAAGTAGTCTAATTTTTAAATTTATTATAGAAATGGACAGATATTTTAAAAATTATTTAGATTCAGAATTTTATTGGAAAAGTCGTGTTATTTTATATAATTTTATGTAAAAGTGGAAACTGATATGATTTTAATATTAAAATAAGAATGATATGATTTTGGTACAACTTTAATTAAGTTTTTTTTAATTGAAGTCGTGATACAATTTTAATATAATTTATTTTAATTAAAGTCGTATCTTCCAAGATGAATTGATTATATATTATTTTATTATTTATATTAAATTAATGTATACATATTTTATTTAAAATATTAATATTAATTATTTATATTAATAATATATAATTATTATGTAATTATAAAAAGAAAGATTAATAGATAATTTTGTTAAAATTATTTTGATAATAAAATATATTTAAAAAGTTATTATAAAGATTGTGATTAAGAATAACATAGAAATTATAGAAATTAAGTTGTTAGTTTTATAGATTTATATAATAATATTTGTTGTTCGTTATTTTGGGTGACAGTTGAATAAAATGAAGCTATAAATAGATACAATAAAAATAGAGAAATTAATAATGGGAACTGGAAGTGAATTTATTATTAACCTTTTTCCTATATTTTTCTGCTAGTTGTTTTTACTGTCACATTTGCTTATATGATATGAATATATTTTTGTTTTATATAGAATTGGCTCATTCATTTTATTTTGGATATGTTGAGTATTTGGTCTTTCTAATTGGTGTCATCGCATCAGGGATCAAGTATTAAATTTGATCGTGTAAGTAGATCAATAATTTTCATTTAGAACTAAATGAAAATGGACCTCATAAGTCTGATAAGTATTGTGGAGGACTTTGTACTGGACAACAAATGTTATTAGTTGTAAATGACAAAATAAACAAACAACAATTACATGAAGATCTTCAAACTTTCTACAATCATACCACCGTTAAATTAATTTAACTATTTATAACGTAGATTGGTGTCCAAGTTGGGAAGTGTTGTTCATTTGTTCTTAGTAAACACTACAATAAATAATATAAAATATATACGGATATAAAAAATATTAAATTATTCATATTAATCTATAAAATTTGTCGGTAATTGAACGAATCAATAATCGTCTGTGAACACCAAAATACTGATTGATAAAAGAATTTCGATAAATTCAAAAATATTAATATAATTATAGTAATTGAGGTAATAATAATAATAAATATAACTATGAAAATAATAATAATAGTGATATATTTATTTATATGAATATATAAAAAATGAAATATTAATTTAATAAATTAATTTATACTAGTAAAGATAATAAATGATTATTATTATTATTATTATTATATAATTATAATATTGATATAATATTAATATATACTAAAATAAAAATATTAATATAATATTTTTTAATAATAATTGTAATGATAATAATAATGAAAATAATAATAAAGTACCCATATAGGCAAAGAGGGCTTAGATAGTATCTGAAATTGTTTTACAATTGCTGACATGTCAGTGATCTCTTGTTCTCGAGAGTCCTTCCGCAAATGCTTATGCTCGGTTGGGGGTGAGGAAGTAAAGTCAAGTATCTATGTGTTATGTGTCAGTAGAAGTCTGACATGGTTTGAGAAATTGTATGAGACTTGATGAATTATGTTTATTAATTTGAAATTGAAATTATATAGAAATATTTATATAGCTAGCTTACCATGTCTTTGTTTGTGTTTGTTTCTTTATTTGTAATGATCGTGTTTTACATGGGAACATATGGGATTGCAGGTCATAAAGCTCCTCAATGAACAACGGAAGGATAAGATAGTTTTCATTTGAATGCTTTTTTTTTGTTTTGAAACCTTTTGGTGTATATATTAAAATTCATATGAAAAGGGATATCTTTTTGAGATAGTTGTACATATTCATATGTTAATTACATATTGCTTGTTTTACTTTTATTTTATTATATATGGGTAAAAAATAGGGATGTTACCGGTTGAACATCAGTTATTCACTCGTGATCCCTAATTTGTAGGGAGATATGTTGGTATATAAGTCATTTATTATGTGCCTTGAGGTCTTGTTTGACTCGGTCGATCGATCACCAGGTCTTGAGACTGTCTTGTCTGATACAATAATAATTTTCATAATATAATAATCTTATTTTGTATTAATATTATAAAAACAAAAAATATTATTTAATAAATTGATGTAATAATAATGATAATAATACTAAAAATATAATTGATAATAATGTTAATAATTTCCTTATTATTAATAGTAATTTATTTATAATAAAAATCTTAATAATAATAATAATAATTTTAATATTAGTTATAATTACAACAATAGTAATATTAAAAGAATACTTTGTTTACATATGTATACATACTACTATACAAATTGGTAGCGACAGAATAAAAAAACATTTGAAAAGGAATACTAACGACGTTGGATTCTGTCTTTATTAAATCTGAATATGATCCTTTAAAGTTGAGGGGGTGAATGCGGTGTTGCTGCGTCAGTTTTCGTCTACATAACCTTCTTCTGTTTTTTATTCAATCCAAAAAAGTACCTTTTTTGGTCTAAAATGTAAACTGTGTGGTCATGTCTAAAAAAAAGAGTCAAAATTATAACACTTTTAATAAAAAAAAATTAAAATGGTTCCAAATGCTTTGTGTAATTGATGTGCTGGTTAAGATAACACTGAGTCAATAATGGTATAAAAGTGTGTAGAAGGGATTAATTCACTTTGAATAACAAGACTGAAATAAGTTACTAAAGTTACCAAGTTTGTGCTTGGTTTACTTAAAGAAAAAACACAGGTGTTTGGAAATTTTTATTTAATTCACATTAAATTTAAAGAAAAAATACAGGATTTTTGTCACATGTCTTACATGAACGAACGACCATTGTAGCACCTGTTGTAGTATCTAGAAGTATTTTGATATTAGAGATCTGAGGTCATTATGAAAGGTACTTAATTGTGCAATATTTCAAACTCATGATTTGATTTTAGCATTTTATCAACATTACTTTGAATCTCTCATATTTCACAGAAGACTTCATTTGATCCTTGTCTGGAGGAGGAAGTATCAGACTTTGCTTTTATGTAGTGAGATAGTGAAAAAAATCTTTGTAAAGTGTTTTTCTCTACAACTTTCCAACTAGTGAGACTCTGATTTGGATGTGATATGAGTCATTCCTAAGTTTTTCCTACCAATGAGAAAGGAAACAAATGCATATAACAATTTCAATATCACCTTATTGAAAGTTCATTGTTCCCACCACCCTTTCTTATAATATAGACAAACGTGTATATGGATCCTCATGATCCATTGTTGTAAATTGATGGGTACTAACCAGACTGAGGAGTGCAGGGTTCATCTCCAACCTTAATGGTAATAGGTTTTGCAATACTAGAAAAATACTTTGGTCCCTGCTGCATAGCATAATCTCCAAGTGTTCTTCTAGGTTGTTGTGGTTGATCTCCAGCCATAGTGCTTTCTTGAAAAATTTCAATGGGAAGTGGAGAAGTGGTTGATGATTTTTCTCCTTGTTTTTTTTTTCTTTTCTTAACTTTGTTATTCCTAGTTGCCTTTTAAATCTCTAATTCAAATTGCAATTGGTCTTTGAAAACAAACATGTCATTTTAATATCATATAAGACAATTCACTCAAGGATTAACACAAGGAACAAGGAGTAACTAGCAATAGAAAAAATTGAAAACAAATTTAAAAATAAAATAAAATTAAAATTAAAAACAATAAATAATAAACAATTGAAATATTCACAATATTTAGAAATTCGTACTCTAGAATTAAAATTGTTCCTCAACAACGGCGTAAAAAACTTGATGACTATTTTATGCAAGTGTACCAAGTCATAAGTAATAATTTGTCACTAATGACGAATATCAAATCCATAAGGAACAGTTATACAATCGTCAAGTATAATATTCACTAAATATAAGAAAATGTGTAAAAGTTTGTTGGAAAGGTTGTTTGTATGGTGAATTTGCAAGAAATTAAATAAAGCAAAGTAAAAGATTTGCATGAGCCAATTGGGAAAATTAGAATTGGGGTTCATCTTTCTCACTCATCTTTATTTCTCAAAACAATATAATATTCAACCTTGATTGATATTTATGCACATATAAAAATTATTCATATTGATTTATTGCATACAAAGTTATTAAGAGAGTCTCCTAAGTATCGATTCCTCGCATATTTATAAAAACTTCTTATTATTATGAACAAATGTTAACATTTCAAATCTATTCATAACATTCAAATATGTTAAGCATCAAAATTATGAATAGTTCAAGCTTTGAGAATAAAATAATAATACAAATAATCAATCAAGAATTGAATATTATAGATAAATCTTACCTCAATACATAAGAGTTTGAACAGATTACTCTGAATCTCAAAGGGAAAAATTAGCCACTCATGTTGGCATTACAAGCATGGAAAAAAGGAAAAGAAGATCCATGATGTTTCTCATTGACGACTGCCTCCTCTAGGGTTTTCTATCTATCTATTCTCCCAATGATGTTTAGGGTTAGGTCTCATGCCTTCTATTTAACCTAGTTGGGAATAGGCTAAGTGACATCTCACTTAAGCGAGTTATACTTGCTTAAGCGAGTTTGGCGAGAAAAAAACCCAACTACACTGAGTGAACTTGATTAAGCAAGCCTTGGGCGAGTCTTGAGTGAGTTTTGACGAGTTTTCAATGTTCAAATTTTGTCTTTTCACCTTGTCTTTAATTTGTTCATTCTCTTTTAGTCATTTTATCTCCATTTTCTCCTAAAATGTTGAAATTAACACAAATTTGGGAATAAATCGTTCACATTCATCTTATAATCCAAAAATATGCAAAAAATATTCAAATTCTTAAATTAGGGGTTGAATTATAATTAATTTATCAACTAAAATCTATATGTGTCTATCTTTTTGTATAAAATATTACTAAATTATGACTTATCACTAGATGTAATTTAATTTTTCATTTTTTTCAAAATAGAGTCAACCATGTAGTAAAAAAAGACAATCCAACTCAATATTTGATTCATGCACAAAATTTAAAATCATTCATGTAATGTCTAGTTACGATAAATGAGCTTATCGAATCCCATTCATATAAATTCCAAAATCCCACTCATTTAAATTCCCAAGGTCCAACCTTTTACATTTAATTTAAATTTTCACTCCCTTTGAGAATTTATTTTTGAAGCCAAAGGAATGTCAATCAAACAAAATAATGAGTTTATGGATACCTCTTTTGATATTCGACTCAAGGAAAAAAATGGAAAGTTCCTTATCTAGGTTAATTTATACACCAATAAAAAATAATAATAAAGATAAGGTCAAACAAAATAACTAGGTCAAGGATACCTCACTCATAAAAAAGAACATAATAGTTTACATATAATAATTATCTCCTTCCTTAAAGTATTTATCCACGGCTACTTTTTTCTACTTTGATCTATTGTTTCTCTTGTAATAATGTCTATAGTCATATTACAATCATGTTTTTATTTATAATGTAACTTGTAATTATTACACTTCTCTCAATTTGAATTGTATTTTTTGTATCCTTGTTTCAATTGAATTAAGATTTCAATGGTTAGTTTGTAAAAGATAAATCTTCTAGGTGATTGGTAATAAGACCATTCAGTAAATTACACCTTGCAGGTTTTTAATGGAGTAAGAGAAATTAAGTTTATGAACAATAAATTTTGTTTTTATCCTAATAAATTAATAATGTAAGAAAAAATCTTAATTATATTTAATCAGGTGATTCTTTAATTAGTTTTTATTATATTAATCTATGATAATTAGATATAATAACTTATATGGTTCAAAATGATGACTCTTTACATATTTTTTTGTTAAACAGATCTTCTTTTATTTAATTTACTTGTCAAATGGTATCTTTAATCTACTAAGTTAGACTTAATTTAAAAAAAAAACTTATCATGTGTTAGCTTATTCTCAAATAAGTATTAAATCATAAAATGTTAAATACTTTATTATAAAATATAAATTTATAACTTTATAAGTTACACCAAGTCTACTTCAAATCATCCTCATCAATTTAATTTAACCTTAGTAAATCAAATTAAATTATTAGATACAAAAGTAATTAGCTCCATGACCTCACATCTTGTACACCTCAAAGCAAGATCCAAAAGTTAGGCAAAGTTAGAAAAGTGCTAGCTTACTCATAAGGAACTTCAAATATATTAGTTTGCATGCACCAAGAATCTCATGTCAATATCATTGAATTTTGAGTTAAAAGCTATGGTGGACTTTTCCTTCAATTTTTACTAAATGTAATTAAAATTTTTGTGGCACTCTCTTTAAACTTGAACCGTGTATATCAGGTACACTCTCTTTACCCTCAAATAGCTGCTTCCATTCCAATTACCGTAAATCGAAACCTCATTCATTCACCCTTCAAATAATCACGTGGTGTAATCGAAAAGCACATAAGAGAATATTTTGTTTACATATGGCACACATACTACTATACAAATTTGTAGCGACAGAATAAAAGAACATTTGAAAACGAATACCAACGTTGGATTCTGTCTTTATTAGATCTGAATATGATCCTTTAAAGTTGAAGGTGGTGAATGCGATGTTGCTGCGTCAGTTTTCGTCTACATAACCTTCTTCTGTTTTTTATTCAATCCAAAAAAGTACCTTTTTTGGTCTGAAATGTAAACTGTGTGGTCATGTCGAAAAAAAGAAGTCAAAATGATTAACCCTTATAATAAAGAAAAATTAAAATGGTTCCAAATGCTTTGCATAATTAATGTGCTGGTTAAGATAACACTGAGTCAATAATGTTGGTATAAAAGGGAATAATTCACTTTGAATAACAAGACTGAAATAGGTTACTAACTTAGTGCTTGGTTTACTTAAAGAAAAAACACAGGTGTTCGGATGTTTTTAGTTTAGTTCATATTAAGTTTAATTACGTTAAACTTATGTTATACATTTATCGAAAAATAAAAACCCACATTCAAAGTGGGTGCTTCTCAAACTTTATTCAAATACTAATTCTAATTGCATGCTTTTTATATATGTTTTGTTAGTTGATAATATGATATATAAAAAGTGAGATTGATTATATATGATCTTGATATACACTTTTATACATATGATCTCGCTGAGAAAAAAAAATTATGATTAATATAGGTATAATATATGTTTTTTTTAGTGATCCTTTCAGAATAATATTATTTAATTATATTATTTTTCATTTATTTATTTATTTATTTATTTATTTTCTTTAACTCTCTTCATACATTTTCTTAGTTTTTCTTAAATTGGATGTTTTAAAGTTTTATTATTTATTATTTATTTATAGTTTACTTATTTTCATTGAATTAATTTTTTTTCTATCCAACAATACATAAAGTAACATTTAGGTAGAGAATTATGTTTTACTTTTATTAATATTGTTTTTTTAAAAAAAACATTTTCAGAATTATATATATATATATATATATAAAGTTTTTAAAATTATTTAAAAGTAAAAATACATTAATTTTTTTTATATATACCTTAAAAATAATAAATTCAAATGTTAAAATAAAATAAAAAAAACAAAGTTTTTTTTAAAAAGTAAAAACACGTTTAATTTTGTTATTTTTCTTACCACATGTAAAATGTATTGATTGTTGAATTTTTTTCGTTGATTTTTATAACTAATACTTTAAAAGCCATGTTATTAATTTTTTTTATCAATTAATAATATGGAATTTGAAAAAAACTAATTAATTATTTAAAATAAAAATTAATTTATTAATTAAATTTATTATAAATTATATAAAACTTTGCATATTTTATATCATAATTAATAAATTTTGTTTCAAATTTTTTAACTTTTAACTAATAAAATTTATCTGACTAACCATTTTCAGTGATGTTTTTCATTTACAAAAATTAAACTCAGATTTTACTTAAGAAGACGAAAAGAATTATTGAAATTGAATTACATGTTTAACCTCTCTTATGAAAATTTACATTCTTATTTATGGGAGAAGAAAAAAAAGTTAAATTCATCTTCAATTGTTTCAATGAATTTTCAAACAAACACAAATTATTATTTACTGATTTAATCACATAAGGCATCTAGTTAATAATTTTTTTTTATTAGATCACACTTATGATAAATATTTATTGAGTTTTGTAAATAATGAATATATCTATACTAGAAATAGGACTACTGATGAAATATAATATTTTGTCTCTTTCATAAAACTGAAATATATATAATCTTATTTAAAAAATATGAATTTAATAAAATAGTTAACAATTATTAGGTTTTTCGATTTAGAAAAGATGGAGTAATTCGGTACGAATAAGTAATGAGCATTTTATATCAAACTATTATTTTCAATCCAGTATTTCAAAGAATAAATATATGAGTTTTTTTTATATATTATTTTTTTTACCTATTATCTCACACTTAAATAATCACTAAAAGAAGTTAAATTTACAAATTTTTAACTATAGATTTATATCCACAAATAAGTAAGTATATTTAATGTTACCTAATTCGTTAGGAAATTTAGCATTATTTAGTAACCATACGTGATCTCTTTCTTATAAACTAATAAAAAATTATTTTTATTATATTTTTTCTATCTACAAAATTAAAATATGAGGTGTAATTTTAAAGAGCAGACGCGTAGAACACATAATAAATAACTTTACAGTACTGTATTATGTATTAAATAAATGTTGTGGAATCATGGAATAAAAAATAGAGCTATAAATAAGCACCAACCAAATCAATACAAAAAGGAAAAATATGCCAGGTATCTAATCATTTACAAAAATGTGTATTTAATTATAAATAACCAACACCTCAACATTTTGGCATCCATCTCTAAAAGTTTGATAGCTTAAAAAAATCATGACACCTTTATTTAATTAAAAAAAACACTAACACAGTATCACCTTGACTAATGATAAAAAAGAATATAAAACTTTTTTAGCAAAAGAGAATTGCCTTTCATCAACAAAATTTTAAAACATTGTACAGAATCCAATAACCTTTTTTTTTAAAAAAAAGAGATAAGGTTTACACTATATTATAATTTGAAATATTAAATTATTTTTGTAACGTATTTCATATAAAAAATGATATTAAATATGATATTACGTATTTGGAATAGTAGTCTGATATTAATGCAGTAGACTCAACATTCTTTTGTTAGAATAAGTTATAATATCTTATTATAAATTTAACATACACCATTGCAGGTAACACTAAATATTTGAAAAACACGAATCTAAATACTTATAATATGTTCATGAATAATATAATAAGTAGGATAAATTTTACTATAATAAACTTAGTATTATATTAAAAAATATTTATATCTAATTCAATATTACATAATTAACTTATAATATAATATGATATTTGCATCTCTTAATATATTATTACTTTATTATATTTTTAAATTATATAAAATCGTTTACAAATGTTATAAAGTTTATTGTGATAAAAAAAAATATAGTAAATGGGTATTTGTTATCATTACTGAATTTCTCAAGCCTATTCATGCTTGTTAAGTGGTTTTATGGAGGTATATTGAAAATATTTGGTTAATGGATGTTTTAATTGTGTAGGAATTATCTTGTAGAATAAGGAGCGTAGCAAACACAATTATGAAATCTGTTAACTCGTATATGAGATTATATATTTATGAGTGGTTCGATAAATAAATGATCTGATAAGTCTAACAAACTCTCACTATGATAAATTCTAAATGACTTTGATATCATATTAAAAAATAAACATATTTAAATTTAACTAAACTTTATAAAATCAACTCATTTGAGCTTAAATTATATACTAGTAAATGTTCTTAAACCTAATCAATGTAAGATCAACATTGTATTTTCCTTTCAACCTAAATTATTTTACATTTAAAGTGGTGGAAGGAACCATAATGAAAATGTATATGTCGCGAATCTCTATGAGTTTTGTGTGAGTAAACTAGTTGAAAAGACTTGAAGGTTGGGAGGTAGTGTATGAACTTTTTCTTCTACACATTTGAATATAGGAAGACGGTTGGTGTAGGTATACTATGGGATGCCTCCATTAACAAATTTGCATGACTTTAGTAGGAAAAGTGAAGGCCGATGATGTTCCCTGAATTTACGTAAATTAATGTGCGACATAGATTTAAAGAGGAGGAAGATGTTCCAATGAGCACCCAAAAGAATTATAAAAGAAAAGTGGTGAAGAACCCATGCAGTAGCATTAACATAAACGTATGTGTTTTTTCCTTTTTTATGATGGAACAAAATAAAGGAGCATGAATAGGCATGCAGAGGGAGCACACTCAAATATCTATATTCTTCTGCAATTTCATCTCATGCTAGATAGTGCTTTCATTTCAACGAATGGACAAGGATTAAAGGGCTATTCGATAGGTCAATCAGATGCTTACTTGATAAAACAAATATGTGGTTTTTGTTATCATCAAATAAATTATTATCTGTGTACGTTCTTTTTTATGTTTATGATAATTAATAATTAAATTTTCACTAAGTGCTTCACAAAAACACACAATTATTGTTGCAGTTCCATTATTCTTGTGGCTATAGCTACTATTAACTCATTTTTATGCTTTCCAGCTTTAGCTAACTCAAGTTACTTAGTTTTACACACTCCTAATTGGTAAACACTCGATGTTGGGTTTGGTTGTATTTTTTTGTGCTCTTTTAAGTCTACGAGTAATCTCTCCTTGTCATATAAAATAAAATAAAAATACCTGCTACTAAAATCAATCGTTAAAATTTAAAAATTGGTCATTAAATTGTTTTATGACAAAATAACGATAAAAAATAGATAGAAGCAAAAGCTATAGTCCCATAACACTTAACGAGTATTTTTTTCATTGGTCACAAAACTACGTTTTGAAAAATCGATTTCTAAAGGGTTAAAATTAATAATTAAAATAAAATATTGTTTAATAACTAATTCGAGATTATTATTATTAATATTGTTATTATTATTATTATTATTTATTAATATTAAGTTTATTCATATCAATCAAAACTAAAATGTTATAAATATACATACAATCAATAACCACTCCAATACACCAATTATAATCATAATAATAAAATAACTGTAATTAAAATAATAAAATAATTTATTATTAATAATAAAATAATTATAATTTAATCGTTAATTTGTAAAAATTTAACAATCAAAATAAAATTCGTCACTAATTTATATATCATATATTTGTATTTAACGACTGAAATCAAATTCATCACTAATTTGTAATGATTGAATGATAAAAATAAAAAAGATAATTAATTAGTAGTGTTTTAACGACCAAAACTAAATTGATGATTAATTTATAATAATTTATTTGTATTTAGCAATGAAAACATAATCCATCTTAATTTATAGTAATTTATTTATATTTAACGAATGAAACCAAATTTATCATTAATTTATAAAATTTTAACGATCAAAATCAATTTATACTAATTTAGTGTTCGAACCCAATCAATTATTATTTCAATTATATTTTATAACTAACATTATGTTGGTCCTTAAAATTGATTTTACTCTTTTATAGTCTTTTTATTATAGTGCACTAGTTTTACCTTCATCGTATGATATATTTTAAAAAATGAATTAATAATAATTTAATTTTATAAAATTAATTTATAAGAAAAAATATTTTTATTTATATATTATAATTTTGTTATAGGTATAGTTTTCTAAAAAGACTTCAACTTAAATATTTAACTGTTTAATCGGAATTTTTTCGGTACAATAATTTGTTGGTTGAGTTCTTTAATTAAGATGGAATTGTTAGAAATAAATAAAATAATTATATATACATGAATTCATTTCATTATAATATATACATAAACTAAAACATATCTTCATTTCATTATGCATACATTTATCATATATAATAATATTCAAAATATGTTAGATTTTTACAAAACAATAATAAATAGATAACATTCTTTACGTTCCTCTTTGTTATGTGGTCCTTCAATATTCTTATAAACTTATAATGCCACTTACTCCAACGTTTCATAAAACTATATATAGCATACTAGTTAAAAATTATGCAAACTAAAAATTTGTTTATTATGTAAATAAAATGTACCTGCATGGATATTGGGGGACCGAGTAATGTTGATCCACGTAGATACTGGATACTGGTTTCGCTTCTGGATGTTCTATTCTTCAAGTCTCCTTCTCTCTTCGTGTACCTCGGTCGGCCGATAGGGGTACATGTGATTGCACTCCGACGTTCAAGTCAACGATGGTGCTTAGTGAGAATTCTTTGGGTTATCTAAAAACGTACCTTTTCCCCCTTTCTCAAGTCCCTTTAGTAGGTTGACTTGGGCCTTGGTCCTCTGGGCCAAGTAACTGATGGTTAGAGGTGTGCTTAGTGGTCTCCGGGTCGTGCTTGATAGCCTCCTAAAATCCAGGGAGTGTTCCAGAGAGCGTGTGCTTGGTGGTCTCCTGAAATCCAGGGAGTGTTCCAGAGAGCGTGTTTGACTTATTCAGCGGAAACTATAATTGCTCGTTCCACGTGTAACTCCTTTCTTTATTCAACTAAGTTATTTGTCGTCAACCTTTCGGTCGTATGGTGTCGACCGGTACATAAAAAATATTGGTAAGGATATTTTAATACATTTTCTATTATAAAATATTAAAATATTTTTGTGTAACAAAAAATACATTTAACTCAATTTTTTTTATTGTTCTATATTAAACCCTCTTATCTAAATTTAGAAAAAAATGGTGTACACACTTTTCTAGCAAAAATAGAAAATATTTACTTATAAATATCATTATCCACAACTCATAACATAAAATATCTTAAACTAAATAAGAGAACCATCCAATATTCACACCATTTAAATTCAACAGAACGCAATAATATTTTTTAATGTTATAATTTTAAACAACTAACAACTTATAAATGAATATAATTGATATAATTAACTACTATTTATCATAACGTCGGATAATAATTATCATCACACTATTGAATTTTATTTTAAAATATTTTTTATCAAATTTGTTTGATTATGTGAATTTATGGATTTTACGAATCACGTACATGATGTAATAGCTTTAAAAACAAAAGTTCCACACTTTTCTTTTCTTTTCTCACTCCATATTCTTTTCTCTTTTTTTTTTAAGTTTCTTTTCCAATCTTAATTTATTTTAGAATCTAATTGCACCACGCTGTAGATGAGGAGTTAAGAAACATTTATACTGATCAAATTTTCAAATAGGGTAAGTTCATTTTTGTTCTAAAGATTCTTTGTTTTATGTTTTTATTTAGGATTTAGTCATCAATCTTAGTATGGTGAGTTGAGAAGAATAATCCCCTCAATGAATTCTACTATATGCTGAATTTTTGTTTTGTTTGAATAACTTGCATTAGACCCTTAAACCTTGAAGCTTATCCAGACTAAGAGGATAAAGTTCTAGAAGTTGTTTGGAAAGCAAACAATTAAGGTAAGAAAAGTTAACTTTAACTTTCAATAGTATCCTAGGCTAGAAAATCTGAATGTGGTCCCACGTTTTAATTTCTCTTGCAGGAATGTTAATTGATAAAATTGTTTGATTTTATGTTGTGTGAACATGTATAAATATTATATTTTGATAATTTGAAAGTTAAATATTGTTTTTTGATGTTGAAAAAGTTTTTGAACGGTTTGAAATTTTAAATATTATGTGATTGAATGATATGTATTATATATGAATGATGAAAATTGTATGAAATTGATGCATACATTTGGATAATATATGAGTCGTGGTTTAATGACATTAAGTATAAAAAACATATGTTTAACAAAGATCATCTAGTTTCATTGATAATCTAAGTCATATAGACTAAGATATCAGATGGTGAGAAGCTGAGAAAGAATCCATACACACTGAATTTCGCTGTAGACACTCAATATTGGATGTTATCGTCCATTTTATGTTGATTAAAATTCACACACTAAAAGAATGAAAAAAATGGAAACCAATCATTTAATGTTGACTGTTGTATGGAACACTAACAGCATCGGTCTAACGAATAAAAACAAATAAAAATTATTATTTAGATTAGGTTAGATGGACGCTAACATTCCTAAAAAAATATAAAATAAAAATTTTGCGTAAGTCTAACACACTACACATTAATAGCGATTAAAATAATAAATATGTATACATAAAGTGGGTCTAGTCCACTAAAGAATAAAACTTAAATTTGAAATAATTAAGTGGACGCTAATTTTAGTGGATTTTTTTTTTACAAAAGTCTAACCCACAGGTTAAAAAACAATTATTACATTGAAAGGGTCGCGTGGTAAAAGACTGTTTATAATCAACATTTATATTGACTGTCCAATTCTCCATATTCAACATTCAAACATTTACTTTTTATATAAGTTATGTCTATAATCCATCTCAATTTTTTTTTTTAAATTTTTTATTATTTTAGTACTAAACCAAAATTTGTAAAAAACAGAATAAATCTAATATAATTTTTTATTGGTATTTATTCTCAATAATTTTATAGTTTATATTAAACTGCTCATGCTTAATAATGCAAAGGGAATTATCGATAAAGTAATGAAATTCGTTGATGTTTTTGGCATTGTCATAACAGTTCCACCCATTTTACCGACGAGATAGTCATATCATTACAAGTTTTGACTAAAGAGAAAAATGAAGTTTTGACAATCACTTTTTCTTTTATAAACAACTATTTGAGAACACTTTTAAATAACAAAATATTAAATTAAGATACATAATTAAAATAAAAAATTAAATTATTCAATAAAAAATTAATAAAAGAGTTGTGGATAGTTACATAAAATAACATGGTTGTCTATATATATAACATTTGTTTAAGTTGTTTATTGTATTGATTGAATTTGATTAAAATGTGTAGGATGATATATTGCTACTAAAATTCATTGCCATCATTTGATGTATTAGTTGCATCTAGTTAAACTGTGTGATAAACTATGTTGTTGATAAAATTCTCCTCTATCATTTGATGTATTAGTTGTATTCTATTATAGTGTGAATGATTTTTTATGGGGTTGATATGATTTGATTTCATTATTGTTGTTATTCGTTATATTTTATTGAATAATGTTTAATGATACATATTAACAGGATTTACTTGTGTTTGATGTATTCCTTGTATTTGCATTGGTTGCATGTCATAAGATTATGAAATTGCAAGATTTGTATTAAAAGAAGTTGAATTCCTCATATTAATATCAGGATGAGTTGTGTCATGAATGTTTTTCCTTTTCTTTTGTTCTTGTGTTTTACTTCTACGCATAAAATATTTTTGTGCATGACTCGCCATTTGAGTTGCATCTCTTGTTTAATTGTACTTTAAAAAAAAATTGAGTTGCTTATTTTGTTTGAATGTCCTTTTACTTGTTTTTCTAATATTCTTTGGTATTTGTCAAGTCCTTCCAAAATAGTTAATATGGTATCTATATGACTAAAGTTACTCTTTCAAAATAATTACTACTAGTTTCAAATGTACATAATTTAAATATTGCAATGTTTGTAAATTTTAAAATATTCAATATGTTTATCATTCTTGCTAATTTTGGACAAAATTCAATTTAGAAGAGCTAGTTGCACTATAGAGAAACTTTAAGTAAAGAATATTAGATAAAACATATTGAATAAGACAATATTTTGGAAAGAATCCCTATAATAAAAAATAGAGGCTTCTCCTTGAGAAGGCTCTTGATGATGTTGATGGAGTTGCAACTATCATTAGTACTTTTTTGTCATCACTAAATTTCATTTACTTAATACACTCCAACTCATACAATAAATCAAGTGCAATAGTGTTGAATATTCATTGTCACCCCTACTTTTATAATCAAAACAAAATTTATCATAAATACCTTACTATGTAACATGTTGATATTTATCCTTGAACATCCAAAGTTTAGTCCTAAGAGATTCAAATGTAATTTTTATTAGAAGGATGGAGAAGATGTTGGAATGAGTTTAATGCTTTGACTTTGGATGTGTTCCCTATCTTCCAAACTCAGTGTACGATGTCGACAACATCAATGTTTCTTTAGTTATGTCGTAAAAACTTTTCTCTTTGGTCTTCCTCTTCAACATGTCGTGAACACTCCTCCAATGTTGTCATTGTCTCAAACACCCAAATGTAGCCACATCCAGGTCCAATCCAATAAACAAAAAATGATTACTTCGACCATGAAAGAGCACATGTACTTTTATAATATTTTGTATGCTTTCATTTTTACAATGACATTATTTTAATATTTTTTATACATTATTTATTGTGTTGGTTGCATTTGATTAAAATGTGTAGGATGCATTATATTGTTAATAGAATTTATCTCCATCTCATGTATTGGTTGCATCTAGTTAAACTATGTAGAATGAACTATGTTGTTGATGAAATTCCCTCCATCATTTGATGTATTGGTTGTATTTCATTAGTGCAGATGATTATTTATGGCGTTGATATGATTTGGCTACATCATTTGTATTTTGTTGAATAATATTTAATGAGACATATTATCCGAATTTAGTTGTGATGGATGTATCATCTTCAGTATTTTTCAAGTCCTTCTAAAGTTAAAAGATCCTAGTTACACTATAGAGAAGGTTTAAGTACATAATATTAGATAAAGCATATTGAATAGGACAATATTTTCACTCCCTATAATAAAAAAAAGGCTTTTCCATGAGAAGGTCTTAATGGTGTTGATGGACTTACAACTATCATTATTAGTTTTCTTTCATGACTAAATTTAATTTACTTAATACACATCAACCCATATAGTAAACCAATGTTACATATTGATTGCCACCTATGGTCTTATTGTCAAAACAAAATATGTCCAAAACATCCAAATTTATTCATTTGGTTAACTAAGGTCCAACAAAGGAGATAATCGTTGTTATACAAGAGATAAACAATTCTAACTCTTTACTCATACAATCAAGTACATACTTACACTAATATCTTCTAAACATAGTCTCAATATCTTTATAGTTATGGATTTTGAAATTACATAGTCTCAGTGCCTTTTTTGTATCTTGACATCTTTTATTATCAGTTTCATGTAGTATCACTATGTGTTGATTATAAAATGCACTATGCGTGAAGTATTAATAATCTGGAAGAAGATTAATGGTTCTTTTATTTCAAATCAGCTAGCACATTAATGGAGGATATGTAAAACATGTTAAAGAGCAACAAGATTTAAAGATATTAACAAACTAGGGTCTCTATTTCAACAAACTCTACAAAGTATATACAAAAATATCAACATTACCTCCATTATTCTTTGCTCCATCTCTTTCCTTTTTGTTGCAACCGACTCCACCTATATGTTCCCGAATACAATATACCTCTCATCAGAAAGGTGAGGAAATTATAAGGGGAAATTATAAGGCAAAACATATAACCTTATCTCCTGTAAGAACAATTTTCCCAAAAACAAAAATAAGCAAGACTATTTTAGGTTGTTTCATATGGTAGATTAGACATGAAAAAATATCATATGAAGCAACCTAAAATAGTCTTGCTTATTTTTGTTTCTGAAAAAATTGTTCTTAAAGGAGATAAGGTGATGTGTTTTGTCTTATAATTTCTCCTTATAATTTCCTCCCTTTTTTTTTGTACTCGATTTTAGCGGTTTTCATTACAATTTTTAGGTGAGACATGAAACTTATACTGCCTCTGAAAATATATATATTGTACTTACTGAGTTCAGGAAAAATCAACAATGATACGAATTTGTCTTCATATATTTAACTTTTTCAAAGTGAGACTCTTGTCTATTCTCAACAACTACCCTCTCTCTTTATAAGGTTCTTTTAGGTTAATTCCCTCTTCCAGCCCATTGATTTTCAACATTTCTTATTCATTTAATACAAAAGAATTTGTCCTTCATAATTCAACCCTCTTACATTTTTTACAAAATACTTTATTAATTGGTTACCTAACACATTTAAAGAAAACAAAATCACAAAGGAAGAAACTTTGAACAAAACAGAGATGAAAAATGTAGCCAAAGGTATAATAATTAAGTTAGCAAAAAATTTCCTTGCATAAACATGAATGTTTCTCCTTTTGTTTTGCATTTACACATAAATATTTTTGTACGGCTACTTCACTTTTGAAAAGTCTTTATGATCTCCTTTTCAATATTCTCAAATTCTTCCAGAAACCACCTATGGTGAAAAAATAAATATGATATTCTGAAACAAATTAAAAATTAATAAAGCATTAATATAATTTCATTTAAAAAATGAAAGTATAAACAAAAATATTAAATCTACAAAAACATGTGTTCTTCTATGGTCCAAACAATCCTTATTTATTTATTGGACTGAACCTGAATGCGACGACATTGGGATGTTTGAGACGGTAGCGACAACATTGGAGAAGCTTCCATGGCGACTTGAAGAGGATGACTAAAGAGGGAGGTTGTTTCTGACATTGTTGGAAAAACATTGACGTTGTTAGTGGTTGCAAACTTAGAAGATGTAAATTTGGGATTATGTTCTAGTACACTGCTAGAAAATGAGAAGATACAAAAAAAATGAAAACTTTACTACGATAGGATAAAAAAAAGAAAGAAATCACTGTTATGTAATGTTTGTAACACAAACTTTGAAATAGAAAATGAATAAGTGGATTTGTTTGATTTTAACAAATTTTAAAATAAGTATTAGCCATCAATAAATTTTATATAAATTGGATAACATAAGGCAAGTTTTCTCTCCAAAGTCAGTTTTAATCTTTTAAAAAAATTTAAATAATCATACATGAAGTATAATTTCACATCTTTAAATAACCTCAATTTTACCCTCGTATTTCATACTTTTCTTTCACCCGCAACACTTTCATTTTTTTTTCATATTGCAGTTCCATCATTTGAGTGTGTCAGAGGGTTAACAAGAAGAAGATTCATTGTATTGACGTTGCACAGTGCAAAGATAACTTTTTTTTTTAGTTTTATACTCCATCTTTGCATCCCGTTGGTATTATTTTTCTAGATTTTGTGACTTTTAAAAAAAATAAAGAAAAAAAACACAACCACCACCAATAAAAATACTACAAAATTTACATCAATTACCAACAATAAAAACATCACAAAATTTATCTTAATCAATAACATTCACCACTATTCACTACTTCGCTACTTAAAAAATGAAGAAGACACCAGATTATTCAATATACTTAAAAAAAAATTTGTTATAATAAGAAAATATGAAAGTAAAAGGAAAGGTAAGGTGTAGGAAAATCTGTCATAAGATAACTATTGAAATAACAAACTTTGAAAGAGAATTAAAATTTTAGAGACAAAAAGAGGAGCATGGACCCATGAAACTAGCAATCATTTGTTGGCATTAGCTACTTAACCACCTGGCTAGGGTTCTAGTCCCAATTCTGTGGTCCACATCATGAGCCACATTAAGATGGAGAACACAACAACAAAAATCAGTGTTGGTCCATTTTTTTCATCTTTAATATTTTATTGATATATGTTTTTTAAATATTAGTGCTTTTAAATATGGACAATATAAAAATAACAATTTAAATATAAATCTTTAAAAGGTATTGTCTCATCTTATTATGTTTACTACCTAAACAATTATATGAGAATTGTGGTTTGTTATATCATAAAACCTAATAAAATAACTTGCATAATAAAATCATTAAATAAAAATTAATTTTAATAATAATAAATTAATAATTATTATATTAATTAAATTTAAATATTTTTTGAGAGATTAATTTATAAAATTTATTAATATATAAATTTGACCCAGGTACAAAGTAAACACTACTCTATCATCAGAATATATGAAATGTGTTCTGTAAAACTCTTTTTGAAATACCTGAAATATGTTTTGAAAAATTCATTTCAAATAAACATATTCCAAAAAATATTATACACGTTTTTTAAAGTATATTTTTAAAAAAATTAAAAAAATTATTTTTCACAATGTATTTTATGAATTTCAAAAGTTTGTTCTTTAAAAATTTCTAAAATAGGTAATTTGTTAGTCACTTTAAAACAAAGGATAAAATAGTATTTTTGAAAGGTGTAGGGGTGCAGATTCAAATTGAAGGGGTTCAGGAAAGAATTTCCAAATTTGCTTAGTAAAACTCATAATCCATAACCAACAAAACCATTTTACCTTTCCCTTGAGTGAAATAGGCAATTGCTTTTTGTACCTCTATAATATTTTTTCGCACCTCCATTACAATGGAATAACAACAATGACATTTTAAAATCTTTATAGATTTTTGAAAAATATAATCTAAAATATACTAAACATCTTTTGGATGGTACATTTTTAAAAAATTATAAATAAATATATTTCAAAATAAAGATTATGAAATACATTTTAAAATGTATAATCTAAAATTAATTTATAACTATTTAGAATAATTATTTAAAAAAATATGTTTATAAAACTACCTTTCAAAACACTTCAAAATATATTCTAAAATGTTTATTTTAAAAGGTGTTACAATAAAAGTATGATAAGAGTCAATAATAAGTATTTTTCTGGATGGAGCTTTTCTGATAAATCCCATAACTCAGTGAAGAAATATTATTAAAAAGTTTTATAAATAAAGGGTACAGAGATATTTTAAATTGTTTTAAAAATTTATTCTATAATGTTAAATTTTATTATAAAATATTCTTAAAATATTAATCAAAATAGTTAAAAATCACTTTACATATTTATTTTGAAATAAATTTTCTTAAAATGCAATTGAAGTGAAATATTGACAATGAAGCCTCTTTTCTTAGGGTTGGACCAAAGCTGTTCCTTTTTCCTGTGTTAGTGTGGACATAGGGATGGGTAATAAAAACGAAGAAAAATGTGGCAAAAGTATAATTAAGTATATAATAAATAAGTAGAGGCTATAAAAAATAAATAACTAAATATGTTATAAATTAAAATTAGTTTATATTTAAGTTAACAAAATAGAAAAAATTGTATAATAGAATTTTTTCTAATTAAATTATAAAATACTAATTTTGATTTTTTTTTTTAAATTCTTATGAAAAATCTTGTTTGAATATACATATAATATATATCTATAAATAAAGGAATTCCGCACTACTGCTTTAAATTGTTTTTCTATTTTATCCTTGTTTAATATTTTATTTTATTAATTTATTTTGGTTATTTGGACATTTTATAATTTTAGAAGTTAATAAAACAGTGTTTTAATTTTATTTTTTTGTTCTCACTTAAATGACAGGAGAGTAGAAAGATTGGTACGTTAATTTTATTTTTATTTTTTAGTCTCAACAGAAGAGTGGAAAAATTTGTTACTTTTCTGTTAGATTGATATTTTTCTTTATTAAATAAGCAGTTTATTTTATTTTTGTCACTTGAGTAACAGGAGAACAGGAGAGTAAAGAGATTGATTCTCCTACATAAAAATGAAAACTAAAAAATGCAGATGCTAGGAGGTCTGTTCCTAGTAGTAATGATAAAATAAATAAATGTTTTATTGAAAAGTAGTTAAACTAAATTTTAATGGTTTTTTTCTTTTTTTTTTCTTCTTCTAAATTTTCTCCAATTCTCTGACTCTGATATTAATTCCTTTATAAGAGAATTGAGAATTTATTATATAAGTTTGAGTATATTTTGACTCTAATTTTCTACCTAAAAACCCTTCTTTAATTTCTTAACTTTCATTTATTATTACTAACTAGGGGAAAACATGGGCATGTGTACATTTTTTTATGACCATAACAAATAAAATAAAAAATTAGTTATTATAATAAAATTAATTAAAAACTGTTACTTTTTTATAATAAGGTTATAATTATATAATAGAAACATTTCTAAATTTCTATCAAAATAAAAAATAATAATAAAATATGTATACAAAAATAGTTATAAAACATTGTTTTCTTTTAAATCACGATCATATTTATAAAATAAAACACTTCATGTGCTGTTTTTCTAGATAACGAAAACTTGATTAATAAATATGAGAATAATATATATATATATATATATATATATATAAAATAGTTACAAAATTCTATTTCCATTATTAGTGGTTATAAATATAAAACTAAGTGAACAGAAGTATCCGTTGAGATCAACAGTACTAAACTAAAAAAAAAATCAGAGAAAGATCATAAAGAGAAATGTTACCGTTGAAACCTTAATTGTAACGGTTGGTAACCAAAATCATATATAACGTTACAGATATCTTCTCACAATCCACTTCACTTTCATCTCTCTCTCTTTCTCTATCTCTATCTCTCTCTCAAGCAACAATCCACCATCTTTGTTTTATCACATTCTTTTCTTAGTTCAATCTATTATCATAGCAACAATGGGTGAAGCAAAAGATGCCCACATAGTAGAAATCCCCGTTGAGCAAGAACACCATCTTCATCACAAGAATGTCTTGTGTTCCATGACAAGCAACATGATTGAGGCAATAGAGGATCACCCTTTGACTGAAATCTCCGAAAGCCCTGGTCACCTTTTGCTTCTGAAGCTATGGCAAAGAGAGGAAGAACTCTTTGCTAAACGCATTGCTCACAAGGAGACAAGAATGGACTCTATCAAAGCTGAACTCTTTCAACTATCTTCTTTCTTCTTCATCTTTCATGGCTTCTTCCTAACCCTCTTGTTCACTTCCTGGACCAAGTCTCACCAAGAGGACCAGCAGGACCAACACAGTGTTTGTTATAAGTGGTGGCTTCCCTCCATGTTGTCCCTTTGCACTTCCCTTGTGTTTGTGGTTCTTGTTCAGGTGAAGGTGCACAGGTATTGGAAGGTGTGGGCACAGTTGCAAAGGGAGAGGAGTGATGGTAGGGCTGTCACAAGGTGCATTCAGGAGTTGAGGATGAAAGGGGCTAGTTTTGATCTGTCTAAGGAGCCTAATTGTGGGAAGAGGATGAAGAGCTCCAGTGTTGAGATCAAGTGGGGACCACTCACTTGGTGTTCTAAGAACTTACTCACCATTTCCCTTGTTTGCTTTACAGGTTTGCTGTTTCCTGCTTCCAAGTTGGTCCTCTGTGGCTTGTGATCATGGATCTGCCTCTCCTTGGAGCATGAATTTTTTGCTGAGGGACTTGTTGTGGTACAAATTTCCCCCCTCTTTGTCTAATAAATTTACATACAAAATCAGATCTTTAAAAGAGTAAAGTCTAAATATAGCAACTGTAGTCTTCCAATCTTCTTTAATTGGTAAAATTTGTTCCTTAGCAGTAAATTAAATTTTGAGGAAAATACTGTTGTTTTTATATGGTTTGTCTCTTGCACTTGTTTAGCCTTTGATGGGGGAATGAAGCAGATTTGGTCCGATAGATTAGACAACCCTTTTGAAGATAAGAGAAGCCTCATTTGAATGCAAAGTTCAAATTTTGCAAGGAGAGGGGCTTGAGCATGTGATATGTCATGCATACATGCACAAACAGGACCAACTATAGGAGACAGGAGACACATTCAAGTCCCTACTGAGAAGGTTTCACTTGATGGTTGTGTTGCTGATTGCTGGATGCAACACCTCTTGTGTGCTCTTGAGATCTACAATGTTGGGAACTCTATCTACAATGCAGTGCTTGCTGCTCCAATTTTGACTCATTCTATACTACCAAGATGCGAATTCATTTTTTAGAACAATCTAGCCAAGTTGACATTTTTCATTTTTTAGAAAATTCTTTAACATTTCATTTCAATTTAACATTGTATTATTCTTATTTCCCATAAAATTATGAACAAATTCTTTCATTCTTTTTTTGGGCCATGTTCGCTTGTGAGTGTCCCTTGTTCCCAAATATAAAGCTTTTTGGAGGTTGGGAGATAAAAATTCACTGAATAACCTATAAAAGATAAAATAAAACTAGCAATCAAGTGCCACTAGAGACAAATTGACTCTGATCCATAATTACAAATACTTGGAAGCAGATTTACCAAATTGAAACCAATTTAGTGCTGTTTTTATTCACATTATTACAATCAACCAAGCAGATTTAGGGTTTTCTCCAATAAAAAAACATTTTTGTCTGCAATTGACAATTTGCAGCATTTTTACTATTGACAGTTTTGGTCCAACTTGGAAGCAGATTATTATTTGTGTTGCAGTCGTTTAATGCACGCTAATTTGTTAAGTAGTACCAGAGTGATGATATCTCCAATTCTAATAGTAGTAGAATTGTATCAACAATATCTTTAACTATAACATTAATAAGCCTTATCCTGTGGGAAAATTTGGTCACATCACGGGTTTTATAACATAAGTTAAAGCAATGTTAAAAAAATAATGAAAACAAAAAAATCCTTTATCCTATGTGAATGTCCCTTGTTCCAAAAATCCAATAATCCATTCATAATACAAATCAACCTCTATTAGGCACTCAAGTCTTCCATGCATACTCAAATGCTAGTAAAAAGATGCCTGACAGATACTAAGCATTTTCAAAACCAAAAATGCGAAAAACACCTGCAACCAAAATGCACAAAAGTTAGCAGTGTCATTGTGTTTCAATTAAAACTTAACTGGTACACCAAAAATGATACCTTCATCAGCCTGATACTTGTTTTTGTCATCACCAGCATAAGCAAGTAAATTGTATTTAGGATTCCACTCAACACTGTTCATAGCGGCTCTACAAGGAATTTGATGCACTGTTCTTCCAGTTTCAACGTTTGACTGTTGCATAAAGTAGCAATCAAAAAAGAAAGCAAGAAAGAAAAGCAAGCAAGGCAAGAAAGAAAGAAAACAACAAATAAAGCAACACATCAAGCAAGAAAACAACAAATAAAACAAGACATCAAGCAAGAAAGCAACAAATAAAGCAAGAAAGAAAGCAATAAATAAAGCAAGACATCAAGCAAGAAAGTAAGAAAGCAACCAAGAAAGATTAAAAAAGAAAGAAACCAAGGAAGCAACCGAAGGAATAAAGAAAGGAAGAAAGCTAGCAAGCAAGAAAGTAAGAAAGAAAATACTTAAGAAAAAAAAGAAAGCAAGAAGGTAAGAAAACAACAAAAAAACAGAAAAAAGAAGAAAGAAAGGAAGCAAGGAGAAAGAAAGCAAACAAAAGGTTTCACACACAAGTTGACAATCTCAACGTGAAGGAGTGTGTTGGAGATCCCACATCGGCTAGAGATAAGAATATTTTATGATATAAGTGAGTGCAAACCTCATCTTATAAGTCATTTTTATAGAGTTACCTTAGGTTTAAAGTCCACTTATTAATATGGTATCAAAGTCATTTAGAATCTATCCTAGTAAGAAGAGTTTGTTGGACTTATCAGACCACCCGTTATCGGAACACTCATAAATATATAGTCTCACGCACGAGTTGATAGGTCTTAGCGTGAGTGGGGTGTTGTAGATCACACATTGACTAGAGATAATGACATTTCATAATATATAACTAGGTGTAAACCTCACCTTATAAGCCGATTTTATAAAGTTAGTTAAATTTAAAATTCACTTCTTAATATGGAAATAAGAAAGGAAGCAAGCTAGCAAGCAAAAAAGGAAGCTAACAAGCAAGCGAGAAAGAAAGCAAAAAACAAGAAAGCAACGAAGCAATAAAGAAAGCAAGTAAGCACAATAAAGAAAGCAAGTAAGCACAATAAAGAAAGCAAGTAAGCACAATAAAGAAAGCAAGTAAGCGCAATAAAGAAAGAAAGGGAGAAAAACGAAGAAAGAAAGGAAGCAAGGAACAAGAAAGAAAGAAAGAAAGTCATGTAACTTACTATATCAATGAACAAGTCTTCACTTGCAGAAGCAATTAAATCCCCAGTATAATTGAAGCCAATCGTTCGGACGGGCCACCTAAGAAACAAAGCATTTCATATTTGTCACAGAAACAAGAAAAACAATCAACATAGCCCAAACAATGAAAGCTGAATACACAAACATGAAAACCAATGAAAACTCACTCTAGCTTTGTGAAGGTACGCACACAGAGCATCTCTGAGATGTTCCACAGGCTGACAAGGGAATCAGCACTTCCAACAGCAAAATATCTGCCAGAATAACATGGCATTATTTATTTGTTATGTCCTTTTATAGATACTTTTTCTATGGAAACTAAGGTTACTCAATTGAAGGAAATGAAGACAACAAATTAAAATTTTAGAACCAGATATATGGTTGTACATTTGTATCTAACTTTCTAACAGAAATGCTATCAGTGAGACCAGAAATAGCGAACTCTTGGAAACATACCTTCCTACTGGATCAATTGCAATGCAATAACAACCAGCTGTATGAGCCATGAGAGTGTCAAGAGGTCGAAGAGATGGGTAAGACAGTACTTCCACAGTCCCTAAGAGGGCAAGATGAAATGATAAAAATATAAGAAAGTCCTCTACTTTATAAAAGCCCAAGTTGAGATTTATATTTTAGAAAGTACCAAGTCAGTCAATGATCTTACCATTTCCTGTTGTTAGAAAGAACATCTCGCCGGTCATGTTCCAAGCAATCTCATTTACCTGGAAAAAAAAAGAGAATCATCGTGTTCAATGAATCAATTCTTCTTGATAGAGTTATGTTTTCCTTTGTGGATTTACACTTTTTAAGTATTGTAAGAGTGTAAATCATAGATGGACACGTATGAACTCCCAAAAGAGCAGGTATAAGTTGGGTGCAACTGAGCAAAACAACGATAATGAATGATATTGAAGGAGTTAGAACTTCAGGTGAGATGAATGCAAAAAGAGAAGAAAACAAAGCTAGGAACCAGAAAACACAGGTAGTTCAGAAAGTGAGGGTATGTGATGGGAAGCAGAAGCATACGGTACTCATTCAGATAGTAATCCACACTATTTTCCATATAGGGTGAATCCTTGAAACTTACACTGGTGTGGATATAGTGAAAAAACAACATTATGTATATTTTTAAAAGACTCAACAGGTTTCAAAGCAAGGAATTGAAAGTCTCTCGTGTTCAACCAATATAGAAGTCAAACAACAAAAATATGATAATTATTGGTTAATTTTGATGGTTTAATACTAGCCCGCTTAGTTCTGCCAATTGACTGTAAATTTATATCAACTTACAAAACAATATGTAATTTACCTCCGACTAACAAGCCCTTTATTGGACTGTAAATTTCAATTTCTATTCCTCAACATGGTTGGATGGTTTAAAATAGAAGGTAATCCAAACTAACATGTAAACACTGAATTCTATTCACTTATATGAAAAATAAGAGTACAAGGATATACTTATATACAAAATATACTAATGAGCTTATGGGCCCAATATCAGAGTGCACAACAACAAAGTATCATTCTTTTACCAAATTTCCCTATCCTCCTTCACATCTTCAAGCTTAGTGTAGAGGTGATTCTTCAATCCTTGTCCAATACACCACTTCTCAACAGCCTTGGACCACAAAACATGATTGGATAAGCCCCATACTTCCTCGGTTGCAATGGCTGGAGTGGAAGTGAAGGCAGAGAAAAGGCACTGACTTGGAAGATGATGAACTAGACATCTTTTTAATAATAAAAAAACCTCGCTCTAAAACCATCTAGAAACTTAACTATATTCACTTAAAATAAAGAAAAAGGGGATATATTTATATACAACATATTCTAATGGGAATAGTTCAAGAATATACAAACATAACATATGTATTTTACCAATTAAACTGATAAAGGCTAATGAAAGACAAGTCACTTATAATTTTCAAGTTTCAGCATCATTTCTCATTCTCAAAAATAGGCTTTAACAAATTGACAGAAACGGATGCAACAACAAGAATGAAGTATAAACTAGATTATACCTCATAATTGAACTTGCGCCTATGAATTGGTTTGAACTTCCGAACATCCAGTATTGTTAATTCGTCATCCTATGAAACACAAAACAAGGAATAACTTTACCACACTTAAAAACAGCAAGAGAACCATAGCCATAGTCTATTGAATAACTACAGACCTAATGATTCTAGAGCAAGAAACAATTCAAGCAAAACAGCCTACAGTTGGCACTGATATCCAATCACCACACCTGCACTTCAGAGCTTAAAGCAAATGGATTGTGTCACATACCCTGTTACCAACAGCTACATGAGTCCCATCAGGTTTGTAAGTGATGTTGATATTCTCCCCACTAAGTTCTGCCTGTTGTGAACATTTTCCACCTGCAGAAACCAAACATCATCAACTTTTTCCAAGCCCCCTCCCGTTCCTTAATCAAAATAATAATCTATTTATATCATTTTAGACTTCTGTTGAGCTAATTCAATTAGCATTTTTTCCAACTATTCATTAAAAAACACGTATCTTACCTATAGAAATATTTTCAAGTAAATAAACCAATTATTTGTGCATTCCAAATTGCATATATGGTATAGGTTTGTATTGGATGAAGAAAATATAACCATACAACGCATTACATGTCTCCCAAATTATAAAAAGCCATAATATATCTCCTGCCTTCTGATATGACATACTAAAATAAATTGTGTATCTAAATAATCACTTACTTCGAGCATCCCACAAGCGAACAGTCTTGTCACCCGATGCAGTTGCAATCAGATCAGCATGCTTAGGGTCCCAGCATAGCTGATCAACACTATCACTGTGCCCTTTCAATTCAATATCTTTGACCTTGCCCTACAATAAACGTAATCTTTCATTTATTGAATGAGACTGGAAAATTCATAGTTGACCTACAGCTTCAATAAGGATTTCCTTTCAGATTATGCAGAATTCACAATGTCATTATTGATTAGATCGAACAAGATCTAATTCTAATAGAAACATCCTCTCTGACATTACAGTCGATTTGGATCACTGAAGGTAATCCATAGGTAGTGAACCTTTGGTAACCCTCATCCATTGATCCCAACTGATCCTAGTACTTTCCCTGCTCTAGATGCATCTCAGCATTAAGTTTAACTCTTCCTTCTGCTAAAATATTTCAAGGATTAACCCTTGGTAAAATCACTTTAAAAAAACTAAAATCTTATGTGAAGAAAACATTTACCTAAACCCAAAATCCTTTAGAGGTCATTTATCTCATCCCCAGAAAGTAAAAAGGTTATTTCATAGTGAAAATTATTAACAAGATATCAACACTTGGGTATTCATTTTTTTAACAAACAGCGCACCAACTACATTTCTTTGTAAACACTAACTTATGTTTTCTCCAATCAAATGACACCATCTCTATGTGACTAATGACACTTTTATTCCATAACCCTCAAGCCATAATCAGGTACAACAACCTACAAGTCTGGCCCGGACCGAAGGCTAATACAATTTAATCAACGAAATTAAACAAGATAACATGTTGTCTCATTCTTCAGAGAGCGCTATTATGAGAAAAATATATCAAAACAAAATTAAAAAATTGGTGCCACAAACACAAAACAAAAGGGGGAGCAATTAGGAGTAATCTCACATGCCCATGTGGCTCAATATGCCATATTCGCGCAGTTTGGTCCACAGAGCCAGAAGCAAGTTTTGTGCCAATGCAATTCCACGCCACAGAGTGCACCTAGTGGAGAAAAAAAAAACACCCATTTCAGAATTGAAGCAGAAAAATTGAACAAGGGCTTGTTTTCCACATAAACCGAAGGTTTCAAGCATAAGAGGCACGAAAGTGAAGAGCTTTGAACGCGTTTACCATGAATGAGAAAGAGGGAGCAAAAGGGTACCTTCTTCTTGTGACCCGAATACTCTCGGCTATGGAGATTCTTAAACGGGATTTGTTCCTCCATGGTGGAAGCAACGAATCTGGGAAGCACTTTTCTCAGGCTTCAGTAGAAAGATTCGCAGTAACTGTGATTATTGTGAGAAGTGTGTGATGATTGTAGTGGAAACGCACGCACAGGAGGAAGAGGGAAAATGAAGTGTTCTTTTTTTACCTGAAAAATTCGTAGGAATATTGAGCTTAAATATATTTGTAGTGATTAATATATATTATTTGGTTTAATAGAAAATTAAAATAATTCTCAAAATATAATTGTTCTTTATTTCTAAATATGTGAAATAATTTACGTTTAGTTTTTTATATTTTTCTAAAGAGTTTAAAAATAAACACTAGAAATGAAATAAATGACTGAAATCAACAAAATAAACAAAATATTTGAGATTAAAAAATTCAAAGACTACAGATATTAACAATGACTGAAATAAATGAAAAGATAAAATAAAAATATAATATATTATATAAATGATAATAACATGTTAAATCCTTCTACAATTATTTATCGAAAATATAAACAGAAATCAATTTTGTTATTACCAACAGTGTAATTATGAGAGCTTTGTAACCAGCATAATTGTTTCTTTCATCCAATCAATTAATTTGATCCTCCACCCAATTAACTTTTTCAAGATTGTTTTTCATTTCATAATTAAAAGTCTGGATTAAAAAATACATTTCAGAAAAAGAAAATTAAAAAAAATGTATTCTGAAAATGAAATCTCATATAACTGGAAAACCCAAATTTCATTATCTAAAAATAATTCTAAAATAAATAAAAATACATTTTGAAAAAAAAAAACAGAAAACAAAATGTAAAAATATATTTTAAGAAAATATTTCATAATCTGTGTTCCGGAAATTCAAATATGTAAATATATTAAAAATAGTAAATATATAATACATTTTGAAGTGCATCTCACACATAACATTTTGATCATTTCAATTTCATGCCAATAATAAAGTGCAAATTCAAATTTATTGGATGGAGGAAGATTGCCCTAAAATGTATAAGGTAAAAAATAATAAGAAATGAAGGTTGATAAATGAGTTATGGATAGACATTAAAGAGCCCAAAGATTAGGTCAAATTGTTTTATCAAGTGATTTAATTATATTTTTTTCAGGTCGTGCTTTTAAATGACATGACATTAAATATTGTTTAGAATAGTGTAGTTTTGTTGAGGGAGATTATCTAAATAAAGGTTGCATTCATGAAAGAATATTAAGCGAATGAAAAAATGCTTGCTAAGCAATATTTGGCTAATTTATTTAGTCTTTATGATCATTTAGTGGGGATAATGGTTGCAAACCGATACATAATCCTACTTTTGTGTTATATGTTTATAAAAATAGTTTTGTTATATATATATATATATATATATATATATATATAATGTGGATTTAATGTTTTGTTATTTTGAATTTTGGATGTGAGTGAGAAACAAAAAGAAAATGAGCATAGCATACAAGGACTCATCTTTAATAAGTTAAAATAACTTTTTTTTCTCTTTTATAAATTCCAAATTAAATCACATTTTATTATTTTTATTTAAATATTTAAGCTTAGTATGTTGTACAATGGGATTAAGAAAGAGAAGCTTATTTTCTTAAAAAAATTTCTTTTAAACTTGAAGTAGAAATTGATTCAGAGGAAAATTGGGATCGAAGATGGAAAAGAATGGTTTGTCTTGTTTGTATGTCAACTCTGATAATTGTATTTCATTAATTTATCATTTATGTCTTGTTTCTATTGTCAACTCTAATGATTGTATTGTGTACACGAATAGATATAGGTATATGTGAAAAAACAACGTTAAAAAAAATAGATTTTTTTAGTTTTGACACTTTTTTTTAAAATAATTGTTTATACATGTGTGTTTTGTGTATATTTAATTTTATATTTTTTTTTAATTACTAAAAACTTTGTACAAACCCTTTGATTGGTTTATAGTATAGTAGGTAGTTAATTTTTACCTATGGGTGTTATAATAATTTATAGGTAACTTGAACTTTTGTTCGTGGATTATTTAGAATCGTTGATGTATGATATGATTTGGTAAAACTTAGGTAAACTTTAGAATACTTTATATTTTGCTTATAGATAATAATTAACAACTTGAAATTTTAGAGATGATGTATTGTATGATATAATTTTATTTACATTGGAGAGATAAATAAATATAGACTTAATACGTGGAAATAAATTATGGTATGAAATGTGTTTTTGGTGATTTTGTTACTTGGATTTATGGACTAAATTTTAAATTTTTATAAAAAAATATTATGCAATCCTTGCTTGCATCTTTAGTTGTAGATCTTCTTCTTTTGATTTAATTTTTTTTTACAGTTGATTAATGATAATGCAAAAGAACGAAGAATTGTAAAATTTTTGGAAGAGATTAAAATTATGACTGTGAATCTAAGTGAGGTTAGGTCAACACTTAGTTTCTAGAGTGAGGTTGAACCAACACTAGGAGTCTAAAAAGTTGTCTAGCAAGAATACAACTCTAGAGAACTTTGAACAAGTAAAAGTGTTTCAAATTGGACACCATTTCATTACTCAAATCAAAGTTAAAATCATATACAAGAGGCTCTTATTTATAATCAAATCAAAGTTAAATGAAGATGACACGTGGAGTTTCATGTCTTCATTGCCTACAATTCTATTTACATCCATTTTTTTACTATTTTACACCCTACTTTCTTTTCTATTTACATCATACTCTACTTTGACCCAGAATACAAGTCTCAATAAATCATAACTACTTTACACATTTTTTACAAGACTAAGAAAAAGAAAAAAAAAACTTTACAATCTATTTATAAATGTTTGATATTGGTTTATTTTATTGGCTGAAAGTTTTAAAGTCAGATGGTTTTCATCAAATAATTTTTAGATTGTTAAGAGTTTGGTTTAGATTGTGAATAAATATTTTGATTGTTGTGTATTATTATTGAATCATAGGTGAAATTATATTATTAACTTAATTCTTTCATTATGTTTAACTTTAACTTAAAGATGATAAATGAAAACTTCAAATTTTTTGTTTTCAACTAGTCACTATGTTTCAAAGTCGCCTAATGAATTGGGTAAGGTTTGAAGAAGCTTGTTAAGAAAAAGTACTGGAAAATCATTTTCTTAAGAATAGCTTAATGGATTGGATCTAAACAAAAATTCACTCCACATATTATAATCTTGCTAGTGAATTCTTAAAAAAACTCCAATATTTTATTTATTTTTTATATTATTTAAATGCCTTTTTAATATAGTTATAATTTGGTAAAATAAACATATAAGTATATCTTGACACTACAAGAAAATGATTGAATGGTAACTAATTTAGAAACCAAAAAAAATTAGTTTCTATAGTAACTAATTTAGATACCATTTTATAAACTAAAAATTATTGGTTACTAAAATGGTATCTATTATTAATACAAATTATAAAATAATTAGATACTATATTTTTGGTAGCTAATAATAAAAATAAAAAAAGTATTTTTATAGAAACCATTTTTTTAGTCTCTTGTTAAAATGTAATTGGAAACCATTTTTTTAGTCACTTTTAATCTATTTTAGAAACTAATTTTTGGTGTTTAAAAATAATAAAATTAGAAACTAATTTTATAGTTTCTAATCACCATATAATTAGATACTTACATTTTTAGTCACTATTATTTGAATTTAGATACTAATTTTGAGATAATTAAATTTTATAAAATTAATTATTAATCATTAATTTATAAAATATTTTAAATTAATATGAATGAATTTCCAAATTTATTAGTTTTAGTATAATATTAAAATAATTGATATCAATTTAAAAATTACATTTAAAATAATATTTTAACCTTTTAATTTTATTTAAACATAGAATTAAATTAATAACAAATTCAAAATATTGTTTAAATTAAAAAATTTATGAATTAATTTAAAATAGATATGTATACTTTTTTTTTAAACTAAATAGTGCAGTTTTCAATTTCTAACTTTAACTCTCTTTAATATTTTATCTTTTGTACTTATCTCTCACTAAGCACACACGCACTTGCACTCTGCAACACTCTGCAACGACGACGGAAATGGCTACTCACCCTGGAGCAAGGACGACGGAAACGACAACTCACCTGCAGCAACGACAACGGCAACGCACCTGCAGAAACGACGACGGCAACGGCAACGCACCCTGCAGCAACAGCGACGGCAACACACTCTGCAACGGCAACGGCCTCTGCAATGGCGACGACAACACATCCGAAGGAGGCCAACCTCTTCAACCTTATCATTGTAAGTTTCGATTCGTGATCCATTCTTGCCTTTGCTTATCTTTCCCATCTTAAAACATCTTAAAACCCTAGATCTGTTATTTGTATTCCCTCATTTAATTGCTAGTTGAGTGTTGTTTGGCTTCTCTTTTAATCAATCTGATATATTGAAATTTAATTAAAGAGCATCACACAAAGTATAATCCTCATATGTCATTATTTTTCTACCACTGGTCGTCACTTCAAAGTGAGTTCAAACAAACTGTGCTGAAATATGAGTTTCGGTGCTATAGTTGGTACTTAGAATTATGATAATATAGTCCAGAGTATTCAGTGACTGATTGTAGATGATAGACACACATGCAGACAGGGTCAGTCACAGATTCTATTGTTCAACACTTTGCATTTGCATAGCCATAGATATTAGGCAGAGAAAGAAAAGAGAAAGGAAGAGGGAAGCACATACACAGTGGAAAGATAAACTCACACTATGGATTTCTTTTTAGTCTACATACTAATATTTTTTACTTATTGATGATTAAATCTTTGTTAAAGAACATGGTTGGTCATTTTTAATGATTGTTTCATCTGTACAAAAGTTTGATTCCAAAAGTGTCTTCAAGGAACTTGTGTTCAAATTCAACTTAGCCACTGTCATATATAGTAAACTTTGTTTTAGCAATCAAAGAAATGTTTGAAACTATTGTAGTCAAGAAATATTTTCTAATATGAAATGTTTGTATGATTATGAAAATATATATTTTTTCAAATAGAAAAGTGGTAAGAAAGAGTATCAAGTTGGTTTTTATTTTTGTTTGAGGGGTTAGTGATACTTAGCACTGCTATGTGTTGCTGTTTTTGGGGTTTCACCCAAAGGACTGCCTTTTGCCTTTTCAGACCACCTACAAACAGATACTACCTAACAAAAGGGTGAGCATCAGCCTCTTTAAAGTGAAGCCAGATTCCAGTTGAATCACACTTGGGAGAGTCTACCTCTGAACCCAGTATAGCTGTTGAAGGGTAGGTATGAGTTGAGTCTTGAAGCTACCTTTGGGTTTAAAGAGATGTGAATGGATTCTGTGCCTCAATTATTTAATCTAAATTGTGGAGTATTAATTTTGTTGTACAAACAAGCCCAAGGGTGCTAGAAGAGTTTGTTTAATTCATTTTTTTACTCACATTTTCCCTTTTACTTGCTTTTCTAGATAGATAACTTAGAATCTAGTACTCACAATAGTTTATCGTGGGTTCCAATCAGCTTAAGCGATTTGGACAAGTATAACTTCCAAATTCAAAGAACGTGGATTATACTACCGTACTGATAAAATTTTATAAGAATGGTCACTTATATTTTCATTTTAAAGGTTTAATTTGAGTCTGACTGTCTACTAGCTGCTTCAAGACATGTAATTATTTTTTTCAGCTGTTAAGGCATCTCATGAAGACGGTTTCTCAGCTGGACACTGGAAATAAGCCTGTTGGTACTATAGCTTATATGGCTTGAATGGAACAACTGATGTAATACCACTATGATGTTAAAAAGGTTATAGTGAAATTGGAGATTATGCCTAGTCTAACCAAATCAGTTTCATGATATCCAAATCAAATATGGCTTTATTTAATATTTCTATTACTAATTATGAGTTGTAATATTATGCTTGTTTTATTCCCTGCAGCTGAGGATTGGTTGAAGCCTAATGTTGTGTTGGAAGCATTTGAAGCCAGGGCTGCTAGGATATGTGTTGCTTGTGCTCAAAATCTTAGCAAGTTCTCTAACCCAGAAGAGAGTAAATGATTTAATCATCTTTTAAGTCAGAAGCCTAGTGTTTGTATTATTATATTCTTAATATTATCTATAAACTAATTTATTGTATGTAATATAAGAATCATTTTTTGAGTAACAATGCATCCTTTGTATATGTTTCAAGGTATCATATATATTTGTTTATCATAGCTTAATTTATTTCTAATGATTTATCTATAAAAGAGGAGCTAAAACATATTGGAATCTGAATTCATCATCTTGCATGAGAGTAAATAAAGTGTTTGAGTTACTTTTAAGTAAAATCTATCACATTTGTTGTGACAGACAGCTTCGAAAACTTTTACTGGCTAATTTTTCTAGTTTTTATTTTTTTTCTTAAACCTAATAAGCAGTTCCAAAGTTAGTTGTCTGTTTATAAATTTGCATGAGAAACATAAAATTAATATTTATATTTACTAAAATAGAAAGATAAAGTACAAATATAGATCGGTGAAAATTCCTCTTGAAATAAAATGCATCTAACAAATGGCAAAAAGAATATGTGATGTTATTTATGGATTACTAATGTATATATTTCTTTATCTTATAATGTTTAAAAAAACTATGAAAATAAAATAATTTTAACTTGGGTTTATTTGATTATCTTTTGTTTCTATCACAATCTTAGTTCACATTCACAATTTATAAAAAAAAAATTGTAAAATTTGAAAAAAATTACTCACTTCTTACCATATCTCGATTATGAACATAATTGTTTTGAGTTGACAAACTCTATAAATTTATTTTAAAATTAGTAAACTTAAATTTACAAATAAATATAAAATAGGAAAGAGTAAGTAGGTAAATAAAATAATATTTTATAATAAATTATATTATTTAGAAACCAATATAGTGACCATTTTTTGGTATTTATATATTTGGTCACTAAATAAGTTTCTATATATTTTGGTCACTAAATTGATTTCAATGAAATTGGTTGTTAATTTGGTTTCTATATAATTGGTCACTAAATTAGTTTCTATATATTTGGTCACTAAATTAGTTTCTATATATTTGGTTACTAAATTGGTTTTTATTTAATGGTAACTAAATTGGTTTCTAAATTAGAATCTAAATTGGTATATAAAATTAGCGACCATGATTTTAGCCACTTAAGACTATTAGTTTCTAAATTGGTCTCTAATGAAGTTAGTGACTAATTTTATCATTTTAGAAACCAAAAAATTAGTTTCTAAAAACACTTTTTCTTGTAGTGTGAATCCACCTTACCTATAAAATTAAAACATTGATAAAATATGATTTCATCTTAAAAAAAAATTAAACTTAATTTAATCTTATCAAACTTTTTGTAAGATAAAATTTCTATCTATAAACTTTACTATATATATTCTAATTTAATTTACTTCTTAACTCAATCTACACGGATTCTTTTTATGTTCTAAAAATGCTAAAGAAAGAAACAACTAAAATTTATTCTTGAAGGGCAAAACTCCTAAAATTACATTGAATTACTTTCTGAAACATGTTTCTATTCCAACCTACTTGACAACTACAAATAAATGTGTAGATAAATATTTTTGAGGCTTTGAAACATGTTGAAAAATGCTGTAGAAAACTTGAAGGTGTGAGATGAAATAGTAATTTCTTCAAAAGTGGCATCAAAATTATGAATCTCTAGTCTTCAGAAGATTGATACAATCTAACTCTCAACTTCATTTCATATGCATATATAAAAAGAAATGAGGTTCTTCTTATGCTATTAAAAGTTTATGCTTTTCTCTTATTCTTTTTCTATGTATACACACACCAGCACCAGCACCAGCCATGCATGGACATGTTATGAACCATCAATGGCTGGCTTAATTACAGTATGAAATAGTACATTATAAAATATAGTGAAGAGAACCAGACCACCAGCTACACTTCCAAGAAATGAATCTGAAATTTCTAATTGGTCTTTGACATTGCCCTGCTCTGTCAGAAGCTTCACTTCAGGAACTGCAAAAGGTTAAGAACAATAGGAAAATTATAGGGTAAACTTTGTAAAATAACTTAAATTTCAAATCTTTCTCTAATGGGGGCACTGGAAATCATAATATATATATCATCAATCACTGAAAAATTCAAAGCAGAAAAAGAACTAGAAATTTTAGCTATGGATTGAGGATGAAAAAGAAAAGAATAGTACCCTTGAGTTTTGGAGCATTGGAGGGTCGTTTTCTGCTAGAGAGGGATTGCATTTGTTCATCAAGCCTTTTGAGTTCTTCTCTGGCTTTTTCTGGCTCTACCTCATATTGCTGTGACTGTGAATCTTCCTTCACTGATGCATGAACAATCCCAAAACAAGAAGAAGATGAAGAAGAAGAAGGGTTTGTGATGAACCTCTTGTCCTTGAAAATGCCTCCATTAGTGTGCACAACAAACAGTGATGGTGGCTGCTGGTAGAAGCAAAGAAGTTGCATGGATGAGAGCATTTGAAATTGAATATGGGAAATGGAAATTGGAACTGCTCCTTCACTCACCCCAAATATCTAACACACAACACAACAACCATTGGAATTGAAGATAATGTTGTGTCTTTTATCTTCATGTTCATGACAGTGACCTTTCACTTTTATGTTTTTTAATATCAGTATTGGTTGTAGCAAAGTGTTTTTTAGGTGTAATCTAATTAACTCACATTTTACAAATTTGATCACATATTAAATTATTTAATTATTTAAGTAATATAATTTCTGAAAAAAAAGTATAATTTATAATTCTTTAAGGTTATAAATTTTTTAAAAAAAAATAGAGAAATCCTACTCAATTAGATAACTTTTTGAATGGATAAGGAATTTATTCAAACCAAATCCAATCCAACCGTCCATATACCCTAAAAATATATAGATATATTGATCGCGCCTTTGATATATTGTCAGTATAATTTTTATATTATTAATTAATTAATTTAAATTTATTTACATGTAAATTGTAAATAATAAGTAAAATTAAAATATTATATTTAATAGATAGCGTCTCACCATAAAAAACACAATGAATGTATTGTGTGATAAATAAATGAGTTTTTTACACTAATTTTTGTTGAATTATCAAAATAATCTTCAGTTTTTATTTTAACGTTTTTTACAACCATAATTTGTATTACTCCATAAATATATTTAATTATTATAATACAAATTTTACATGTTTATATACAAACTTACATGTTTATATAAATACAAATCCAACATTTTTATGATTACACTATGAATCAACAATAAAAGAACAATAAAAAATTAAAAAGCTTAATGGATTGACATTGTTATGCTGAGATATGATATTATGAAATTTCATTTAACTTTATTGTTAAGGGGACAAACTAATGTGAGTGGTTGGTTAATTTTTCGAATATTTTAATTCAATTTAACATCTAAAAAATATAAGTCAATTATTCAAAATTATAAAAGAAATATCCATGGAATATAATAGAATAAATAATATAAAAAAAGCGTTGTAAAATTATTACTGACATCATTCATTCAAAATATAGCAATCATACAAAACGTATATCTAATTGAAATATTTTTAAGTAAATAGAAAAACAATTGGTGTTTAGGGATACAAAACGCATCTAATTTGAATTTTTCTTTATTTTGACACAATTAAGTATAATATAAATATGAATAATATTTTATTTTTGTAATTGATATAATTAAGAATAAGAATATGTATGATTTTGATAAAAATATTGTATTTATTACGAGTAGGAGGAGTATGAATAATCTTAATTTTTTAAAATTATATATATATATATATATATATATATATTTTTATTTTATTTTTCCGTCATGTCCCCATATTTATTCTACTATTTATTCTTATTTATATACTCGTTTCTGTTATAAATTGTTAAATTTTTTAATTTATTAATAATATAAAAATTATGTCAACTTTTATTTTATTCTTAATTTCATAACTCATTTTAGGTCATGGTTATTTTTTACTTTTTCTGTGATTATGTCATATTTATTTAATTTTTATTTAATATTTATATAATTATAATTTTTTATATGAGATATAAAAAATTAAAACATATATTCAGTACTTTATAATATCATAATTTATTGGATGTAATTTTTTTTTAAAAAATATTTAATTGATATTTGAAATAATAAAGAGATTCATACAGTTATACTCATTCACCGGATAAGAATGATAAAAAATACAAAAAATAATATTTATTAAATATAAAAATAAGACGAATATGAAATTTTTATTTAAAAATGTAGTTAAGAACTCTCAACTACTTCATCTCTTGGTGATATTTGATTAACAAATTTAGAGAAAATATTAATTTTTGTAAAACTCTCCCTGGTCAGGCATGTCCATTATTAAATTGGTATCTGAATATATATATATATATATATATATATATATATATATATATATATATAACACTTTTGATAGCTAATAATTTAGCAACTCTTTGTTTTTGTCGGTGCAATAATGGATCAGATCTTTTATGCTAATTTTGTATGTAGCGACATTTGTAAAATGCTAATTATAGAATAATATATTAAAAAGTTACAAGATAATGCATTATGGAAAATGTCTACTTTAATATTCTTAACATTTTCTAAAACGATACTAACATGTAAGACATAAATAGCATTCAGCATTCTCTTATGCATGTGATCATAATTTTTTTTTCCTTTTTATTAGTATCACCTTAGAGACATCTCATATTAGTACAAGCATATATCATTCTTATAGAAAAAACAACCACAAGACAATGTAATCATAATATATAAAAAACTGAATATTGTTAGGTATATCAAAACAAATGATTATGTACGGTAAGGGTCGTATTAAACTTACTTTGATTTTTTCTTTTGGATTCGTTGATAATCTTGAGATCATGTTAGTTTTTTTTGGGCTTACTTAATATGGGTCTTCAGAAAAATGTTAGTTATTATTATGTTTGTTAAATATCTTGAATGTGTAAATTCATGTGAGATTTATTTGATCGTTTTATGTTAGATTTTGAATAAGATTGAATAATTGAGAAATTAATTGTTTTTCTCTTTTGATTGAATTGTGTATATTATAAAAAAATTTCACTAGCTTACCTTTCACTATGTGTGGGTTGTAACCCCCCCCCCCTAAATAAAAAAGCGAACGCCCGTGTGTCCCATCATTTTCCTCTTTCCTTTTTTCATGCTTTCTCTCTTTATCAACTTCTCTCCTCTCCCTTCTCTATTCCAAAATCTAATCATGCCATATTGTAGATGAGGAGTCATACTACATTTATACCCGATCAGATTTTCAAACAGAATAGGTTCATTTTTACTCTAAATATCCTTTGTTCCCTGTTTTTCCTTGAGATTTAGTCATCAATATTGGTAGGGTAAGTTGAGAAGTTTAATCCTCTCAACTTATTCTAATATATACTGAATTTTTGTTCTGCTTGGATAACTTGCATTAGGCACGTAAATCTTAAAGTTTATCGAGGCTGTGGGAAATAAAATTTTAGAAGTTGCTTGGAAAGCAAACAATTAAGGTAAGGGAAACTAAATTTAATTTTTAATAACACCCTAGGATAGAATATCTGAATGCGGAAGGGACATGGTCCCAATATTCAATTTCTCTTGCAGGAATGTTATTTGTTTATATATTATTTAAATTTGTAAAAATATTAGATTTTGATGGTTTAATATTTAAGGTGTTGTTTTATTATGTTAATTACGCTTTTGAATGTTGTGGATCGTGTTTGGAATGACATTGTATGATGAAATGATGTGGAATTGAATTCATACATTTGGGATAATGTATGGGTTGATGTTTGTTGTGTATTACGTATTGATGTTGGGATAATGTATGAACTGATGTTTGCTGTGTATTAAGTATTAATGCCTATGTTGTAACAGAGATCTTCGAGCTTCACTGGTGATCTAAGTCACATAGACTAAGATATCAGGTGGTGAGAAGCTGATAGGGAGTTCATGCACACCGTAACATATGAGATGCACGGCTTGAGTTGTATTGAACTTACCCTGATCCTTTCTGTTGGATTCGCTGGTAATCTTTGGATCAGGTGTTAGTCTCTGGTAGGACTTACTTAATACGGGTCTTCCGGAAGACGTTGTTTGTTGAATATTTTGGATGTGTAGATCCATGTAAGATCTATGTGATTGTTTTATTGTTGAGATTTGAAGAAAATTGAATAATTTGAGAAATTGGTCATGTAATTTGGTTTTCTCTTTGGAGTTAAATGTGTATATTATAAAATTCTATTTTCACTAGCTTACCCTTGCTTTTCTTGCTGTGTTTGAACTGCCATGACTGTACTATGTACAGGAGCAGATGACTATACAGGTGCAGGAGAGCCTTAGAGGTTTCAGAGTTTTATTTTGAGCTATGGGTATGTAAATATTTGTATTTCTATAAATCCTAATCATGTATTAGGAATGTTTTGAAAAACTCCAAGTTTATATAGAAATTGGTAGAACTTTTATTGTAATAGTTATATGTAAATTATGGAGTGTTACACGGGTGATCATACAGTTGTCAGAGATTTTTAAAAGGCTTTAAAAAAAAATTTAACCTTATATTATAAATGTTTGTATTTTGTATTTATGTATGTGATGATATTGTAATAGAAATATTTTGAAAAGTTTGTATAAAAATCATAAAACTTAAATTGTAATAGTCAGATGTTTATTTTCTAAAGTGTTAGATATATAATCTATAATTTGTATATTATTTTTCCTAATATATATACATATATTTTTCTTATTATCAGGATAGAAAGTATGAATTTTATTTATCTACAACTCATTTATTTCTTTACATCACGGTTGATTCTTTCAAAATAATCCGGAATTCTATATTGAAAATAAATGTTAAAATTAATAATCTTATTTATCTACAAATAATTGAATTATTAATGACCTTTGTATTTTAGTTTATTTTTTAAAAAGTTGTTATGATCAGTTTCAAAATTTTGGTGTCTATATTTATTTAAATTGATATTTTCATTTTTATTATAGAAAAAAATAAGGAAGTGAAAATATATATTATGTAAAATAATATAATATTAAAAACAAAATAATACTGTCATTTACAATTTCATTAATAAATTTTATTTTATATTATATTAGAAAAAAATGTTTTAATTTTGTAATAATTAATTGGGATAATTTGTCATAATTAATAACACAAAATCATTTAATCTTGAATAATATGTATACTCGTTTCAATCTTAAAGGTCAAACATTACAGTTCCACCAAATCTTTATTTTATTAATATTATTATTATTTTGTATATGACATTACTATTTACTATTTGTACATGAGTAAAGTTAAACAAAAATTACAATCGAGGAAAATAAAAAATATTAACATTAAGAAATAGAAGATACATATTAAATAGTAACAAAGATGGAGTAAAAAAAAGGAAAAACTTAAATACTATATGTTGAAAAACTGTGAAATAAAAATAAAGTTAAACAACAAAATAAACATGGAATTGGAGTCTTCTACATCATCTTATATCAAATAAAATAACATATACAATTAAAAGGTTCACATATAAAATAACAATTACGTCACACGGTTAACAAAATAATAAACACTTAATTAAAAAATACTAATTTTTTAGTACTCAATAAACTAAAAAAATAGTGGACTCAATTGAAAATATTAATATTTATCAAATACTTAAAACTTAATTAAAATTTATAAAATAAATGGATAATTAAAATAATAAATGTTTTTTCCCTTCCCTTATTATCTTGACGATAGAAATTTGATGTATTAAAATTATAATATTAATTCATTCATCCATATATTAAAATTATAATATAATTATCTTACCTCTTTCTCTTTCTCTCTCTTCTCTCTTGCATCACTCTTATCTCACTATAAAATTCCTTTTAAGATCTCTTTATTTTATTTTGTATATATAAGTAATTTTTTTTAATGCATTAAATATCTGATCATATAATATTTTAAGAAATAATAAAATATTTAAATAATTTTAAAATAATATAATATATTATATTTGAAAATATTAAATTATAAATTTTATGACTTTAATCGAGAAGCAATAATAATTATATTATCACTGAATATCAAATTACTGCTGATATAATTTTTAAAATAATTAATAACAAATCAATGTACTTTTCTCACATATCTTGCAATTAAAGGAAGTTGTGAATATATATTCAATTTTTTCTAAACTTATATAAAAACACTTCATTTCACCCATTTTAAATACTATCAATTATTTTCTCTCTCTTTTATAGATATCCAAGAATTAAAAAAATTAATTTTAAAGAACAAATTTAATTATCACCCTCATCTCCCTGTTTTCAAACTTCAACTACCTTTTTTTTAAATAATAATTTTTTTATAATAATCAAATTCTCACGTATTTATATTTCCTGAAAACTACACTTGTAAACTACCTTTTTTCACTCATACCAATTATATTTAAATCTAAAATTAATTAATGTGGGAACTATTCTAAATAGAAGTTTATAAAAAAAAAATAAACATTCACTTTTAATTTAAAGTTTTTAAGTAGGAAATAAGAAATTATTATTTTTTAGAATCGTATTGAATTTTTATATCAAATAATCTACGTGTGAAAATTCATCAATCTGATTAAAATTAATCTAAAGAAGTTGTTAAACAAATATTGTTCTTTATATATTGATAAATAAAGAGTTATTTTAAAGTAATATATTGATAAAATTAATCTTACTAATTAAATCAACTAATTTTTCTGAAATTAAATTAATTATGATAATGTGATTAAATTAACTCACCTTGTTAAACAATAATGAATCAATATTAAAAATTTCAATAAACAGAGTCTTAATTAAATATATTTTTTATTTTTAAAATACAAATTCATATTTATTATTTTTCAATAAAAATAAGATTTATATTTTATTATGGTGGAGTTGAATTATATTTTTATGTTTTTTGTTGAACTCAATTCAACCAAACTCAATCCAGCACAACTTAATCTTAAACGGCTTGGATTATGTTATCTCAGTTGAATCAAAATTTTAAATTCTTTTATTATAATTTTGAAGTATCAATTTAATTAAAAAATAATATAATTTTTTGTTAAAATTTATTCAAGATTTTCAAGTAGATCAATAAACCAATTCATAACAAGTTTATTCAAACCAATTCAAGACATGAAATGAGAAATATAATACAATCCGGTGATACAAAAGTGAGTTTAGAGTATTTCTTAAGTGAGTCATGCTAAACTTATTACATATATAGCACATAGAAACACAAATACAAAAATACGTATAATTTATAAAATATAAGATACATGATACAAATCTATACATTTTATAATTGACAATAAATATTTATATGTATTAAGTATGTTTCAGTTTTTTTTAGCAGAAAAATGTTTTTTCATGACTGATTCAAAAAATTTGTTCTATTATTTTTATAATCACAATAAAATTTTATACTATAAGTTTGAGGTTTCAGAAAATTAATATATTTATCATTTTTAAAATTGTGTTAAATTCGTACTAAAATTATAAAAAATTTAACAAATATTTTTTAAATTAGACACTTCACCAATACATGTCTTACAAATGTAATACAAGTATCCGTATCTGAAACATGTATCTGACACAAACACATCGTTTAAGAGAAGTGTTTGAACTTCATAACTCATTACCAAAATCGTACTTCAGTAAATTAGTTTGAATTTGATCAACCATAAATAAGATTCAATTCAATTGAGTTGGATCAGATTATCAACCATAAATAAGATCCAATTCAATTGAGTTGGATCAGATTAAATAGGCATAAAATAACGAGTAAACACTCCTATTTTGTTTATTTGATCTAAATTATTGTTTTGATAAAAATTAAAATAAATAATATATAATGTTATAAAACATTTATAAAAAAAACATGCATTTTTTTCTTCAACATTAAACACACTAATGAAAATTCAAAATAATGTATCCCATCCCTAATTTAAAATGTTAGGTATTAGTTACATCAATATCCAACTAATTAAAATATGTTGTTATCAGCATCCATGTAAATAAATAAATAAATAAATAGAAGTTTATTTGTTAACAAATTTAATTAAATTAAACTTGAATTTTAAGATTTTCTTTTTGGACATATATAACTTGAATCTAAAGATTCACAAGAGTTGTGAATAAAATGTTAGAAAAATAGGAGAGAGAGAGAGAGAAGAGAGTAGGGTAACAGAGACAACGAAATGAAGAAGTCTTCGGGAGGCGCAGGTGACAAGAAGAGGCTCCGACGCTCCTCCGCACCAGATCCCACCTCCGACGTCCCTCCTAGGGTTAGGGTTTCCATTTCCCCTCTTCAATTTTCCGCTTCCAATTTCCTCTATCTGCTATATTTCTCTCATTGTTAATCTCACTCTACGCCTTTTCTTCTCATTTTCGTTGCTACCAAAACGCATCGGATCAAATTTTGGGTTTCAATTTTTTTGGGGTTTGGGTTTCGGTAATGTACTGATTGGAACCGCGGAACAACGATAAGCACTGGACTGTTTGTCGTGAGTGTATGTGATAGTGCCATGTTTTCAGCTCAATTTTTTGCGTTTCTCCAAATAGGGTTTTTGCTGTGATTGTAACATTTTTTTTTTCATTTTCAATTTCACTAGTGTGTTTAATGGAAAAAGAGAATTTGGGAAGCGAGGTGGAGTTTTTATTGACATTTGATCTGGTGTGTGTAGATTTTTTTGTTGATTTAAGCTTGATATATGCTGAAATGTATTTTTTTTTTCTGTTCCCTTTTGTAGTTTGTCATTATGCGGGTCATGTTCAATTGAACCTTGTTTTTTGGTTATGTTATTTCGCCTGTTTTATTTAGCATGAAAACAGCTGTTTCTGTTATTTCGTGACTGAACTGGGGTTTCTTTGTTTTCAGAAGCAAGCTGTCAAGAAAGATGTGTTCCAGGTGTTTGCTGAGAAGGTTAGAGACCACAAGGAATTGGTTTCGAGATGGGCTGTTCTACAGGAGACTCGTGTTGAGTATTTTAGAGGGAAGGATTTTGTGAGCTTCTTGAAAAACAATCCAGAGGTCAAGGATATTCTAGAATCAGATAGGAATTTAGAGACAGAGGAGATTGCCAACATTCTACTTGGGAAAAATCTTTTAGTGCGCTGTGATCGTGTTGTAAAAACTGTTCGTCCTGGGAAGAAAAAGTTGTCTACCTGGCCTGCACATTTGGAAATTTTCCCTGTAAGTGTTTTTTAACTCTTGGTTTGAGCCTTCTTTTTGCAATTATTGAGTTGCAATAATTATATCAGAAAGCTCAACATGTATGTGCTTGAATGTAGTCTGTCAATTTCTCAGAAATTTCTCGCTCGGCATTATTGTCCTGTTTGACGTTTCTTTTTTACCCCCGCAAGCTGTTAACCGAACCCTTTTTTTTATTGCTATCCGGGCAGGTGGGTGGGTTAAGTTTTTCAAGTCTTGATGTTAAAATTCTCAGATCACTTCTACAGGATGAGGGGTGGAACTGAGAACGGTTTATGGGAAGAGTCTAAGATAAATTGATTGAAAGCTTTTAAGAGAACTACATGTGGTAAGAATTCGAATGTAAAAAGGGAAAGTCAATGGGAAAACTTTCCAAGTTGGAAAGTGTTGGTCACTCTAAATGGACCTTTGGTTTGCCTATGTCTGATATGATTATTTCGGCTATTTTGAGAAATGGATAGCTTGATAAATTCATAGTTATCAATATTGGTGCTGTAGGGCTGTTGTGGAGTGGCTCATCCTTAGGCTTCTACTAAAAAAACAGAGTAGAATGTTTTGCCTCTTTCCAGTGCCATTTTTGGGTTTTTAGGTGGTCAAATAATATTTTACTCCTTTTTCCAACCTTAAATGAAAGATAGGTCTTTTATGGTTTCCCAATCTCAGTTTTGGAGCACGCACACTGAGCTTAGAAGGATGCCCACCCACTGTTATTAGGGGCCTCTTCTCTGACAGTTTTCGGTTGACTGTCATCCTTTCCCGGTGGCTGCAACATTTTCTTCTGTTGCTGGCTGAATTCCATTTGTTTTGTGCCACATTCCACTATGCGCTACACTGCTACAATATTTTTGTGGTCAGCTGCTATGTGCTTTGTCCTAGATTGATAACTATGTTGCTTATTGAATCATTCAATTTTTTGTGGTGTTGATATATTCATTTTGGTTTTATCTAATATAGGTATGTTTGCATTAGTGGGTGTTTGTTTTTTCAATTTCTATGTAATAAGTTGGTGGTGCATTCATAGATAAGTATATTCTATTGCTACCTATATGTGTATGAAGCAATTGTATTTTATCTTAAATATTGCAATTCAGTATATTTTTAATCTTGGAAACAAATAAAGAAAACAACTTCAGGGAAGAAATATATGACATTGTAAGGTATTCATGTAGTTTAAGTTAATTTCCTATGTTAAAATTATCATAATGTATGGTTTTTTCTCTGCCGCAGTTTATGTGATTAGGTTTATTTTTGTGCTTGAATTTAACAAAATTTTATTTGTCTTCAGCAAGAACAAGAATTTTCTGAAAATGATGCTTTCTTTGCATGGACGTTTGCAAAACGCCATCCACTTTGGCAGACACTCCTCTCATTTTTCTGGCCTGTGTTAACGTTGGCTATTTGCTTATTCCCCGTGTACCCTCATCGCTGCAAACTATTGATACTTTACTCATGCGCTGGGATCCTGTTCCTCATCCTCTCTCTACTTTTGAGTATGTTTTCCTTTCCTTTAATATTTGATTGTTTTTGGCTAGTTTCTTCATGAAGTAAGTTACTTTAGTGTCTGTGTTGAATGAACTAGCTATAGTACTATAACAGTGCTAAATAGCACAATTTAAAAAAAAAATAAAGATGTTCAAGATTCACAACTAGAGATGGGACCAAATTATAGTATATAAGTGTTAGCAACCTCATTTTATAAGCCAGTTTTGTGATGTTCAATTGGGTTTAAAGTCTACTTTCTAAGATTGTATAAGTCTATCCTAGTGATATTTGTTGTTGGGCCTATCGTATCACTCAGTATCGGGTTACCCATAAATATTTAGTCACACACTTGATATGTCTAATTGTCAGTGTGAGGGATATTCTGAAGATCTCACATCTATTATAGACATGACCAAATTATAGTATAAGACTGAGAACAAATCTCATATAATAAGTCGGTTTTATGAGCTTGAGATAAAGTTCATTTTCTAAGAGAAGATATGAACATGTTAATATAATTTTTTTAAATAATAGGAGTGAAAAAGCTTTCATTAGGAAATTAGAACATGTTAATAACTATATGATTATGATAAGCGAAAAGAAGCCTTTCACGCTAGGCGATTGGAAATTGATCTATCATGACTACAATTCTAGAGGTTTAGTCCTCGAATGAGGAAGAGGAATCTCAATACTTAGTTTGAAATTTGAATTGTCTAAAGAATACAATAATAAAAGACTCTATTATTCTTGAGTATCAATATTGTAATATCTCACAAGTCTCATGAAAAGGAGAGTTTGTGATACGTTAGTAAAATCTGGGAAATGTTTGTACAGAGTACATTTTTATAATAGGTTTCTGTTCCTTTGAACTTCGAGTGGGTTTTTATGAGTTTTGGGAGAGGTGGGATGTTTGTGAAAATAAGGGCAAATAAGGGAGGTTGATGTTTTTTAATGCTAAACTGATACAAGGGTCATTTTTCAATAATAATGGAGATATGTATGTAAAAAATACATCTGCTGCAGTGAATTTTTATTATTGAATAATTATTGCCCTACACAGAAAAATATATGCCCCCCCCTCTATGAATTAGATGGCTTGAAATCCTGATGCTTTTAGACGTGTGAAATTTGAGAATTCCATCATCGTTTATTTTGCTTGGCTTTGGGTTTTGACAAGCCTTTTCAAATTTACTTTTAAGTTGTTTTTTTCAACTATTTTTCGCCATTTGGTTGCTATGCACATCGTAACTTGTTGACTTCTGGAATGCATATATTGTAATAGTTGTTAGATTCTCAAGGAATACGATATATTTCCTTTAACTTCTTGTGCTCTCGGCAGCTGTAACTTTTTTATTAGAACTGGATTTTGATTATTGTCTGAAATATGCTTTATTAAGTGCGCCACATTCTGGTTCAGTGCTTCCACGGGCCTCATGAATTCTTTTTAATGTTATAGTAAGAGGTGCAATATTTGGCGTGTTATATATCACTCTTGGAAAGCGAATCTGGTTTTTCCCTAACATCCTTGCCGAGGAAGCAACACTTCGGGAGTTGTTTAGATTTTGGCCTCAGAAAGATGAAGAGGAGAAGCCCAAGTGGACAACGAGGCTTTTCTATGCTGGGGTAGCTGTGCTGTTCATATTATTGCTGAGGCATCATGCACCTGATGAAGCTGCCAGAGCAAGGTAAGCCCTAAACACAAACACAATGGATGAAATTATATATATATATATATATCCTTTCACATTCTGGCAGAAAAATAATCATAAACTCAAACTCAGCTTAAATTCCTTTTCAGTTGCATCTATAAACAAATCCATGAAATGGAAAGACAAACTATTTGTTGTTGGTCTTTTCTTAACTGCTACAACATGTTGCCTTGGTTTTATGCAGGTACCACAAGAGGGTATCTAACATCATTGACGATGTTCTTGAATGGTCTCCAACTTTAGCCTTGTCTGGGATGATGGATAAGCAGCAAAATGTGGCTAATGCCACAGGGTCTGCTGATGCTGGCAAAACTGGAGCAGAGCGTGCAGCTGATAGTGATGATGAAAATAGTTTCATGGAACAATATAATAATACCGAAGAAGTGATAGAGGATGTGGATGAAGATAAACAGCATGATTAAAGGTTAATCATATATACCTAAATGAAATATATTTAGTGACTAGTTCACAATTTTCCTTTTGAGTGTAAAAGTACCATGTATGAAATAATAACATAAAAGTGGTTCTCTTTCAAATCGATGCTCTTAAAGGATTATTTTTCTTCCTCGACGTGCTTCTCATGCGCACGCCCAAGTAAATGGCAGATGTTATTTTCTGTCTGATGGGTAAGAAATATTTTAAATGTACTAATTTAAAATCAAGATTAAATTTTATAGGGAGAGAGTATAATATTTATTTTATTTTATAGAGCAAACTATAATGAGGACTCAGTTATTATTCAACGGAAAACACCTGTTTATAAATAATGGAAAATGTGATTATTAATAAATTGTTTATAAATTAACACTTTAATGTTAATTTTGTCCTTGAATAGTCTGATTTGAATCCTAAAAGTACGTGTATGTACTTCAGTTTCTGAAACTGTTAATTTCCTTGTAAACTAGTCCTTTGGATTTAACTAGTTTTTGTTAACCAATTTGTCATGAAGATTAGAAATGAGGATGAAAATAGGTTTGATAATTTCAATATTAACCAATTAGATGATTTCCATATTTTAGCGAAAGGAATATATGACCGAACTTTTAAGAACTTGTCTTTTGAGAAGTTATTCATGCTATGAACATTCAGAACTTATCTGTTCATAAATAATTTTATTCGAATAACATTAATATTTATTGTATGGTAAAAATCATTATTTGTGTTATTGTAGTTTTAATAATTTCAAGTGTCGAGGAATGTGGATCCATTTTTTAGTTTTTTCTTCACTAATCTATTACATGCGTTTATACCAACCAAATTACCCCCAAAATGACTATGCAAAGCTGCAAGTGGAGAAATCACACGCACCACCACCAGAATGAGCACCACATTGACCTTTTCTTCATTGAAAAGCATTATTAAAGAGGACTACTTCACTTTAGTTGTAAAACAAGGGAATCATACTTTTCATGACTTTTAAACTCAATTAATGGATAACATTTTAACTCAAGGATCTTATTTTAATATTTAAATGGAAAAATAAATGAATAAATTTGTCCCACAGGCTGTGACCACAAGGAATCAAATGTAGTGCTTAAAGTTTAGATAAAATCATCTTTTTTCTCCCTTCGAACATACTCCCCACTTATATTATAATACAAGAATAATTAGATGAGTATCTCTTGCTCACTTCTACAAGACCAAACTTACGTTTGAATAGCCAGAAATATTACTTTTTCATTCATGAAAATTCAATTTTCAATAGAACAATGACAAGCGAAAAAATAAAACAAAGGCGAACAAATGGTGTAATAACTAACAGCATGTTCATTATCCTATGACGTCTTATCATGTTAACATTAACAACCAGTTGAACTACAGAATAAACCAGTCAAACAGAGTGTTGTACATCAAGAGTTTGTTTCTTCTAACCTGATCATCATCCATCCAAGTTGGTTGAAGTTGGAGTTGACTAACCACTATAAAACTGTACAAAATTAAAATGAGAAAAGAATGAAGGATTGATTGACCGACTTCAACAGAAATCACAAATATCAATAATCAATCATTCTTTTCGCTCCCCCATAATATCATTCACACCACAAACACAAGAACAAAGCCAAGAATGATTTGCCGCTTGGCACATATATTGCCAAGGATGTTTACAGATAACCAAGGTATTCCACCAATATGTCTCTAGGATACAAACCAACCTCGGCCTCTAACCCCCCATCAATTGTGGTTTAGTTGCTGACCTGAACAGTCCCCTTCCTCCACTCTTTCACCTGAGGATGAATGATACACTGAAGATTGCAAACCGTGATGATTATGGTAAGCGCCACTGCCATTTTGGTAACCAGGTGCTTCGAACCGGTTGTGTACTTTTGCTGCTCTTGCATCTTGTTGCATGTTAGGAGAATTCCAGGTTTCCGCAGAGTCAGAATGCAAAGGTTCAGAACCAGATGAACTAATTGACTGTGATGATAGGACAGAATCAGTACCATTATCCTTTTCCTTGCCTGAGTTGTTTGAGCCCTCAGCATCAGATTTCTTTGCAAATCGTCCTCCGGTACCCCTTGCCCTTCTCAGAGCATGCTGGTGCCGAGACTCATGAAGATATGGCTGTGATACATAGATGTTAGCACAGGCCCCCAATAGTGATCCAGAAAAGATCAAACAAGACAGTGGCACAAGTAGAACCAAATCCCATGTCTCATCCAAACCATTATTTTCAACAAGTAAAAAGAATAAGCTACTTCATTCCTGATTTGATTTTCAGTTTCAAACATATTACTGTTTATATCAAGTTAACTGCATATAATGTTTACCACTGATAACGTGTAAAAATAAATGTAACGGCAAAATTAGAGAGGAGTCCACAGAAGTTAATATTGCAAAATCATTATAGGAGATACTAGATTCTTACGAGAGAAATCAGATAGATTGGAATGAAAATCGTGAAGTGAGTTTATATAGAGTCATTCAATACATTCATTATGCATCAACAGAGAATATTTTATTTCCTCTACTAAAGATTACATACATGTCTATAATAAATACAGAATATTTCCAACATAAATTATAACAAGTTTGTTAACGTTTATGCACAATGTTTTCCGCTGCCTGCATTGGAATGCTTATTTTTTTTACCAGACTCCTGACTTCCTTAAGACTGCAACAATAACAGATCCTAGCAAACAATATATTGGAAGTTGTTCCTTATTTACATTTATTATGATTCAGACTATTAGGCAATAGACGTTCACAAATATTTTCACAGTTCCAACTTCCAATTTGGAATTTATCACAACATCATTAATTCAGCATAGTCATGGACATTACTGCAATTGATATTGATGCACAAGGATCCTGGCCTACACATAATGAAATATGGTCATGTGGTACAACATCACAACAGGAATCTCACATACCAAATTTTTTTCATCTAAACATGTTCAGTGTTCATGAGCATATTAACCCTTCGGCATACAGAATTACATTCATGAGGTACGCTTCTTTTTTACTTTCATTGCATCTTTGGTAGAAAACCTTCACATATAGATTAGTTAAAATTAATTCATATCCAAATGATTTTACTTTTTAGATCAGCAGGTAGTAATAAGGTTTAGTACACAAGTAATAAAAGGAAACATGGCTGAAAAAAATCTCACGTAAAATGTGGTTAGATATCACTTGTTCAAATGGTAGGTAAAATAACAAAGGCAAACTAGATCCTACCTTTCTAGATTTTATTAGCTTCCTTTCAAGTTCTGCTTTAGCACGGGCTTGTCTTCGCCTCAGAATTCCTTGGTACTGTTTGGCATTCACATATACAGGCTCTTGAGCCATCTCAAGGGGCAAAGGCATTCTGGCATGAGGCATTCCTATAAAAGGAGGATATCCCTAATGGTAAAAAATATCATTTTGTTAGTTATCTGTTATCCAAATATCACCAATGCTTTAAACAAGAGAATAGACCAAACAGAATGAAACAAATTTACCGTTATTACAAGAACATCTTCAAGATTATATACTAACCCTATTTCTTATTAGACCAATTTGAGGAAATTGCAAATCAGTAACTATTATACTATGACCTATATGTGTAATAATAACCTTAATAACGTATTAGCACAAGATTAATTACATACCAACTGCTGGTGACCATAAACTGCCATCATGCTCCCATAATACGGATCTTGATAAGGATTTGTAGCACATGCCTGTATCAAAGAATTTAAAGAGTCTAATCCATTCCAAAAAAACATGCAACTATAAATTCTACCACAGATTTTCTATAAAATGATATGCATGAGTCAGTAACAATTTATGCTATTGAACTAAGTCGTCAATATTTGAACCATGTCTAAATGTTAAAATGGTGATGAGACCAAGGAAAAGACTAACAATTGAATGACCAACAAGTTCCAGCTGCGGTGTCTGAGTAAGGCATTCTTCACGCATGGATGGAGCAGATGATGCAGTATGCTGGATCCCTTGCTGTTCTTGCCCATAATTTCCTGCAAGGAAGAAAAATAAAATACAACGTATTAATACTTAGAAGAATGGAAAAGTTAAAATATATAAAATCAAAAGTGCCAATTCATTTGATTATGCTCCCCAATTCCATTTCCATAATTTGTATTCAAATGGTTAAATGATACTCTAAAGCACCTGGTTCGTTAGGAGCAGCAGGCTGCGAATCTTTAGTGGCATCATCATCTTCCTCATTCATCCCGCTATTGGACAAAGACTGCCCTTCTTCGTTGGATTCAGAATCACCATTAGGGCATTCAAGAGATGACGAATTGGATGCATTTGCCCCAGCCATTGTTTGGGCCAAGGGATTATAACCAATACCGCGCCACCAAGGCTCGGAATAAACACTTCCAGGTTGAAAGGAATGAGGATCTGACCTCAGTCGATTTGCAGTTTCAGACTTGGACTGCATGATTACAGATCCCTACAAAAGCAACATACATAGTGATACACAAAATCATATTCCTTACACTAAAACAAAGCCAACTAATAATAAAACAAAACTGATAACCTTTAATAGAATAAATTCAATCTCAGAGGGGGAAATGATAAAAACCACAAAGCAACCCCCACCGAAATTGATCATGATTCATCATAAAAACAAACCAGCCTTCTTAACCAACTAACAGTTACAAAGATGGATCATTCATTTTGTGTACACTAGACAATTGTTTAGAGTTGCCAAATTCTTGAAAGACAACGTTTGTCAAATGATATAAAGCAGGGGAACAAAAACTCAAACACTATCCCAAATTTTTTTAAAGCCGTATTTAGTCAAACAGACAACCAAACAGAAGCACAGGAAAACCATAGCATACATCAACAACATATGCTATCCAACTGTCGATCAGTGCCAGACAGCCAATCACACACTACCTACGAAGCTCAGCTTCAGGAAATTTCAACAAATTTCCCACTTTACACCACCCCAAAACCCCCAATTCTCCCCACATTCACAAACAACCCTACCTCTGCTAAAATCCCCTTCCCGCCACGAAAAAATAAACCTTTCGTGACTCCATTCAAGAATTCCCACATCACAACTCAATCAGTCACCAAATTCTCCAACCCATCTTCAAAAAATTCACCCAGGAAGAACGAAGCCAAAAACCCTAATCCCCAAAAAGACTCAGCCCGAAACAAATCACGCAATCAAAGGAAACCCCCAAATCAATCGAGAGAAAAATCGAGTGACAAGAATACCAGAGTACTCACTTACCAAGAGAAAGAACAGAAAACCCTAGATTTTGGGTCCTCAGATTCTGATAGAAAATTCAAAAGGAGCTGTCTTGATTCCTCTCTCTCTCTCTCTCTCTATCTCTCTCTGTCTCTCACACACACAGTTCTCTCAAATTAGCACCAGAAATTAATTAATAGCAGCAACACCAATTATAACAGGGAAAGTTAAAATAAATAAATAAATAAAACTAAACAAACATTTAATAATAAAAAAAGAAAAATGGTAAAATAGCAAACACAACACTCTCAAAGTCTTCGGGTCTTGGTCTTTTAAGTCTTGAGTCCTCAAAGTTCATTTTCCTTTATTTAAATATTTTCCTTTTTGCTTCAAGAAAGGAGGGTAATGATGACGTCACCTACCTGTGGGGTCAGCAAGGACACGTGGAGGAGGGAAACTGGCAGCACCGGTGGCGGGAGAGGGTGCGTTGTGAGAAACGGAGGTGAGGGATGCGGGTGAGGTTATCAAGGCCCTTGAGAGGAACCCAACAAAAGAAAAATGTGGCCCACGTGACACGCACTTGAGCAGCACAAATCCACGAAACGCGTGGCCTCTGTGTGGGGACCACATCGTTCCAGCGCTGACAGCAACCTCGGACACGTGTCTCCAAATGCATCACGCTTTTCAACCTTTTTTTATCATTTAATTTTGAGAGTCCTATAAGATAAAAATACCTTTAATATTAATAGAGAAAGTTAATCTTCTTTTTACACAAAGCAAAAAGTTAATTATATTAAACCATGCTAACATTTTTTACTTCCCTTTATTAATCATCCATCATAATCATAAATACTATTTATTACTCACTTTTGTCATCCTAATCCATATATGTTCATGAATAATTTATCTATCTCTTTATGAATGTTGAGTACTAAAATCTAACTCATGAATTTTTCAGAAAAAAAAAATACAAATCCATGTAAAAGCTATTATATTTAGTTCTATCTGAACTTAAGTGGATATAGAACAAATAGTTTGAAATTCTTGGAGTTTCACTTGGATTTGTGTTGATTTTACTAAACTTAGAGAGTGTTCTTGTGAGCATAATTATTAAATGAATTTCTATAATATGGATGATGGTGAACTAATGTCTCACCAAGATATTAATTTTATAATTTAATTTATAATATTAATTATTTTATAATTTAATTTATAATTATTAATTATTTTATAATTTAATTTATAATTATTAATTATTTTATAATTGAAGTTTGAACACACGTAACTTTAAATCGGTTAAGATAATATTACTATGGTCAATCACAACATACGAGGTATTGATTAATTTTAGTAATATCATATAAATGGACTTGATGTTGTTTATGGAGATGGAAAAGTGGTTTTAAAGACAAAACATTGTTCTCTTAGTCCTCAACTAGGGATCTTGTTACTCTATGTGTAATAGTCTCATATAGTTTAGAAGTCGAAATCAACAACAATTTAAATACATCTTTCTCCCTTAATCCTTCAATGTGTAAAATCGAGTTATAACTATATCTCGAACGTAGAAATTGACTTTATTTCAATGGATTAAAAAATATTATTATTAAAATTCACTTAAAGTTGTTGTGGTCTTATTAGTATTGTGATATTTAATTTTTTTAATATTTTGAAAATTTATTTTATGATGACTACATAAAAAATATAACAAATAAAATCTTTAAATATATAATGAATAGTTTAAGAATTTTAAACCTTAACTCACAAAATAATTATTGAGTTTAAAGGAATGAGTAATCTCTATAAAATAAAGTTAATTCTTTTAGTAAATGAAATAGATGTAAATGGGTCGCACCCCACATGTGAATTGTATAATAAGCCAGATTATATTTTCATGAATTGGATTATTGGGTTATATTGATTTTTTAGTCAATTCGAAAATTAAGTTAATAACAAATTTATAAGTTTCAAAATAAATATTTGACTAAATTTAATTATATAATAAAATATTAATCGTGTAATAGTTTTATTGTAAAATTATATTTTATTACATAAATAATATATTTAAAAATGCATTATAAGTATTACTGTTATTTTATGAAAATTAAAAAAATGTTTAAAATATTTTATTTTAGGTATTTTTGTGTTAGTAAAAATATTTTTTAATTAATTACTCAATCTAATTATGATCGAATTAGGTTGTTAAATGGAAAAAATGTCCATCCAGCATAATTAAGTTTAATTGGATTGGATAAAAATATTTCACCCAACTTTAACTACTTACACCTTTATTTTTTATTTTTATAATAAAAATATTGTAACTTTTATATATATACACATATAAAGTTATCCAAAATATAATGAATTTTACAAAACCTGATAATTTTATTTATTTGTTTTTTCTCTAGACGAATTTTAGGATATTTAATATAAGTTTCCGATTTTCAATTTTTTTTTATAAGTATGTCAATGTGGATTGGCTCGTCTGGTATAGGTGTGCTCTGACTTGTAAAATGTGAATCGGGTTGGCCCGTCCCGCATAAAATATACACTGATTTTACTAATCTTATCTGCATAAGGGTTGACCCGCGAGATTACCTACATAAAAAAATACTTTTTTTTAAATTAATGAAAAATAAAATGTTTAATAGAAATTTTGAATAAAATTAATTTTTTTATTTAGATAAATTAGGTAAATAACCTCACAATATTATTCTCACAAAACATGTGTAACAAGATATGCGGTTCGAACCTAAACGAGCCATCGTCCATCCTGTGCCGTACTTGGCCCGCGCGAATTATGCGTTACAAACCTAAGCGGACTAGCGGATTGAAATAGACAGCCCACCCTACAGTTTTCTCAGCAGGCCACAGACCTACCCGCACGACCTATCCCACTTTATCATCCTATTTTCAAGTAATCCCTAAAATTTCCTCCACTTCTATAATCATCAACCAAACTATTTTTTTATTTATCACAGATTATAACCATATAGTTACACACTAATGATTCACTTATCATATAATTTTCATATACTCCATTCATTTCAATTAATTGCCATCTTGTATAATAGTGTTATTACCTCTTTTTAGTTGAATTAAAACATGTTTTTATCCTAAAAATATGTTTTTAGCTTCGCAATCAATATTGTATAGAAAACATCTCTTGTTAGCTATTTCCTCCAGAATAAAAGAAGAAAAATATTTAAAACATTCATAAGGTTGAATAAATTGATCAAAAACTAAATTCCAATTGGTTCAATGCTATTCTCACTCCACCAACTCCTTTTGGATCATGATCCGACAAAGATTTGACCTCATGATATCTTTAAAGTTAAAGATAATGTCGAGAAAATGAAGTTTTAGAAAATTGAAGATTTTAGAATAAATTAAAAAATATACATCTAACTTGTATTTATAAACTTTATTTTTTATTCAATTTAATATTCATAATTTCCTATTCACTTTAATATTTATCATTCAAATATTATAAATTTTATATTAAATATTATAGGTTTTATCAAGATAGGTTCTTTCATTAATGGATTATAATATTTTTATTTTGCACACTTAAATGTCATTTTTAAAAATAGAAAGGTGTTGTTTGAGTGATACATCCTCACTCGATTGACTTTCTTCTAAAGGAAAGAGAATTAACACTAAGTCTTTATTGATCTAGTTGTGAGATGATGTTTGGACGGTTGAATATATCCTTGAAGTAGAGACAATTAGCATTAACGCTTGAACTATCATACTCTCTAAGAACATGATTCATGATGACTTTTTATTGTTTGAGTATGTAATAAGCTTTTGAGCACCTAAAATCCTAGATAAAAGATAATCAATTTAACTTATTCCTTACTCAAACTATGGAACATGGTTTGAATGGATAACTCTATCATACAAGTGATCAAATGGACATTTAAATAATATCACTATGTCATAACAATAAATATCATCATGTGTGAATCATTTAAAGAACATTCCATAAGTTTAAAAGTTAAACATATTTTGATTGTTAATGAAATTAAAACAAGTTCTTTTTATTGTATAAAACATATATTTCTACTACCAATTAAAATATACATGCATATTTATTGAGAGATGTTTTTTTCATTATGAAAATAAAATATGAATACACATGTAAAGGAAATAAAAATTATAAAAATGTATAGTAGAAAAATCAAAGTGATGTCATTACATTCAAGTTATGCATTTTAGTTTATAGCATATAACATGAATATTTTGTATTTAATATTATTTGTTGATGAACATATTTTTACTTACACTTAGAACATTTAATCTTAACTTTCTTGGACTGTTATTGAGAACAAATTCACTATTCTAATTGGAATTTACCCAATTAGGTTTAATTAGACCTTAAATGAGATTATTGAGTAAGTTTATATTTTTAAACCATTAATCTACTTATTTTACTTTGATGATATTTTGAACTATATTGATTGAGTGATTCAAATGCTTTTTGAAAGCTAGGATTACGAGCTTTATAAAGATTGGTTATTTATGACTCGTTTGACTTGTTGGACTGTCTGCTTTGGATTAATCAAAGTGAGTTTGATTAATCAAAGTCCAATTCGCTTATCTAATATAGAATTGGAAACAAATTATCTAAATGATAAATGAAAAAAGTATGAGAAAAATAATTGGAGAATAAAATCTACAAAAATCTCATAAAAAAATCTATAAATATGAGAAAAAGAATATTGGAAACAAAAATCTGAAACAAAATCAGAATCCAAAATTTGAAGGAAAGAGAAAACCTATAATAATACACAACACACTTTGCACTAGGAGACGTTCTAACCTAGTTGTTGCGTCATTTTCATTAGTCTTCTATTTTATTTTTTTGTAATTCTTTCCGTTCTACCTCTGGATGGAATGATAAACCTTTTTGGATTGATTATCTGGATATTTAACATTTAGCTTTGAGGTTATGCGCAATTTAGTTCTCTTCTTCAATTTTTGTAACAAATTGCACTAGATGAGATGATCTTTCTTAATTTTGATTTCTACTTAGAAATTATTTTTGAACACTTATTAATAATTAATTATGTTCTTTAATTAAAATTATTTTTCTAGTTTTCTTAATTCTGTACCAGCTCTGGTTTGTTTAATTCAAGAGGTAAAAGACTAAAGTTCTCATACATATATGCTTGGATGCGGGTGAATAACTTAATGAATTGATTTATCCTTGTTTGATTAATTCGTTATTGTTTGAAAATTAGATGAATGATACATATAACAATTGTTAAAGGATTCAACGTTGAATAAACTTGAGAATTAATATGTTTTCTAATTCATTTTATTCTTATTTCTTTTTTATTATCGTTCCTAAACATGAACAAATCCCCCTTAATTTTTCAAACATTATACGAACTATTTTATTCCATTTGTAATTGAATTCGTGTAAGACAACTTGAGATTTACTAACCCTACCTCTGCTTTATTTTTGTTGACTTTTGATGCAGTGTGTTGAACACCATATGATCCAAGGTACTGCATTAAACGGTCATACTCTTTTATTTAATTGATTGAAAATGACAATGATCATAAAATTTCAATATTTATTTAATATTCTTAAGACTCATTATTTAATTATTTAACATTTATTTAAAATTAATGTTATTATTAATGGTTGAAAAATTGTTTCATACTATTCCAGAAGAATTATTAAATAGTTTTTACATTAATATCTAATTAAATACTAATGTTTTAACTATTAACTTTATAATCTACCTAATTAGTAGTTAAAACTTGTGTCTAAAATTGATTTCTATTTAATGATTTTATAGGTGTGTACACCATTAAAAAATAAAAATATGATTATGGTAAGAATGACGTATAATATTTATATCGATTATCAAATTTTGTTAAGAAAAAAATCTATGGTAAAAGAGAAAGAAAATAAGTAAAAGAGAAGGTATATAAGAAATATAAACATATAAAACATGTTCAGAACTAACTTGAATGAAGTTGAGTTAGTTTGACTTGGACATTGGTGGTGTTGGTATTTCTTAAAGTTTCATACTTGGGTAGGATTTAAGAATAGTTTAACAATGTTGTAGTTTGAATATTTTATATTTTATTGAACAAAGTTGGAGAAATAAGGTTAATATATAAGGATGACATCATTCTTGTTTCTGAAAAAAAAATATTCAGCTGGTTGGATAAGGACAATTTAACAATGTTGTAATTCACATCTTTAATATTTTATATTTTTTTTAAGAAAGTTGGAGAAATAAGGTTAATAAACAATGATGACATCATCCTTTAAAAAAATTCAACTGGGTTGGGTAAGAACAATTTTAACAATATTTTAATTCACATATGTAATACTTTATATTTTATTTAACAAAGTTGGAGAAATAAGGTTCTTAAATATGGAAGCCACCAATTATATGATGCCGGTATATACATATAAATGAAAAGAATCAACACCAGTACCTATAAAAATAATTATAATAAAAATAAATAATCGTTTATTTAAAGATGGTTACGAGATGAATATTTATCTATAACTTTTAAGAGGAATAAATGTAAATAAAGATACAATAGTACTTAAGTTGTCTCACACCTCTTTCTTTATAATTTAAATTTAAGAATAGTTACGTTAAAAAGTAATTACAATATTATTTAATTATAATATATGTTTGATTGAGTTAAAATTGTAATTTATGTTTAATATTGTGGTTAAACACTTTTGATGTTATGTTATAATATTTTTAATGTTATGTTTGAATGGTTTCATAATAAAATTTAAATTTGTTTACAATTCCCTCTAGATTAAGGTAAAAAAGTCAATGATTACAAATAATGATAACTTTATATTTACATACAACACAATATTTTATTTTATTTGTAATTACTTTAAAATTAATATCTTTTATTGATTTGCTAAATTTAAGTAGTAAAGTAAGGATAGCAAGTAGAAGTACATAAATATCCCCCAAATAGGACTAATACCCTACTAGTTTACCTTCCCTATATACATATTCTACTAAATTTTTTAGCTTCTTTTCCCAAAGCAATGAAGATAGTCAACTCAATTTGTTTTGGGACCCTGAGTTTAGAAGATTCATAGGAAGACATTGATAAGGACTAAAAATCCAGAGCTTTAATACCCTCACCTAACATTCATAAAGATGATATCAACAAACCAGAAACATCAGTGACTTTGATGGGTTTGATGACCAAACATCTCCACCATCTATGTTTATCGATTAGTATTGTCACAATTTTGTTTTTCTTTGAAATTGCTTTAAGTGCCTCAATAACTGCTAGTTTGCAACTATTTGAGCAACATAATAGAGCCAGGAATGTAATTTTTCCATAGAATGGTAGGGTGTTAAATTGTAAAGCAGAAAAAAAACTTCTAAGAAATAGTTTTTGACTATTGACTACATATAAAGAAACCCTAATAACTCCATATTTTATCCATCACATGGAGGGTTATCTTCCCTAGGAAGAAGGTCCACACTAAAATGTAATCAGAATGTGTCATAGGCTCAAAATCCAACATTGTGAGGCAAAAATATACAGAGGTACGAATATTTAGAACATTACAGGAACAGAATAGTGAAAAGACCAGAATAGCCACACATATTACAAAGGAATTGGAAGAAATATAAGGGAAGAATAATTGGTATCTGAGTTGATTTACAGGGGAATGTAAGGATGATTCAAGGGTCAATTCTAACATTTACAAGCGTTTGACATTTAACACAAGCAAACAAACTTTGGAGTGTGACCAGGTACAATGTATCATGACTTGTTGCATTTCATATGCTGACCAGTTCTGACACGTACAAGCTTGGTGGTTAAACAGAACCAACCCAATTTTGGAGAGTAACCTGCTAAGTATGCAGGTTTTAATCTGGATTAGTTGTATTGATGTTAAAGATCAACTGGCAAGTTTAAAGGCATCAATGAATAGTCCATAGGTGAAACCCATTTTAAAGTTGTTGAGAAGAGCAACTGGGAAAGTAACTTTTGGTCGGCTGTAATAGAATTTAGTCACATATTCTGTAAGAAGAACACATAAGACAGCAGCAATAACATCATTGACTCCTAGAGCTCCAAAAGACAATGAGATTGTTTGTGCAACATAGAATCCACCCAGCAAGGAGATTCCACCAAACAGAGCCCTGCGAGAAGGACTTCTGAAGTAATTTCTTGAGAACTCAGGCACAAGTCTGATGATGTCCACCAGTCTTCGTGGTCCACCATTTTCTTGCACCGCCCGAACGCGAAGTCCTGCTGAAGATCTGAGGACAAGCCTTCCAGAAACACTGACTTTGGTTTTAGGAAGTGGACCAAAACTGAGGCCCATAGAGATCAAGCTTGATGAATGTGCCATTAGTCTTTCTTATATCAATGACTAGTAAAGTCACACTCACAAAGAAAAAAACGCCTCCCTAGGAAAGTTGATAAATGTAAAATATTATTTTTCAGGCTATCACAAAATCATTATATCAAGAACTGAAAAGATACAGAAAATATATACAAGAATTATCAATTGAGTAGAATAATGTAACATCATGAATTTAATATGATTTACATTGTCATGTGATAATTATGAAACAAGAAAATGGGATTTAGTCTTTCATTACAGGTAATTTGCATTATATTAACACTTAGGTTACAGAAATAGACATCCAACCTGCTCAGTTTCATCATCCTGTCCTGTCTGCTGTTTTTGAAATAAATCATATAATAAAATAAACACAATCTAACTCAAATGCTACATTAGATAGAGATTGAGAAGGTTAAGTCACAGTGTCAGTCCAAACATTAAGTTCTCAATGAAGTAGAGCCATCTTTAACGTGTTTGGTTTTCAGTTGGTAAACTGCAGACCATGGTTTGGGCAAAGGTTAGAAGAGACAAGGGTTTGCAACTTTCCAAACTACAAACCAATCACTGTCGTTTTCTCAATCTAAAGCAAGATTGGACTGGACTTGACTGATTCTAATATCATATATGATTTGGAAATATTGTGCAATAGGAAATATCATGAACAGAATCAAGTAGTGAAACATAAACTAATTGTTGGTGGTGTAGCATCTTAATAATATAAATATGACAGAAAAAGTTGATGAAAATGAAAATAACTAATAAACTTCAATTAACATATGAAACTACTCAATAGATTCTCTGAAGAAAAATCTACCATCTGGAAAGCACACATCTAAAACAGATACAAAGCTTGCTAGTAATTTCTATCATGCTGGGAGCACTTTGAGTAAGGAAATTTTGTTCAAGCAGCAGTTCTATTTCTATGATCACATAATCAGATTAACGGTAATAATTTTTTTCCCAGAGCTAGAAATGCAGAAGACAGAGCAAAAGTTATTTTTTAATCAATCTAAGGTAAATTACTAAATTAGCTCCTAAATAGTATGTCTTAAATGGGTTCTCGCTAATAAAAAATCACTAGCTATCCTTGACATGTTTTCCTTCACAATCACAATCCTTTACATTTCCACCATTACACCGAAAGTCCAAGATGCAACATGGTCAGTTTTCTCTAGCTTCAACTTCAATGCCAGCAAAGAACAATAGAAAATTAAACAACTACGTTATAGTTATAGAACAGCAAATAAGTCATCAAACACTGATATTGAAGACATTCATTTGTTTGGTTAAATCAATAATCACTAGATATCCTTGACATAATCACTAGTACATTTCCACCATTGTACTGAAAGTCCAGGATTCAATATGGTCAGAATCATCTAGCTTCAATTTCAATACCAGCAAAGAACATTTAAAAATTAAACAACTAAGATATAGAAATAGAACAGCTAATAACTTTAAAGTCATTAAACACCAGCGCATGCAGACATTCATTTTATTCAAAACGTCAAAGCTGCAATTGAGCATGCAGAACTACATGGGAATGTGTCAGAAAGACTAAAATTTAAATTTGAAAAAAAATCACATTTTTAAGTGACTTTAAGGCCAGACCAAAATTATAGTATCTGGGCACTAACAGGTGGGTTTCAGATCCAAAACTAGAAGCATTATACAGAACAAAATATAAACTTAGTTTAGACTGAGAATCAGCTGTAGGAACTGCTGAAGACAATGCCCAGAAGATGAGAAACAAATCAGGCAGTACCAGGGATACTGCATGTTTTGCATACTTATTTTTATCAATTTTCTTTTTATTCTTTCCGAAACCTATCCCACAGATTAGAGCAGCTGCATGTGTTGGGCAGAGACCTGATACAATCCAGTACTCAAGCGCCCAGGTATCTTTCAGCAACAGTATACAACATTTTCAGAGGTATGGCCAAACAATTTGAAAGGCACCCCATGGGATCACTGTCTCACATCCATATTGTTCATAAAGAAAATATACACATATTTGGTGCAACTCTTTCAGACATTATGTCAAACAACTTGTTGGCCTCTTCAACCACGTGGCTCTTAAGACCGCCAACAAGGTCTCCTTGGACTGATTATATATGCCGTAATAATTCCTGAGCATCACTATCCTAAAAAAACCCTTCCATTTCATAAAAATGGAATTGTCTGTGACAAGTTGTGTGTGTGTGTGGATTATTACAGCGTCCTCTTCAACTTCTTTTTTCACTATGAATAAGATTTACATACATCTTATTCACAAACTCATGCACTATTAAGCTTCATCCATGAACAAAGCACAGAAAATCATTTCCAAAGGTGTATATATATGAATTTTAGAGATAAATAAAACATTATCCTATCTCCAGAAAACAAATTCAGTATGATATTATATGCAGAAAAAATAGCAATTAAAGGCTAAAAAAAATCCAAAGATAAAGCAATATATTTATTAAGAAAAGTTCATTCAAATGTGTTCTCACCTAATTGCCCAGAATCCAAGAGCCTCTTGTTAAGAGCGAAATAGGTGAACCACACTACAGAGAGGAAATGGAATCAAACCAATTCTTGGTTTGGGCTTTTTATTTTCCTCTTGCATTGGTATTTCATAAGTGTTTTCTTATTCTCACACCCGTTTTGCTAATTTCACCCCTAGCCTTTACAAAAAGTATTATTAGTTTTGACAAAAAAAAAAAAAAACTCTTCACGAAACATGTTTTTGTTGTATAACCAAGATCTCTGCAATTAGAGATTACAACTACAAATATTTACATGTGTTGTTTAATAAAAGATTATGTGACTGGTTTTATTGATGTTGCTTCTAATTCCATTAGCTCTTACTGCACTATGAAAATGATGGCTAGTAGGTTAAATCCTTTACATTGCTGCCCCATGAGAAATTTGTTCTTCGTTTGTTCCCGTTTTTCTATTTCTCACTTTATTACCTATATATATTGAAGAGTTGATTATATGACTTTTACTTTTAACATTACATAATTTCTTTCTATTTTGGGACATGTACTGGCATGGACCGACCGATTACTATCATGATTCGGTCTCCTTAACCAAGCTGACCGAGACCTCCATGGACGGTCAGGCCGAACGACACACTTAATTCATTAACGCTCAAACTAAGGTCATTGAAGCTAAACTACCATTAAGAATTAGGTAATACGACCGTAAGTGTGATCTTTTCCACTAATCAGATCCAATAAGATAAGTCCATTAAAATAATATAAATAGCACATTCCAAGAAGAAAGGTACGTTATTATCACGGTACACTCCCGAGTGCCGAATACCTTCTTTACTGACTTGAGCGTCGGAGTGCCTTCTGTAGGTACCTCCCCCATTTGGCATTCACCTGAGATTGAGAGATCGAGAGCCGAAGAAATAACACGAAGGCCAGAAGGATCGTAGTGAAGCTTTAGCAACATGTCCGAAGAAAGGAAGAAGATGAAACCTTCAATAGTTCTTTCGGTCTCATATCCCTAGCAGGAACACGAGACATGCAACATTTTTCTCACAACATATCACTTATATGTTGACAAATTCATAGGTTCATGTCAACGTCTCTCATTTGGGCCAATAATAGCTATATTGGTGGTAATAATAAAATTTTGTAGATTAATTCTCCCTACACCAGATCAAAATTTTGATCTGCACACATAATTTATTTTTAAACTCCAAATTGCCTTGGTCATCTTTTCTAAATTTTCACATTCGGAATGAAAAAAAAGCTTCCAGATTTTAGTATCTAGAAGACATTATTATGCTGCGGATTTTTATATCCGAAAGACACATTTCAGTTCTAAATTTGTATATCCAGATGTGTCTTATTTGTGTTATGAATATAAATATCCAGAAAAATAAAGGTAAAATAGACATTCGTTTTTTGCAGTGTTGGGTGCAGGTCATAATTGGTGTGCAGGGAGAATTAGCCAAATTTGGGCAATTGCTTCCTGCACCATATCACTGCATCCAATTAAAGAAAAAAGACAAAAATACCCTTAAAAAAATGGGGTTCATATAAAATTACATTCCAGATCTCTTTTTTCGGAACACAATAATCTCTTCCAGATAAATTTTTTCAAAATGAATTTTTTTCAATTTTGAATTTTTTTATCTGGAATGTGATTTTGATTTTTTGTTTTCGGATTTTTATATTCGGAACACAATAATCTCTTTTGGATCTATTTTTCTGGAATGCATTATTTTCAATTCTAGATTTTCATTTCCGGAATAAAGGATACTTTTAGAATTTTTACAATTGTGTTGGGTGCAAGTTCAAAAGTGTTGGGTGCAGGAAGCAATTGCCCCAAATTTGTAACAATGGTCCATAATAAACAAAGGAACCATACATGTAGGCTTTTTTTTCATGTATCCCATTAGGCAATTACTTTTTGCACCATGTCACCGCACCCAATTTCAATATAAAATGACGAAAATAACCTTAAATAAAATGGGTTACCTATAAAATTACATTTCAAATCTCCTTTTCTGGAATATGTTTCTGAATTTTTTTTTTCATAACGAATTTTTTTGTAAAGGAGTCTATAGAGTTTGACCAAAGGAAGAAAAATGTTAAAGAAAAAAGGGTTCTTTATCTTTATTTATTTATTTATTTATATATTTTTTTGTATCAAGTTGGTGTTTTAAGATTTTTAAAATGTTAAGTTTCAGTTATAGTTATCAATTTGCATTAATCTAACTAACAAATACAAGAATGTGGTATAGTTGGCTGATTTAGCTATGACAAAGCGTGTTTTTTTTTTATATAACTCAAATATAAAGTATTAATCGATTTTTGTGATAATTTATAGTCAAATTAATTCCATTTTTTCTATTCACAAGTTCCAGATCATATTTAAGAAAATCTAATTCAACACCAATCGAACCAACAATTTGTTAATGGTTAAATGTGTCTCAGGTTTTCATCCTTTTCATTTTTAGATAGTATGTTTTTACCTAGTTGGAAAATGATTATCTTGTTTTTTTTCCGAGGGATTTGCAAAGGAAAGAAAATTCAAGGTTTCGTTATTATAGCCATCTCATTTGATAATGATCTACATAAAAAAAACAAAGGAAAAATATTGTGATACTTTATAATATAAATGAAAATATGTTGACAAAAAATAAAGAAATAAAAATAAAGCAAAGTCCGATGCAGTCAAATTATCAACATCTTGATGACAACGTGGGGTGGTGCTTTATGTTTCGACAGAAATTATCAACATCTTTCCGCAGCAAATAATCATGTTTGAATTACATATAATCACAGTAATATTTTTTTTAATATTAATACAATTGCATATTTGTAATTTAATTTTTTTATATTGAAACATTTCTTCTCAAATAAGAGTGGTGATCCATTTAGTTTCCTATCCGTTTGATGAGATTTTGTAAAGAAAAATACATTAGAGATTTAACACCACAAATAATGAAAAAATCACACACCACATTTAATTCACAAGATAAATAGTATATATATTTTTTTATATATTATTTGTTTTGCTCATTTATATTCAACTTGAGAATAAATTCACATTTAAAATCCTAGAATAGTAGCTTATTTTATCATGATTCCTTGTGTTGGTTTACATTAGAAAAAAAGTGTGAATTGTTAAGATATTTTGTTAGGAAAATTGAATTTAATGGTTTAAAATTGTTGTTTTCATTTTACATTATTAATCGAAAGAAGATTTTTTTTTAAAAAAATTTAATAAAACCGAAAATTAAACTTTCTATATATGTATAAAAACTTGAGAAAATGTTTATGTGCAACTATATAATTTATATCATCGTATATGCAGCAAATTAAAAAACTTGGATTGAATGATTGTGTGCTTTTCACTTTGATCTTTGTGGTCTTAGCAGAAGAAAATGGCATTATGAAATAAATGCTCTAGAAATCGAAACAATGAAGAAGAATGAGAAAAGATGAAGGTCCTTGAATGGATGTAAAAGGTGAATTGATATGTGTGAGAGAATCTTGATACATTGGTTGAGTATGATGCCCTTGTCTAAAGTGTTAAAGCCTTCTTTTCTAAATGAGTAGGGAATGGGAATCTACTGACCAATTTTGCTTTGCTTTGCTTTAGAAATACACACAGACACACACCCATTTGGCTTAAACATGGTTTAATATTATACATTATTGAGAACACCAACATGGTGGCACTCATTTCTACAACCATTGATCTCTTTAGACACATGTGACTTCGTGCATGCATTTGCCTTTATTTGCCAATCATAAAAGCACAAAAGATAATTGTTGGCATTTACATGTAAACCTCTGTCCCTCATCATTGAACGATGCTTCCTACATCAAAAGGAGTCATTGCTCGATCAGTACTAAGTTACTACCTAATTTATGTCAAGTTCTTCATCACTCTGTTTTATCTTAACTTTTTCAATCAAGGACTAATAATATGCTTACAATTTCCATTGTTACAAGTTAGGTTGATTAGATATAATATTAGCATGGATTCATTTGGTATGAAAACTAAGAATTTTATAACTGAATTGCATTATTTGAGATTGAGAATAAGTTTATGAATTTGACATTCATCTCAACTTGTGTGATACTATATAATGAATTGTCTGATAGTGATTCGATAGCGGGTGACTTGATCAACTTAACAAAATTTTGTTATGATAGAATTTCAATCCAAATTAGAAAATGCAGAGTTAAAGAACAAAGTATAAGACAATAGAGTGAAACAAGACAGCTGCAACAACGAATATTTGTTGTAGCTACAACTGTTCGCCATTTAAGAACATCTTATGACAACAGTTGATGTATGTTATACAGTTCCAAAAAGGGATCTTAACCAAATTACATTTATGTTTGGTTTATATGTTTCTGAAATGGCATAAGAGAAGTGTACATCTACTCTTGTTAAGATTAACTATTTTTTTATCCTTGTGTCTTGGTGTCATTAAGAAGTTTCCTCTTTTATCTTTTGTAAGGATTTTTTAGATATAGGTGACTTGTTTTGGATGAACTATTTTGGTTGGACGTTGAGCTTGTTTTTAGACTTCTTGAGAGGTAGCTTGTGTAATAGGGTTGAAGTATCCTTTAGATACTCCAATTTATTATATATTTTTATTGTCAATAAAAAAACTCTAAATAATTTTAATATTATATTAAAAAATAACTTTACATCCAATTTAATCTTATAAAACTGATTTATAATATAAAATTGGTATGAATTATATATTATGATATGTGTTTATCACTAATATAACATTTCAATACTTTAAAAAACATGATGACATTAACTTAGGATTGATGAATGAAATAGTGAGATTGTTGTGAGAATTGAGGGTAGCTATTAGAGTCAACTAAAGTTGAGCTCTAAATTTAATGCTGCTCCAGTCTAAAGTCTCCATTGTTATCAGTACTTTGTTGATAGATAAGTGGTTTTCCTATGCACACACCTTTGCCTTTATGTAACATATTATACGTGAAGAAAAGTTTAGATAAAAGTTGGCACAATCTTTCGAGTCATCCTTTAGCTTGGTCTAAAATAAACCATATATGTACACGATGGATTCTTCTTGTCTTTTTTTTTTTCTTATAACTCCCTTTTATTTTCATTATTTTTTCTTTTTATTTAAATGCAAAGGGACATTTATCTAGATCCCATCTTTCCCACTATATATTAGGTCAAGGAACCCTAAGAATATGCATACAAATCCATGTCTCCATCCACGTGCAATGATCAACATGGTATATATTCTCTTCATCAAATATTATATACATCAATATTTGATTCGGGGAACATATAATTATCATGCATTCTTATTAGTTGCTTTGTTTAATTAAGGACCATAAAATGTAGAATATTTTGCATTTTCCATTTGGTTTTGTTATCACCAATATCTATGAACAAAATGTTGTATACTAATGATTTAACATCACGTTAACTTCTATATAACTTTCATCCAACAAAAAATTATGTTAACATTGTGTGATGAAAATGTTGGATCGAGATATGTCGTGAATGAGAGTAGTTTATGAAAAATAATGTAATTTTGATATTTTATTAATTAATTTCACTTAATTACCTCAATTATAGATATGATTAGAAAGCTTTTCCTTTATTTTTTCATTTACACCGAAGGCTAGGTCTTCTTTCTTAACCTTGCACCATATTAGCCCTTTAATTAAAACCAAGATTCGATATTGGCCTTTACACCTCATAAATATTCAACTTTTATCACCTTAATACTTTATGCGAGACATTGTTCAATTACAATTAAGATATACCTTTGAATTGTAATATATATATATATATATATATATATATATATATATATATATATATATATAACGAATTATTCTTAATATATATTTTTTATTTAATTTTAAATTATTAGGTTAGATTAATAATAATTAGGTGTATTATGTTTCTCTCTAGTCTAAGGAATAACAATTTAGTGGAAATGTATGTCGTATGAATCACATATATTGCAATTCAATTATTTCTCTTCTCCTCGTTAATAAATAATAAATATATATGATGCATGTTCGAAATAATAAAAATTGAAGACAATAAAACATAAAAAGAGTTAGAAATGTACAATTATCACTCATTCTCAGTAACACATATAACATTTTTAAAAACAAAAAGTAGAGGCAATAAAAGAGTAGAAGGCTGAAAAAACATATAAAACAATTTTCTCTCCTCTATTTTTTCACTTCTTGCCTTGTATTCATTCACATTTTACAATTTTTTATAATATATTTGTTACTATTTTTAATAAATAATTAAATTCAATTTAGTATTGAGTTTACAATTTTGTAATAAACCATTCCTAGAAATTGAATTTATTTGTGATATAAATTGAATTCAGAAATTCAAATTAAAATGAACAATTCAAATAAACCACATATATATATATATTTCATGAACTAAAAAAACAAATCTTAGGTAAAAATATAAGTATAATAATAAAATTATAAAAAAAGGAAACTAGATTATTCTCTTTCTTTCTATAAATCTACCATTTTTTTTTTATTTTTTTTGTCAGCAATCTACCAGTTTAATATATGTTAATTTCCAATCGAATGTGTTCTTCACTTCCAATATGAAATGTTGATACCTTTTATCAACAACATCAAAATTTGGTTGTATCTCCGTTGTGGACTAATGAGTTTTGGAAAATTGTAAGATAATAAATTTATATATTTCCTTTGATTTATCAACCAAATAAAATATACTAATATATTTGCTTATTATTATTCTAACATGCAATAATATATATATTAATGACAATAAGAGAGAAACAATTGAATGGGAAGCATACATTCCCACAAAATGGCATTCATTTTCACGAGAGAAAAATTAAGTACACCTAATTATTGTTAATTAACATAGACTAGTAATTTAAAATTAAATAAATAATTTAAAGAATAGTTTTTTATACTTACTCTTAAAGTACGTTGGGATAGATTAATGTTATCTAATACAATATTCCTATAGTGTCAAAAAATTTAAGAGTACTTATAAATATGAAAAAAAATTACTTAAATTTTCTGCATGTAATGTGTTCTAATTAAATTATAGTATAAAACTATTTTATATTATTAATTTATTGTTTTTATATATATAACTAATTAAAATTTCCAATTTCATTTGTTGGATAAATAACTCAATAACCATCAAATTTAGAGATAAAAAAATAATTACTCATTATATTAACTAAATTAGATATTATTTTAGATAAAAAAAAATTATTTATATTTAAAGTGATCGTGATTTCTATTATTAATAAAAATTTATAAAATAGTTTCTATTGATATATAAATTAGCTACCAAGATTTTAATTACTAATATTTTAAATTCTAAAATTTTGATAGCTAATGATTATATACTAATTTAGAAACTATTTTATAAATTTTTGTTAATAATAGAAACTACTTTAAATAATAATATTTTTTGTTTATAAAACAGTCTCTAATTTAGTTAATATAGTAACTAATATTTCTATTTAATAATTTTCTTATAGGGATTAAACAAAATTTTCTTTATATAAACTATATATATAGGATATATATTAATTAAAATTACATTTCACATTTATATACATCAAAATTCGCATAATATAATCTTCTAAAACACATATAAATCAATTATGAATCATTTGATTTTTTGTTTATTATATTTGACTGAAAAATCAAGATAATATACTACAGTAATAAGTTTTGGGTAAAATTATTTCAAATAAAAGTTATTCAATATTTTAGTTACACTCTATGTATGATTTTTTTTTATATATTTTCTCAATTCTCTCTTTGTAAAAAAAAGTTCCTCTTTATCTTGTCTGTAATATCTTTCCTCCAAATGTTTTAGAATCTTAACACATCTTGTAGTAGTTGGATAGTTAAGGATCATTTTCACCTGATTATATCTTCAAACAGATAATATTCTTGTTTACTTTGAAGATGATTTATTTTCTTTCTTTTCCTTTGGATTTATCACCAATCTTGGTGGGATTAGTTGAGAAAAGTAAATCATCTCAACTTGATTAAACTTACATTGAAATTTGGTCATATTTGAATACTTTGTTTTAGGTCGATATTTTGAGTGATTATCTTATTTGAGCTAAAATTTCCTTCAAAAAGTAAAGAATTATAGATAAAGGAAGCTATTTATATTTTTTATAGAACTTTAAGATAAATTATCTACTACTAGAAAATCTTTAAATAGAAACAAATTTTAAAGATAAAAAATAATTAGTTATTATATTGACTAAATTATATAGTATTTTAAAAACTAAAAAATATTAATTATTAATAAGTAGACTTTAAGCCTAACTCAACCCCATAAAACCAGCTCATAGGGTTGAGGTTTGCACCCACTTATATACAATGAAATGTTATAATCTCTAGTCGATGTGAGATCTCCAACATTAATATATAAATTGTTTTCTATTATAGATAAATAATTTCTAAATATATACTAATAAATTTTTAATTTGTAAAATAATATATAATTTAGTCAATATAATAACTAATTTTTTTTTATTTCTAAAATTAATTTTTATTTAATTATTTGTCTTGTTGTAAAATGTTTGAATTGTTATGTAGTTAAATTTAAAGTTTGTTCACAAATATTATCTCATTCACGGTACTCAAACAATGATTTAGTTTATAAAAAAATCAAACCATAACCCTTTTGTTAGACGTAACGCAACTAACTAACTCTATTGAATAATTTATTTATGATATTTTTCTTATTAACTCTAACAAATAATCAGATTGTAATTCTTACGTCAAATAGATTATAATGCGAATTAATCTATTAAAAAAACATATTTTAATAAAATATATAATTTTAAAAATATTTTTCAATAAATTAAGTCAATAATATTTTAATATAAATATCTAATATCTCAAACAAATGATGCAGTAGTAGATGAGAATATATTAGGTGAAGAAAAAAATTAAAAAAGTACGAAAATTTTCAAAATTTTACAAATAAAATTAATAATTATAAATTTTTTGAATTTCGATACATTATAAAACTTTATACTCAAATAATATATTTTTTTATAAAACATTTCATTTTTTTTATAAAAAAATAATTTATGAAAATTTCTCGTTAAAAATAAAATATAAACCCTGCAGTGCACGTTAGTCTTTTCTCGTGGTCTATCTTAATCATAACCCCTACCACCAACAACCATAAACGACAAGGCATGAAATACTAAGACATGTGATCCATATCTGGGAATACAATAAATTTCAAAAGGTTTTGATTTTGGAAATGATACTTTAATAGTCTAAAAAAAACACTCACTTAATAATTATTTTTTTATTAATAATAAATAAATAAAATAAAACAAGACATTTTGAAGGTGTCTAGATCTTTATATAAAACATTCGAGATCAAACTTCTTAACAACTAACTGAAAATTCAACATACTCTACAAAATATCAACCAAATATAGACATGATAAGACATAAGGATGGCAAAGCGGACCGTCCCGTCCCATCCCGTGTAATGAATGCAAGTTGGATTCTTTGTCTCGTCTCGCATAAGGGTCAGTTCACATTCGTTTTTTTTTGTTTTTTTTTTAAGAAATTCAATAAAAATGTTTTTTACTTTTTGTTTTTGAAAAATTGTCAAATTGAACCTATATTTGCTACTATCAAAATCAATATTTTTTTTTTCTATTTCAAACATAGTCAAACATCAATAATTCAATTAAGATAAAAATCAAATATCAATATTCTTCCATTTCAAAAACATTAAAAATAACTATTTCAAAAACTTTAAACATAAGGACCACTACAATTAACCTAGTTAATTCAAAAACAATAATATTCTTTCATTTCAATAACATTGGATGTAACCTTAGAAGAACTTTCATCCAATTTTTCATAATTATAATTTTTCCCGTTATCTGTATACATTAAAACAATGACAATTAATTAATTATTTTTTCATAAAAATAATACAATAAAAATAAGATCAATTAAAATGAAACCTAAAGTGTGTAGCATTGGAATGAATGAATATAAATGGAAAAGGAAAACCTATTTTGTTTTAGTCAAACTTGTCACTACCAAATCAACACACAAACTGCGGGCCAGCCTGTCCCGTTGGTCCGCGCGAGCTGTGGGTTATGCGGGATGGGTTAAAGTGGGTTAGTAGGTTGAAAAACTGAGTTCGTGTTCCGCATTTTTTACTAGTGGACCGTAGATCGTCCCGTATGACTCGCCCTGCTTTGTCATCCCTAACAAGACTAATATAGACATAATCACATCAAAATATAATTATCTCAACCCTTCAAGAGAGACATGTACTCATAAAATAAAACAAAATAAATATCACCCTACATCCTTCTCCAACAATTAAATAAGATTTTTGTCAGAAGTAGAAGTAAATCAAACATCCAAAAGTCATAAATATCAAACCAAACCTGCAAAAAAAAATTTAAAAGCCAAAAAATTTAAAAGCCAAAAACTTTTACTAAATCACACAAAAACTTCCAAACTAGATCACATAAAAAAAAACACTCACTTAATAATTCACTTTTAATAATATACTGATAACAATTAACATTTTAAGTTAAAAAAAATATTAATATTTTATATTATCAAAAAAATATTTTTTATTTGTATAAAAGGATAGTATATTTTTTCTCTCTCAGTCTTGCTTCTAAAACTTCAAAAACGAAGATGGTATCTACATTGTTCCCTTTTTCGTTTTAAACGTGAGAGAATTCTCATTGAAATCTTTTACCTAATACAAAAATACCTATTTAAGGATGTTAAATTAGTTAAACTTCACTAATCATTTTGATGGAAGTTGGATTCTTTAAAATAAGATTAAAAAAATTAGATAAAGTTAGTTCGACTCAATAGACTAGGTGAAACTCAAGAATTATAGGCTCAAACATAATTAAAATATATTTCCCTTTTATATTGTTTCAATTTGTTTACTTTAAAATTTATATAAATATAGATAAAAGTAAAACAAAAAGGCCAATTTGATTCATTATAACAAATCATCATTAGACCAGACAATAAAAATGCAACCCATTAAAAAAGATTGTATTACTGTTGACGCCAACACTAAAACAAATATAAAGGTATTCTTTTAATTATATATATATATATAATATAAAAAAATGTAAGATATAATTAATAAATATTTTGGATAAATAAAAAAATAACTTATACACACCATAAATTTTAGAAAATCGGAATAAAAAATTATATTCAAATTAATTTTAACATATAGAAAAGGTCATATATTTTGTAGCTTCTATTAAAAATACTTATGAATAAGTTTATCTAAGTAAAATAAAATCTAAATATATAGTTAACTAGGTCACCTCTTATGGATAAAGTGCAAAATATTTTTTTTACTAGCAAATTATAAAATGCAAATAAAAATATTTAAAAAATACCTTAATCTTTATAAAAAAACTTATCCACATAATAATTTTTAAAATAAATGACTGTTACACGATATTTTTAAAACCAAATCCATAACATCATACACATTCTCACAATCTATATAAAAAAAACTATACGTTGTATTAATTAGAACATCCAAAATATTTATAAGATAAGATAAAGTGCAACAACATAATGCAAGAGTTTAGACAACATGAAGGAAGACATGAACATTCATCCATGACTAATTTAAAAGTTTTAATGTTTTCATAGTGTTGAATCAAAAAGAAAACAACGTCGTATGAAAAGAGCAAAAAATTCTTTAGAAAATGTTAGTCTCAAGATTATTCTTAAGTATGACCTATAATGTCTGGAAAGCACCCACAAGCCATGCACATTAGGTAGTGGAAAATAAAGAAAAGAAAGAGAAAAAAAACACACAAAAGCAGTCTCCATGGCTGTTCTTGATTTAGTGAATTGACCCTTCGGTATGATTCAACACACGAAAACCTTTTTTCTAACCCTTTCTTTGTGTGAGTGTGCACGAAGAAAAAAAGGTTAACACAAATGCTAATAACCAAACACTACTTTTTTTGTCTCACTAATCACAAACACAAGTTGGTTATACATCGTTTCACATTATCAAATCAAGTTGAAGAACACCCACATTGGATTCTCCTTTTATTCCGTTTTCTATGCCTTCCACTGCTCAATCTTCCCAAATCAATTTCCACTTGCTTTTTCAAGTAATTCATATTTTTTATTCAGTCAACAATTTTAACATTTTTCAGACTTAGGGTCAATTAACCCTGTCTCATATACACGATTGCCCCATGTTAGTAGCTAGATTTATACTACTTATAGTGAAAGATATCTTTTTATAAGGAAATAAAGTATATAAAGAAATCCTTTTGTGTCTAGAAACATAATACAAGTTTATACATAAGCATATACATATAATTGAAGATACACGCATACTAGACATTTTTTATACGAATTATGTTGCTCAAACTGTGTACTTCATTTACATAATAATGATTATTTTTTATTAATAAAAGTAATAATTAGTGAACAAAGTCTCTAAGAAGAAATTAAAACAATAATTTTGTGGAATTTACAAGTAATTAGGAATATCTCAAAATCGTACCATATTTAATATGAGTAACTTATTATAAATGAATTTAGAAAGAAATTTGAAAATGACATGTATTGTTTTTATGATCGGAAAAAGCTTTGAAGAAAGAAGACAATCTAATAATAAAGTAAAATATAAAAAAACAAAGTTAGGTAAATTCCATGGAAAGCAATTATGAGCAATCAAACTAGATAGGGTTTGATAATTAAAAGTGCATTTGTCTGTACTTTTAAATAAAAAATTAAAAAGAAACATTTTAGTTTCTAATAAGCTAAAATAAAAACTTATATTTAAAAAAAAAGAGTTAATACATAATTACTTGCTTGGCAAGTTCTAATTTCATAATATAACAGTTAAACTTTTGATGCAGTGAAATAAAATTATAATTAATTAATAATTGAATTTAATAAAAAAATTAAATAATTATATATACATTAAATTAAAAATGCCTTTAATCTCATAAAAAACTATATTTTATTATAAAAATAAATAAATAAAATAATTTACATCATATAAGTATACACACAATAAATTAAATAGTACATGGGAACGTCTAATAAAAGGAATAAATTTTGATCATAAAACAATAATAAATGATCAAAATTAAATTTATAAATTTTCACTATATCTTCTCCCCTCTCTATTATATATATATATATGATTTTTTTAAACTTAATTCATCTATCACCGTTATAACATTTTTTAATCCCCATTAATGGTTAGAGTAGAATAACTTCTATGTCTTTTGATTTTTCTCGTATAGTTTTTTTTAAAAGGTTTTTTTACTTTTATTAGTTTACTTAATAAATATTTAATTTCTTTAATTCACATTACAATAATGTCAATAAAAATTGGGTCTAACTTCAAATCTATTATAACATGATAAATAAAAGTACAAATATTTTTTGAAAGAGGCATTTGCATATTTAATAGTTAACGATTAGTGTCTCTACAAAACGCATGTGAAGATAAAAAAAGCCTATGTAATAATGACCAAATAATCAACATTAGAGTTAGTAGAGGGTGAGCAGTAAAAAACATTATTCTATCAATTCTGCTAACTTTTGAAAAAAATAAATATAAGATAATGTTTCAAATGTATATACTTTTGTATTTTAGTATTAATAGAATACATTTTAATCGATTAAATCATGTTATCTTTAAGTAATTTTTAATTTATATTAAATAATATTGATGTAACATATCAGAAAATAACATCTTACTATTACAATACAAGTTTTACATATTTCTATTTTCAAAACATTCATAATACATGATTAGGACATATAAAAATACAAATATTTATAACATAAATTTCAAAATCAACACCCTAAACCTCTTCGGATCTTCCAAAACATTTGTTCGTGTACGTAGTACAGTCATTGCAGTTCAACACAACAAGAAAAACAAGGATAAACTAGTGAAAATAGAATTTTATAATATACACCATTAAATCAAAAGAGAAAACCAAATTGCATGATCAATTTATCAAATTATTCAATCTTTTTCAAATCCCAACAATATATCTCACATGAATCTCCACATCTAGGATATTCAACAAACAAAGTAACATCCGACGCCTTCCGGAAGACCTGTATTAAGTAAGTCCTATCATAAACTAACACCTGATCCAAATATTACTAGTGAATCCAACCGATAACCGAAAGGATCAGGGTAAGTTCAATACAACTCAAGTCGTGCATCTCATATGTCACGGTGTGCATGAACTCCCACATGAGCTTATCACCACCTAACATCTTAGTCTATATGTAACTTAGATCTCTATTACCATATAGACATAAATACTTAATACACATACAAACATCAATTCATACATTATCCAAAATGTATGAATTCAATTTCATTTCATTATAGGGCAGTTTCTATGCACCTTTATTTTTATTTTTTAACGTTCTTACAATTGACACAACACTAAAGTATTTACTAAACCCTAAACTCTAGTATTGAAACTTGACCCGATATAATGATATTTTCTTATAAAAATCATATAAATTATGGACCTTATATTATTAATAGTGACAATGTATAAGGGAATCCTAGAGTTTGAGAAAAAGAAATAAAAAAGTCAAGTTAACTATTTTAATTTAGTTATATATATATTAAATAGAAACTAAATTTTAAAAATAAAAATAAATAATTATTATATTAACTAAATAAGATATTATTTTATAAAAAAAATTATTGATATTAAAGTAATTATTATTATTAAAAATTTATAAATTAATTTATAAATTGATATATAATTAATTATTAATTAATTTAGATTCTAAAATTAATAACTAAAATATTATATATGTTAATTTATAAATTACTTTATAAATTTATATTAATAATAGAAAATATTTTAGATGTTAATAATTTTTTAATGTATAAAATAATATTTAATTTAGTGTATATAATAATAATTTTTTATTTATTTCTAAAACTAATTTTTATTTAATAATTTTGTTATAGCGTGAAAAAACAGAAAAAAGAAAGAATTTAAAACATGTTTATTTAGTTTTTTTAGTCTTTAGTTTTTGAAAGTAGTTTTATTATTGATTTTGAAAAGCTAGTTTAGAGAATAAACTGAAACAAACAAACAAACAAACTCTTATTTGATTTGATGGGTTGTGACTGTTTTGTTTTGCAAGTTGTTCCTTGTACTCAAAAGATGTGATTAAACAAAGAAACTAGTTAATAAAAATTTTCTTTGGTAAAAAGTTACATTGAGCAACCACCATTGTAAAAGAGGTTGTGATTTAAAGAATATAATAATATAGTAGTGTTGAACCTGGGGTCTCATAATACAAAATCTTCATTCACTCCACTTTAAACCTAAATCAAAGTGCAAGTGGACATTTTTTTATTCTTTCATGTAAAAGTATGAACAATCAAAGCCTTCACTTAGGTTTTTTTATCTTTCCCTCATTCCAAGGTTGTCTGTGACACATTATTAATATGTACACACGGCACTACGATTAATGATGATCATAAACTATAGTATGCAGTACATAAAAGAAAAATAATGGATACACCAAATGTCAAATGATCCCTTCAGAGATCAATAAAAAAATATAAATAATCCTTTTAGAATCGATTTGAAAAAAACTATTGTTAATGTAAACTCTTTTTGTATTATATTTTTAACCTATTTAAAAAGAGCTTGCCTTTGATATTTTGATACTTTTTACTTCTATATATTTCTGAAACAAATGTACATTACATTCCAATTCTTAAGAAAAAACTGATTTATGATTGTTTGTGTGATGGACCGATATTTAAAAAGTAACTAAACTATTTGTTATGATTTTTACATGATTATAATAAACATATAACTAAATGGCATTTATATCAAAATGCAGGAAATATAAAAAGAGTAAAATGTAAATACTCTTTTTAAGCATATCTTGTAAGAGTGAAGGTTGATTAGTGTTAAACATCATTCTTAAATTTTGTTTAGTGTTGGAACTTATGAGTTGATTGTTTGTACAAGTATAGTGTTGGAACTTAAAATGTCTTGGACGAAAACAATTTTTTTTTATGTTGCTTCTTGAGTTACCTCGAAAGGAACAATATTTTAGTACTCAAGGGTATATATGTCGAGATTCCGAAAATTTATTTTAGTTATGTATCGTAATTACAATTCAGTTAATTACTATATTTGTAACTATTGAAAGCATGTATGTCTAGCAATTATTATAGAATTACTTAGTAGAGGTGAGGGTCAACATGACCTCTTTTAACTTACCTATCATTGCTCAATAAAAAATGAAGTAGGGCAAGCTGAATTTTTTTACTCATTTGCTAGTTTTTTTATTTATTTTAATATATATATATATATATAATATACTAAAAGCACATTTAATTATATAAATATTTTTTTTTTTAAATTTTTAATTAATTGGATAAATTTAAAAAATTATTATTTCTACATGTTCTAATATTTTATTATAATTAATAATTTTCACCTTAATTTTTAATTATTTAAGTTTATGGTTAATAATTTTATATACTCCAAAACATAACAAAAATTATTTTTAATTAAAAATTAGACCAAAAACCTAATTCGCCTCACCACATCCCGAACTCATCTAACAGATTAAAAATATCAACATACCAATTTGTCACCCAAAAATAGTTATATCAACTCCAATATGCTACTTTAGTATTTGTTATTTCAAATACATGTATATTTCTCAAATATTTACAACAAATTTATCCTCAATCCAACCAATAATACATTTCATATGTATAATTCAATATCAAACTTTATTAAGTTTGTAACCTAGCATGCACTATATATGTTAGAGGTTGGTGTCTTTGTTCCATAGGTTAGACGTTGGTATCTTTGTTAGATGCTTGTTTCTATTAGACTATGTTATATATATATATAGGTGTGAGTTAACTTTTCAAAATAATCACTACAAGAAAATCATCAAATAGAAACCAATTTTTAGAAACCAAAATAATTAGTTACTATAGTGATTAAATTAGAGACCATTATAGGGACTAAATAAATTTTTGGTTTCTAAATTAGTTTATATTATTGTTAAATGGTTTCTAAATTGGTATCTAATTAACTACCAAAGTTTTAACTACCAATTATTTAGTTTCTAAATTTGGTAGCAAAAATCTTGGTTGCTAATTAGATACCAATTTAGAAACCATCTAATAATAATAGAAACTAATTTATAAACTAAAAATTTATTTAGTCCCTAAAATGGTCTCTAATTTAGTCACTATAACAACTAATTATTTTTTGTTTCTAAAATTAGTTTCTATTTCATGATTTTCTTGTAGTGAATATTTTCCTTTTTTTTTCTTGCATGGCAACTATTAAAACCCACGTTGATATCTTCACATGGTATCACAAGCCATAATTTTTTCTTCCTCTCTCTGCTTTCTTTTCTGTCTTGTGTTTTCTTTCCTTTACTCTTTCTTCTTTGTCATGTATGTTACATCTTCTTTTGCTGCTTCTTCCGAAACATCCATGCCTTCATCTTCCACACAATTACATACGTTTTCCATTCCTATTTCTTTAAAACTCGACCACGACAACTACCTAATTTGGCAACAATAAATTCTTGCTCAGTGGTCTTCGACTTCTTCATTTTCTCGAAGGCTCTATTGTACCTTCGCACTTTCTGGCTGCAAATGATGCTATTATTCACAAAGTTAATCCGAATTTTCTATTTCATCAATAACTATATCATCTTCTTATTGCCCGACTTCTTATGATTTTTCATGTTATGATTATGTCTATTTACTATTTACTGCAAGAGAAATATCAAGCAGTGTTGAAAATTTATATAAATGAAGTGGAAAAGAAAAGAAAAGAAATTATATAGAAAGGTGAAAATTGATTGGTCAAATAGAAGTGATGAATATTATGGAAAGTATGACGCAAGTGGACAACACCCTGGTCCATTTGCTAAGTTCCTTGAGAAACGAATACACAATGTCAGGTACACCACAACAAAATGGTGTGTCAAAAATGCGTAATCAGACCTTAATGTATATGGTTAGAAGCATGTTAAGTAATTCATATTTGCATATACCATTGTGGATGTATGCTTTAAAAACTGTCATGTGTTTGTTGATCTGGATTCTTAGTAAGGAAGTTCAAAAGACATCTTTTGAATTGTGGACAGGTAGGGAATCCAGTTTGAGATACTTGTATGTTTGGGCTTTTCAATCAGAAATTAGAATATACAATTCTCAAGAAAAGAAACTAGATGCAAGAAGAATCAATGGATATTTTATTGGTTATTCAGTAAAGTAAAAAAATGTATATGTTTTATTGTGCTACCCATAGTACAAGAATTGTTGAAACTTGAAATGTACGGTTCATTGAGAATGATGAAATCCGTGGGAGTGAAGTTTCGTAAAATGTTGACATTATGGAAGTTAGAGTACATGTTCCTTTAACTAGTACCTCTACTTCAAGAATTGTTCTTCCTCATTTTGTTGAACCAAACAACGATGAAGAAGAAGAATAAATTAATGATCCTAATATTAACAATGAACCTGTAATAGAACAACCACAATAAATAAAATTAAGAAGATCTCAAAGAGAAAGGAAATAATATTCAAATTATTATGTGGTTTATCTACAAGAGTAAAAAAATTACTTAATCATTGATAATGATCCAGTTTCATTTTCAGAAGCCATCAATGATGATAATTCTGATAAATGGCTAGATGTAATGAAGGATGAACTTAAATCAATGACACAAAATGATGTATGAGACCTTATAAAATTTCCAGAAGAATGCAAGAGAGTTGAGTGCAAATGGGTCTTTAAGACTAAACGTGACTCTTATGGCAATATCGAACATTACAAGACTCGACTTGTTGCCAAATGTTTTACTCAAAAGGTGACATTGACTATAAAAAAATATTATCTTCTCCTTTTCTAAGAACGATTCCTTCAGAATTATCATGACATTAGTATATTTTTATGATATTGAGTTGCATCAGATGAATGTTAAAATCGTCTTTTTGAACGGAATTTAGAAGATGATATTTATATGAACCAACCGGTGAGGTTCATTGAAGAAGGAAAAGAACACATGGTGTGTAAACTTCAGAAATCAATATATGCACTTCAACAAACTTTCAGGAAATGGTATCGTAAGTTCAATGATAGTTGATCGATGTATATATCTGAAGATCAATGAGAACAAGATTATATTTCTGATTCTTTATGTTGATGATATCTTGCTTGCAACTAATCATCTTGGTCTATTATGTGAGACTAAAATGTTTTTTTTCTAACAGGTTTGAAATGGAAAATATGGGTGAGACATACTATGTAATAAGAATAAAAATATTTCGTGATAAATCATAAGAACGATTATATATATCTTATGAAATATAATGAAAACATATATAATATAATATAGATTGAAAAATATTAAAAAAATATGATTTTGTGAGAATGTTGTATAAATAAGATAAATATTTATTTTTATTATAATTGAATATATGGAATGAGAGAATGATGGATTATAAAATTTTACATTATAGTCTAAATGAAAATTGAGATAACTTATATCTTAAAGTAAACTACATGCATGCATGCACGTTTTTCAGTAAAATAATTTTGCATGGGGATGTAAAAGTGGATGAGCAATACATCAGAAGATGTAATGTATATGATGATGCATGCATGCCCAACAAAAAAGGGACCACAGCCGTGTGAAAAAAAAGAAAGAGTAGCCACTAAGAAAAGTGGAAGAAGACCAATATCGAACAAGGGCTTCTAATGAGTGCAAAATTCCCTTCACATATTCCCTCCACAATATATATTCCAAATTTCATATGCAAAAGATTGCAATATTCAAAGGTATAGCTATGAAGATGCTTTAGCCACTGATTCATATCCTTTCCTTTATGGCATCCACCTCTCATGCATCATCCTCATTTATGTGTACTGTATCAGTTCTCTGATACCTTCTTCCACCTTCTATATGAGACTGAGACAGATGGGTCACCTTTAGAACTGCTACAATTACTTTATCATGAAAAGCTTTTGTTTGGCACTGCCCTTTCTACTTAGTTAGCTTCATATATATCTTCACATCTCATGTTCATATGTCTTCACTTTTTATTGCACCAAGGGATATACTAATTTATAGGGGTGGAAAAGCGGACCCGTTCGTCCTGCATAGGTTTGTTCCGTTTAAGCTCGTAAATACGGGTCGGGTTGGTCCATTCCGCATATAAAATGTGGGTTGGTTTTCATAATCCGTCCCGCATGCGGGTTGGTCCATGGGCTTGTGGGTCAGTCTGTTTTTTTTGGAACGTAGAGGAGGAGTGTGTCGTGTGTGCAGCAGCGGAGCGACAATAATGCGCAGTAATTGCAGGCGAAGCCACGCGTAGTCGCACGCTGAACGAGCGACGACGCTGTAAAAAAGAGTGCGTCGTGTGTTGTGTGCGTTTTTTGAAACAACGTAACTGCCTTGTGTTTTGAGTGAAAACCTAATTTTCTTTCACTCAAAGTTGTCACTCCTCCACTGGACCATTGTTGTCAAATTAATTAATTTTTTACCGCGGGCGCGCACTTTGCCACCCCTACTAATTTACTCATTTTTCTCTCCAATTTGTAAATGATTTCCTACATTATTATAATTTTGGATAACTAATTTCAATTCAATTAATTTGAAAATTTAAATATTTTTTTTTGTTTGAGTATTGTATTCCAAACAAACTCATCTAGCTAGTTAAAATTTCTACTTATATATATATATATATATATATATAAATCACAATGTTGTTTATATTTTGTAATATAAGAAAATTATTAAAAAAAACTAATTTTAAAAAATAAATAAATAGTTATTATGATTAAATTAAATATTATTTTAAATATTAAAGAAATTATTAATATTTAAAATAACTTTTATTATTAATAAATAATTTTTAAATTAATATCTAATTAATTACCATTTTTTTAAATTTTTTTTTTTATATAATGACTATAACTTCTATGTTAAACATGGATTCTATTCCTTTAATACATGATCACCTTTAACACATTATTATTATTATTAATACATGATTAATATATTATTATTATTAATATTAATAATAATAATTGTTTGAATTAATCATTAAAAATTATTTAATTTTAATTATTAAATTTAATTTTATTAGTGGTGAATTTTGATGGTAAGACATTTTTTTAAGTGTCTTACTGCTAAAATAATTTAACTTATTAAATATATCATACTATATAAGCAGCATAATTATTAAATACTAATAATATTATATACATCTATATATATATATATATTTGCCATTAGAAGAAAAGAAAAGTATTTAAACTTGTGTAATTGTTGCATACCATGCAATTTTCTATCCCCACAAGCAGCAGCAAGATTCTATTTGAATTTTGGAATATGACATTGAACATTAATAAGTGTGAGATGAATGATGAAGATCATTGAAAGTGAGATTCAACTTTGTTATTGGTCTAATTTGTATTCTTTGAATTAAAAGGAAGTGAAAAATGAAATATTCAAACTTTTAAATAAGAATTTATTCTCCAGCCACTTTTTCTTCCTTTTCGCCTAATCAAATTCATAGATTCAAATGTAACATTCAATTTTGGCTTGTCTTTGGGGATAAAGACAAAAGCGCATACTTTTATACAACCTTGGCGACGAATAATCGAAAAAACAAATGTCACGACAAATACATACGATCACGAAAGATATTCTTTTTTTTGTTCAATTCTAATTTTATACTATAAAATGATTGTGACAATTGTTAAATTAATTTTTAAATTAAAAATCAAATAATTTGAAGAGTTTATAATTTTTATTTTGCATTTAAGCCAAATATAAATTGTTTATAACTTATAAGTAACCTTTTGTTAAAGTTCATATATTAATGCTCTAGCTAAAATATGTTGGTAGACACTAAGACGGTGTCATTCAATAGAATTTTTTGTTTATCAATGAATCCGAATCGTTTAAAAAATGTCTAAAACTCCAATTATGAAAATTTAAGTGAGCATAGGTCAAACTATCAGTTTTAGTTAAAGTTGTTGTAATTTTTGAACTTTTAATCTAAGTAAAATAGATCATCATATTCAAAATCTAGAATAAGTAGTGAAAAAACTTTTGTTAAATTTTCTTAGTTTTATAGGCACGAAGATACTTTTTGAATTAGGATTTGGAGTTCTAATGAAAGTTGTAGTCTTGAATGTTAGGTTTTCAATGACTTTGTGGAATCATTTAAAAAGAAGGTATAAAACTCCAATTATGAATGTTTTAGTGGAAAAATATCAAACTATGAGTTTTAGTTAATGTTGTTGCAATTTTTGAATTTTTAAACTAAGCAAATTACTTTAAAGATAAGTAAATTTGCTCGACACATTTAGAACTACGAACAAGTAAAGAAAAACTTAAGTTAAATTTTCTTGGCTTTATAGGCATTGAGATTCTTTTTGAATTACATTTTGGATTTTTCATGAAAGTTGTAATCTTGAGATATTAGGTTTTAAATGAATTTGGAATATTTTAAAAATGAGGTCTAAAATTCCAATTATGAATATTTTAGTGAGTATATATCACATTCTCACTTCTAGTTAAAGTTGTTGCAATTTTTTTTCAAAATGGGAGGATATGTTGGTTTTCAAGTGATTATTCATCCAAGTTCCACATTCAGCAATATAAAAAACGAAAAAATAGGAACTACTATAAAAGTGAATAGTTTATTTGAGTGATATCACCACAACCCAAAAAGTCTCTTCTATAAATTTTAACAAAATTATTTTCTTATGATAATAATTTTAAAATATGAGATAATTTATAATGTTCTTTGTAATGTATTTATAACATGATTTTCTTTGGATAAGTTAAAAAGTGTTTTCTTTATTGGAAAATATTTTATAGTTCAAATAAAGAAGTTTTGTAAAACACTCATAGTTTGATATAAGTAGACTTTTTGTATCTTACTAGTTGTTTTTAGATTTTACTTTATAAAAAAACACTTCTCAATTTTTCTAATTTCACTCAGTATTGCTTACTTTATTAATTCCCGTGTAGATACAATGTAAATAGTGTATAATTTATATAAACAATATAACTTAATTTAACTTCAAATATTTTATTTTGAAAATTAAATTAAATTTTATATTATAGTATTCTTTCTTCATTTCAAAGATAAATATAGAAGGAACTTTTATATTTCACAAAATACTGATTTTATATATAAAAAAAATTATAATATATTTTCATTTTATTTTGAAACATCTCTTAATTAAAAAAAAATAATCAAAGAGTGGTATTTCAAACACTGAAATATATTTTAGATTACCTTTCATATAAAAAAGAAGAAGATAAGAAACAGAGAATAATTTGATAAGAAAGAATTGAAGAACTGAAAAAAAATGAAACTCAATCAAATATATTTTCGCACAAATGAGTATGAAATGCAAGTAATTTTCGTTTTTACAATTTTTTTTAAACCAAAATCATCTTATGAAATTTACTAATAATAGGAATAGTAATAATAATAATATAAATCAATAAAAATAATCTTATGAATATAAATAAAATATTAATAATAATGTAATTTTAAAATTAAATAATCTCAAAAAGTAGTTTTAATTTTATTTTTCACTTCTATTAAATAAAATAAGTCTCTAAATTTTTATTTTTTTATACGCTTCTTTTCAATATAAGTATCTTTATTTTTACTTTATTTTTTTCTATTTCTCTCGTCTTCTTTTTCTTTATTTCTTTTCTCTCTGCCAAATAAATCATTAAAAAACTGCTGATTTTAGGTTTTAAAAAATCAAATTATACATTAATCATCATGTGAGCATCTGTTTTCCTAGAAAAAAAAGAAGAAGAAGCATTGATGTGTTAATATTTGCAATAGAAATTTAAATACTTATCATTATATTCTTAAAAAGCATATTTTTTGTTAATTATATTACTCTAAGTTAATATATACTATGTAGTATAAATGTATATATTTAAATGAAAAAAGTATATTGTAGAGTGGAAACGTGTACATCCGTGTAGAGTATAATTATCCTCAAAGTTAATACTGAGAAACTATGATGAAGCAGAAAAAGTCTAAAAAGTATGAAAAAAAAATGATGAGAAATTTCTTGAGATTCTCTAATGTGACAATGACACACCCGCACGAGAGTCTCTTCATTGGATTCTCTTCTAAATGCTGCCATATCCACAGACACACAAAACCACAGATCTTACTACAAATAATTTCATTTCATCTTCTCACTCACAATTGTCTCTGCTATGTAAGAAAACACATTATTTGTTAATATAAAACATGCATCATTAACAAATATTAAGAGTTAAGATTAGACTCATATTCTACTAATTCTAGTTAAAATATTGATTCTGGTTAAAGTATTTGTATGCAGTGTCATTACACATGTTAAACATTTTATGAATAAACAATGAAACTGTATACAAATACGCCCACCTTCAGCCTTCATGAACTTCCAACTTGGACAGAAAGGGCTAAAACTGTCATGACAGAAGCTATGCAGCCTATGTCTTCTCTGTTTCCACTTGAAAATTGTCTCCAGGCAAAATTGCAAACTTTATTTAAAGATTTGTGTTTTGTAGTCATGTAGAATCCCTATGACTTCATGTGATCTAAATAAGGAGTAACAGGTTAACATAGTTAGAAGGGTCTTAGGTGAAAAATAAATGAGTTTTGTTTTTGTTTTTGAGCAAAAAATGGTGACTCGTATATATAGTATCATTAATTGATGTATCATGTGGTGGACCCTTGGTTTGACTATGGTATACACTATTTTACCCTAATTTAATCAAATGTTGAAGACAAACTATAGTGCTACTGTATAATGATTAGTGGGGTTTAGTCCTACTAACTACAAAATAAAAATCAAACACTTAATTACAAGAGTGTGTAATCATGATATCAGGAATTGAAGATGTTGATTTGAATTTGTTAGTATACCAATTTGCGTGTATGGAACTGCAGAGTACAGAGTACTACTTCTGAAGTTATTTATTTGTGTAATTCAGAGAATGGATTGTTAACAGTTCCTTACCTTGTTGTAGCCATGAATATCATAGAAACAGAAGGGTACCAAAATTTACTGTGAAACTAAAAGTATCATTAACAAGAAGTGATGCAGTAAGAGAAGCAGAGGGAGAAGAAACAAAGAGGGATTTGCATACAAAAGGAAAGTGTATGGCTTTACTTTCTCTAGTTGACAGCTGAAGCTTTGTTGAGTTGCAAGCTTGAACACTCACACACCTTAAACCAAACCCATTACATTTGCACTCAGCACACACTTGAAGGTCAGAACATGTCTTCTATAAGAGGGAAAAGAAAAAAAAAGGAAAGTAAGCTAAATGTCTAAATTAGCTGGGAAACACCCCAGCTAAATTTAGTGACTGCAAACCCTACAAATTGTTAAAATTAGCAGAAATTGAAGAAAGGGGGAAGTAGTAACTATTTCTAAGATGAACACACCAAAATCTAAAGTTCTCAAAGCATACCTCTGTCATTTTCTAGAGGTACACATGAAGAGAAAATATACTAAAACCACTTCAAAAGTCCATCTTCTAAAGTGTCATGATCTTATTACTATAACACATGTATCTTTCTCAATCATCTATTAACACACAAAATCAAACTGAGACATCTCGAAGTGCCACTAAGAAAAAGTGCTCCAAGTCAGGTGGTACAAAGAATGAAAGTGGAGACCTTCGCAAAGAGCAATTGGAAAGAACCCTAGGCTTCTTGGGTGCTGGGGGGCATGTTGAAATCTCAGGAATCCTAAACTTCTGACCCTTTGGTGTGGAACATGGACTCAAGGACACATCAATGACCTCAGAACCTTGCATGTCCACTTCCTTTGAGGAGTCTTGTGAGCTTATGGAGGAGCAGCTGGAGGGTAAAACAGTGGGAACAAGATCAGTCTCTTGCTTTTTGTTGCTCTTTGTGTGCTGCTGCTGCTGCTGCTGCTTCTTCTTGAACTGTGCTGTTCTTCTTTGCTGTCTTGTTCTCCTTGTTGTTGTGGTGTTTGTCTTTGAGGCTGTCCTTGTTGATGTTGCTGCAGCTGTTGTCCTTCCAGAAGGGGCCATTTTCTTGAGACAATGAGGGAAAAGCTTATTCTAGAGGGGTTTGGTTTAAAAGAAGTGGTAAAGGTTGGTATAAACTGGCATGTACAAAAGCTGGCAACTACAAGATATTGAACCTTTACCAGGGCCAGGCCAGAGAAGGGTTGCAAACCAAACACTGGGAGGGCACAAACTTATCCCACAGCAGAGTGGTTTGAAATGATAATTTTTGAGTCAAAAGTTGGGAGGGAGAGTGAGGCTTTGGTTTTGTGGAGAAGTTTGGTAATGATGATTCAAGTGGGAACTATCTCTCCTTCACCCTTCTGTATGTATATAACTGATACCACTACCACACTGAAATAGCCAAACTCAAGAGAGTGGAGCAAGGAATCTTCAAGACAAGGTTTCTTAAAAGGGACATCAAGTGCTTTTTAAACACCCATTTTGGCATTGTGAAGAGGTTGCTACAGTTTTGACACAAACCTAAGTCTCCAACCAAATCATAATTACACCCTTGCAGTAATTAATGACATAACTCACCCAAAATTACACTAACACTACAAGACAGACTTATGAAATTGGAAAAGAGAAGACTTGGTAAATTTTAACCTTCTAGAGGAAGAAGACTGTGAGGGTAGAGAGATTTTGATTTTTAACATTGGTAAGGTTAGAATCATAACGGGCAGCGGGCAGGGCTGACCGTAGCAGTGAAAGAGAGTTAGAGAGGGAGAGAGGCAGATTCAAATATTGGGGACCCTATTGAACTTTATTGATGGACATGTCTTCACTTGAATTTCTGGGTTTTCATCAATTACCAAAAGTGTTAAAGGCTTAGTAATTAAACCACAGAATCTTCTTTTCTTTTCAGTTCTTTTAATCCCATAACATATTTTAGGCCTTAGCTAACATTCAAATGCACTGTTCATACCTACCTTACATTCAAATTTGGGTACTAGGTAACTAGGATATACCTAAATAATTCATCATCCATGAAAGCAAACCTTCTAACAATAATGTCAAAATATACACGCTATTTCATGTGTAACTTTCCATTTTTTTCTTTGGTATATTCTTGCTATGCAAAGCACGAAAAATTCCTCTTTAATTGCATAAATTGTAATAATATTTTACATCTTTCGATTAATGGGTATGATGATGATCATTAATTGGTAAGTAATGCTTAAAAATTATTGAAAGTGTAGTTAATTGATCACAGTACGGTGTGGTTTGTGAATGGAGGAGAAGGTGCCCGTTGCCCGAGGAAGAGATAATAGTTAAGATTCTCATTTGCTCATTCACTCATTAAAAAATATATATATTATTATTTGTAAGCATGCACCCACTAATTGATGTGTTTGTTTGGTAACATTAATTTAATTTAGGGGTTGAAATATAGGAGGGGCACAGAGGGTTGTCTAGTAGTCCTAGTATTTTGTCTTTTAGCCCTAAATTATAGCTTCACCTTATCAGTATCAGACTCCTAAATTGTTTTTCTATTCTTTTCCTCATAGGATCCTAGGAGTACTCTGTTAATTGCTACACTTCTATTATTTTTATTAAAAAATTGTATATTTTCATTAATAAATTTTAAAATTATTTTTCTTTCAAATTATAATATGATACAGTTATCAACATTTCACGCATCTATTACAGTGAACATATTCCATTACACGTTTTGCCACCAAAGAATTTTTGGATGTTGGAATTGGTTTGGTTATTATTTGGATAAACATTGGTTAAAAGAGGAGGTTATTAGGAACACAAGAATTTTTTTGAGAGAGGAGAATTAGCATATAGGTTTTGTAGGTAGCCAAAGGTCACGAGGCACCATAATTTGACTCAAAGTGTTTGTGTATAAAAGGGGAACTTGAAGATAAGGATGCAATATTATGAAAGCTTATGAGTCATGTTACTACTATTAAACTATGCACAGAGTTCTAGACATTTTTACACGAGTGGTAGGATAATAAATGACAAAGAAATGTTATCTACTTTGTACTTTAATTTACCTACAAATCTTTCTAAATAACTAGAACCAGTAGTTATACATATGATTAGTTAAAATAGGATTATTAGTAAACTCAAAAGTTTCAGACAATGATAAAACAAGACAAAATTTTTTTTGACATGAATTGAACTAAATATATTTTATGGGAAACATTTATGGTTTTGTTGGTTTTCAGTGATGTATTATTTATGTGAGAGTTTCTATTTATATTTTTGTTGATGATTTGCAATGAAAGAAAACCTCTGAATGTGCATTGTTTCTAAGTAAGTTAAATGAAAAAATAGTTACACAAAGTTTTTAAGTTTCTTACCTTTATTTGAAAAATGATTATGTATGATTAGATTATATTAATAACATAATCGATCATCTTATATAACATAAAATAATTATAATTATAATATTAATAATATTATTAACAATAATACTAATTATTTAAATAAATTCAAATTTAGTATTTAACTAAAATTATTTTTTATCAATAAAGACAATTTAATCATTTTATAATTTATTTTAATTTATCATATCAATTAAATCACTTACATTTCATTTTTCTTTGCTTTTTAGTATTTTTTTCTTATTTTAAACAGTCAAATTTTCATTTTCTTTCTTTCCTTTTATATAACACTTAGGTTTATGAGTTAATTTGTTTTATAAAAATATATATTACACTATATATAAATAATTATTTCTAAAACTAAAATTAATTTTATTAACATAATTTACATATTAAAACAATATATTTTATTTATTTATTAAAATGAACTCAAATGATTTGTTAACCACTACAGTATATTTAAAATATGAATTAATTGGAATTGAAAAAAAATATTAGATAATATTCAAATCTCAAATTGTAACATAAAAATAAATTATTTGTCTGAAAAATGAGTCAATGTTGGTGGTAAATTCTTTTAATAATTTTAGTATTATGCTCTAGGGATTAAAATGTAGATGAAAGTGTTTATAGTTATGAGTAGATGCTTGAACTTTAAAGTTATATATACTATTTTGAATGTGACAAATGTGTTGATAGTGTTACTAGTATGAGAGTGATAGATAATAAGATTTTATCTAACGTGAGAATTTTTTTATCTTGTATTATCATGATTTTTTAGAAATAGGTTTGATTTACTTGAATTCCATGTTTCTCTAAAATAATGATTTTTAATCTTTAAAATAGTATCTAATTAATTTAGTTAATATAATAACTAATTATTTTAATATTTAAAAATAATTTTTATTTAATGATTTTTTTTAATATATTTATATTTATGAAGTATATATTTATTGAAAAATGTGACATCAACTTGATTAGAATATTTTATCATGATATTATCTTGAGTGTTGCCTTTGTAAAGTAAATTAGTTCAACCCAATGTAAAACCACATTGAATAAACAAAATGTGAGAAAGATTAATGTTTCACCCATTATAAACAAGAAGAATGATAACATACAAAAGAAAAAATGGTTTTGAATATAATATTATGTTTAGTAACATTTTATAGCAATTATCTTGAAAAAATTATATTAACAATGTAATTAAATAACGTATAAAGTTCTTTTATATCATATATTTTATAACTAGCAATTTATTTAATAACATCCCAAAAAAATTATCAAACTATATAATTTATTTTTAGAATAAACAAAACTTTAATATCTTAGGATAACTTCACAATCATAGGGTGAAGAAAGTTAGGTAAGTCGTAAAAAAAAGTAAAAGGAATATATGTCTTATCCATTTCATTTGAACAATCTTGAAGTGAACACGATAAATTACCAAAATACATATCCACATTTATAAAAAATACTTAAGCACGTGTCATCATATGCTTTTTTATTAAATTACTTATTAAACTGAAATAGTTATTTGTCTAATAATTTTAACTCTTAATGGTATAGTTATTTAATGTGCATTGAAGAATTAATTTTCACAAGTTGTTATGTTTATTTCATTTCACATAATTGTTAGTTGACCTACAAACAAAAATATTAAAAAAACTCTTCTAACATAGGTTTAAAATATTCTAATATCATATTAAGAAGCAAAAATCTTATAAAATCGACTTATAAAATGAAGTTTACACTCATTTATATACTAGGAAATGTTCTTACCTCTAGTCGATGTAGGATCTATAATACACCTCCTCATGTTGAGACCCTCCAACTCGTCTGTGAGATTATATCTTATGGGTGATCCATAGTGATTTAATAGCGGGTGACCTGATAAGGTTAACAAACTTTTGCTAGGATGGACTCTAAATGATTCTGATATCATATTAGGAAGTGAAATTTAAGCATAACTCAACCTTATAAGGTGATGTTTGCACGCACTTATATACTATGAAATGTTCTAATATATAATCAATGTGAGATATCCAAATAAAAAATAAAACAAAACTAAGACAAGAAAACAATATAAACAACTTAAAACATCACATGAAATAATTTTTAAGGATTAAATATGTTTCTCGTCTTTATACTATAACGCGAAATTGATTTTCGTCTATGATCCAAACTTTAGACCATTAGAATGCTTGTAGTGTAACAACCCAGAAAATACATTTAACTATTACAATACAAGTTCTACATGTTTCTATACAGACTTGGAGTTTTTCAAAATATTTCTATTACAAGATTATGACTTATAGAAATACAAATATTAACAATATAAGGTTCAAAACTACATCCTAAAGCCCTCCATACCCTACGACACCGGTATGATCATCTGCTTGTGTACGTAGTACAATCATCGCAGTTCAAACATAACAAGAAAAACAAGGGTAAACTAACGAAAAGAAATTTCATAACATATCTTGTAACATCCCTAAATTTTCACCCATATCTTATAATCATAATCTGCTTGAAATATCAAAATAAATATATAAACATAATTCAAATATGTCTATAATTCTTTTATATAATGTTTCAAAATATATCCATTTTCATAGGACTTTAAATATGTACATAAATTTAAGACAATTATTCAAAAGAAAATAAAAATTTTCATCATCAATCTTCTTACTGAGAAACTCTATCACCTGTAACATCATCTGCTCCCGTGTAAATACACATCATCACAGATAAAGAAACAAAAAAATAAAACAGGATAAGCTAGCTATATAAAAAAATCTCTACATAATTTTAATTTCAAAATAATAAACATAAATCATCAAGTCTCATACAATTTCTCAAATCATCAAGTGTCTATTAAAATTCTATATTCATCTTTCACATGTCAGACTTCCACTGACTCACAATACATAGATACTTGACTATACTTCTAGAAGACTCGTGCGTTGACTTAGACTCGAAGATTTGCACCTATCATACTATATCACTGTGAAATCCACACAGCTATGCGCATAAATAATCTTAATATCATCTCTCCCAGTATGACAGGTTAGCTCATATAACAGGTCAAGTTAGTTATCTTTCAAACAACTTACCCATCCATATGAATCTCCTTCGACTTTCACCACCAGAATAACTTCATCTATATATGATTCCATTATCTCAACATAGTCAGGATATCTCCTTCTAGACGAATCCCTAGTCAATGCACATCCTAAACAATCTTAACCCGGTATTTTCTTTCTTGAAAATACCATGTCTTGATTAAAATTTATATTCTGAACCTCACAAAATCCAAATCAAACAATCAAATCATACCAAATTTTAGAATTTCCAAAATACACCACAATTCATCTACTAATCATATAAATGTCTAATTAAAGAGATTTTCAATTAAATATACATGAAATAAAAGATTACATAATTTATAAGTAAAACTATACAAAAACAAATAAACCAACCTTTTAAAGGAAAAAAATAAATTTTAGTTTTTTTTACAGAGATTCTAGCTTGAGCAAGAATTTCTAGGTTGAGCAAGAATTTCTCGCTTGAGCGAGAACCAAGCCGAGAGCACCCAGAATTTCATCATAGATCTCACTTGAGCGAGAATTTACTCGCTTGAGCGAGAAAAGACCCAAGAGCACCCTTTTTTTCATTTTATTCTTGCTTGAACGAGAGTTATCTCGCTTAGGCGAGATATGCAGAAAAATCTGCATAATTTTTCCTAATTTCACCATTCTAAGTCAAACAAAAACAATTTCAACAACTCACTCATTTTAAAAGTAACTTACACTAATCAATTATACAAATCAACTAAATTTTTAGATTCAAACCAAATCTTCTACCATAAATCATCTATATCAAAATCAACATTTTTCACAATTTATTTCAAATAATACCACATTACTCATAAACAATAATTCTTGTAAACCAAAATTAGAATTCGTGACCACGTCAACCTACATCCAGATCTTTTAGCCAAGGGTTCTATTGAAAAACTAAACTAGCTTCCCTTACCTGAACTTGAGCAAATGCTCCCTAAGAGCTCCAAACTACTAAAAGTTCAAGGGTAGCCTAACCTGCATCATAGAGACCTGATAAAAAAATCTAACTATACCACTGGGATCCTAAGCTAACAAAGATTAACCTTAAAGCTAAAAGAGTCACATGCAAAACCTATGCAGTGACAAACCTAAGAAGTTCAAAATTTATCTCAAAGAGAAGAGTAAAGTTGAACTTACTCTATCAGAGATTCTGATCGGGCAGTTTTGTAGATCTCACTGCCAGAAGTCTAATGAGCGAGGAGGTTAGAATCTTAGAGAGAAGTGAGAGGAAAGAAAAAAGGAACTTATAGATAGATGGTGGTTCTTTTGAAATGAAACCTAAATAACTGAATTTTCTATTTATATTGTCTTTTCATTTTAATAATAAAATATTCAGGTGTACTTCTACTCTAAGGTAATTTTCTAGATCCTTACATATCTAATTCATGGAGAAAGAATCAATCAAACTAATCATTTTAAACATTTCTTTAAATGTTGTCATATAAAATTTCAATACCAATTCCATCATTCATATAGGCCACACATAGATCTATTTTCAATCACAATCATTGAATTTCATTTCAATCCCACGGACTACTCATGAATTCATCATCTTCCGGAATACCTATATTAAGTAAGTCCTACCAAAGACTAACACTTGATCCAAAGATTACTAGTGAATCCAAGAGAAAGGATCAGGGTAAGTTCAATACAACTCAAGTTATGCATCTCATATGCCACGATGTGCATAAACTCCCCCATCAGCTTCTCACCATCTCACCTGATATCTTAGTCTATGTGAGTTAGATCATCAGTGAAGCTCAGAGATCTCTGTTACCACATAGGCATCAATACTTAATACACAAAGAAACATCAGTTCATACATTATCCCAAATGTATGAATTCAATTCCATATAATTTTCATCATACAATATCATTCAAAACGCAATCCACAATATTTAAAATCTTATTTAACATAAAAAATAACACTTAAATATTAAACCATCAAAATCTAATATTTTTACAAGTTTAAACAATATATAAACAAACAAAACACAATATATAAACACACAACATCCCTTCAAGATAAATTGAATATTGGGACCACATCCCCTCCACATCCAGATCTTCTAGCCTAAGGTGCTATTAAAAATTTAAGTTAGCTTCCCTTACCTGAAATTCCATTGAAGAAAATTCTACCTCAAACAGAATACCACTCCAAAATTTAGGAACCTATAGCAAGTTATCCAAATATTATCAAATTTTAGTATATGGTAAAACAAGTTAAGAAGAACACTTTTCTCAACTGTCCCATCAAGATTAATGACTAAATCATATAGAAAAACAGAGATACAGAATCTTTAGAGTAAAAAATGAACTTTTTCTGTTTGAAAATCTGATTGGGTAAAGATGTACCCTGATTACTCATCTACAACATGACGTGATCATATTTTGTAATAGATGAGTTATGGAAGAGAAATTGAAGAAAAAAAGGAGAGGAAAAATTATAGAGAGAGAAAGGTAAAAGAAAGAAAATAATATAACTTAATGTATTTAGAGACTTTAATTGTATTTCACATGAATAATTTAGTAGTACTCAATGTATTGGATGGAAAAAAAAGTGACAAGAATTGTATACTCCATTTTTCTTCATTAACAACGTTGGTTTATACCAAATCTCTAATCATATGTAATATACCTAAAATCATATTAATAATTTTTTTTTATATTTTAATAGGCAAAAATCATAGAGTAAATACACACATAACAAATAATGTTTATAGTGAGGGTTTTTAGTGTTACTGTTTTGATGAATGATAAGAAGCATGAAAGACAAATGGGCATGCCCCTTTGGTCCACACCAAAATTTAAATACAAAATATAGAGAGGTTGGTGTCGGTTGGTCCCTTCGAGTTACAAATAACCACATGTCAGACTTACACACTTTGCATATGTAAATTTCATCATCATAAAAATGTCGGCACAAACACTTAAATAGTTTTATTTTTCTTAATTCAACTTTATGTCAAACTTATCAATAAAATACCATTTATTTTAACTTTGCACATAATTTTTAAATCATATTTCTAACAAGATACTCTCACACTAAAATAATTACAAAAATTTAAGTTTGATAGACTAAAACATTAGCAAATTTAATCTTATTTGTTGTTAAAACATCTTTACATTAATTTAATATACTTAATACACATGACATTACATGATGTTAAAGAGACTCTACTTTTTTCTATCTAATTTTTTTCTCAACCCTAATCTACGATGGTTTCTTCAATCACTCATAAGATGAACAAAAGAACATTAAAAAAAGGTTGACAACTATGTAACTATTGTCTTTTCTGGAACCAGACACCACTTAAATATTTTACATATACATGTTCCACAAAGTTCAGTTCATATATATGTTTTGAAACAAAAAAAAAATATTGGTTGAATTTCTAGATGCATCCACGCACCATTACAGTTAAGACATGCCTGTTATTTTCTCTGTAACAAAAGTTTTTTTCTAAAGTTTTTTCATGAAGCTGTCAGTGTTTTTCAAAATAAATTATTTAAAAAAAAAATCAGAGGTTGAAGATAGAATATGATTATACAAAACACAACAAAAACTTATAATTGAAAGAAAAGAAAAACAAAGAACATGGCCATTAAACATGTTCGATTATAAAATTGTCTGCGTCCTTCACTTTTTTTATCTGAACTCGGGAGAATCCGATGAGCATGTCGCTTCAATAATATATGCTACAATGGTGAAACAGTGACTATCAATGCAACAATACACTGCATAAAATATTGTTCATATATACTCCTCTTTCATAAATTGTTATGAATCTTCCTGATTTCTACCACTAAAATAAAAAAGAATTATCAAATGTAATTACTGTAGTAGTAGTTTTACTGCTGTTAAGAAGAAAAAAAACTGTCACTTTTTTATTTATTTAAAGAAGTAAATTTTGAATAGTGTTGGAAGAAAGAAGAAGGGTGGTTTTAAGAATTTAAGGTGGGTAGCTTTGCATGCATGCATGCATGTCTGAGCTTGGGATTCACAGAATCTGAGTTGATGAGAAGGTGGATACTTGCTTTATGGTGATAACCATGCACATCCCTGAAACTCTTGTTAAATAAATTGGGAGTAGTGTATGGTGTTCTTTTCTTTTTCATATAAGAATTCATCTAAAATGGTATTTGTATTAATTATTTTTTTTAGGAAAATACACTTATTAAAAGTTTTTTTCTCTTCATTCAATAGGTAATTCACAAAATTATTAGATAAAAACACTATTTTACAGATCAAAATTTTAATTACGAACTTTAAGATCTAATCAGTGAGTAGTTAAAACTTTAGCGATTAATTAAATATTAATTTAAAAATATTTATTAATAATAAAACTCACTAAATGGATAATTTTTTAAGTGTACAAAATAATATCTAATAATTTGTTAAGTGTACAAAATAATATCTAATGTAATTAATATAATAACTAGATATTTTTTATCTTTAAAAATTAATTTTTATTTAATTTTTTTTTAATGATGATTGAAGAACATTAAATTTAGTTTTATTAATGTTAAAGATGGTTTCAGAAAAAAAATACGAATTTAATAAATATGTAATGCTAATATGCTATAATTAAATAACTATTTTTCTTAATTATGATTAATTAGTTTGGATCTTATAAAAGAGTTTTCGGTAACATCATCAGATAAATTACTGAAAAAATAGTGTTAATTTATATTTTCTAGATACTAAATATGGTAGTATTTTTTTTCCATTTAATGATATCACGTATCTATTTATTTATTTATTTATTTTTATTTATAAGACTCAAATTAAAAGAATATACTGTATTTGATCAAAAGTGGTAGTAAACTTTGTCCTTTTAAGCAATACTGAATAGGAAAAAAATGTGGTTGAAGAAGAGACCCTAAATATGGTTTAAACAACTAAGTTTTCTTTCTTTAAGGAAGATTTAGTCATTAGTGAATTCAGTAAAATGGTTGTTTAAAAAATTAGAAAAGGCATTCTGTATTATAATAAATTAAATAATATTTTTTATGTTAATTAATTTCACCCCAAAATACTCATTACTAAAAGAAACATCAATGACAAATGATCATTCATTTATTCGTAGAAGTAATGTTGAGCTTTTGTAGTGTTTTTTTAATCCAAGTCATCATTCTTGATTGGAATAAGTTTAGTAAATTTGGTTATAAATTTTGAAAAATATGTTTTTATCAAAATTTGTAATTTGCAACCTTTTTACATAGATTTTTTTAATACTATTTTTATAATAAATTGTAAGTAAAAATTAATTAAAAAATCTATTGCTGAAAAATAAATATAAAAACTAAAACAGATTTAAAATAGCATATAAATAATTTTTTAAATAAAAAACATTTCTTCTATAATAGTGTTGCGATTTGTGAATGGATACTATCGATTTTTTAAATGGATATTGAGAATAATAAATATGTACATATTTATCTTGTTCTCATATTGTTCCATATTATTAAAATATTTATCTTTGTCTTCAAATTTGTTACCGATTTAACTTATTAAAACATTCATAATTTATTAGAATTTAAAAGTCTTTTTTATTTTATTTTCTATGAAATGTTTGACTTGTTCAAAATTCGTCTAGAAGGTATTTTTTTCTCTTACATAACCTTGATAACACATTTTTTTTCTCTTTGAATGGTTTCCTTCAAGAATATTAAATTTCAAGAAACACAAATTTCACTTAATCAAATAGTTTTTATAACATATATTTAATTATTTTTACTATTTTCTAAAATTTTAATTTATTGTTTATTTTTCATATGAGAATATTTAACTCTTTAATTTCAAGTATTCAATTGCTAAAACAAGTTTCATTTCTTCTATTCGATTTGTTCAATATTTCAAACTATTTAGTCTTTCAAACTATTTGATTATTCATTATTTTTCCTTTAGTTGATTTCATTCAAATCCTTATTACACGTTAGAAAATACAATCCTCAATTTCATCGAATTAAATCATTTTTAAAATACATTTAATATTTTTACTCTTTTCTATAATCATTTCATTTTTAAAATACATTTAATATTTTTACTCTTTTCTATAATCATTTGATCTTTATTCAATTGTTATTTGATATTTTCTTGATATTTGATATTGAAAAAATAATATAAATAACCTTTTGACATTAAATTTATATATTTGTAATTTTTATTTCTTTTAAGTTATTGAATTAATATTTGAAATAAGCATGGACACAAATACAAATATACCCATTATTTAATATAAACAAAGATGAGACATAAATTTCATATTGAATTAATTATAAAAGTAAGGATAAAGAAACAGGAATAGGGGATAAAGATACTCTTCAACTGTTGTCAATCACAAAAGAAGATTTAACGTAATTTATTTAAATGAAATTGAATTAGGTTAAATTGTGAAATGATTAGATCCAATATAGAGAAATAGTTGTGAAGATGATTGAAGTTGCAAAGTAGGATATTGATAGCTAGCTAGATTATGTTCACACTTGATAGTCCATGCCACCAGACAGTCCAGATTGCACTTGGACCACATTTCCACGTCCATCCAAAATTTTCCAATCCTTCCATGTCCCTCCTTCGAGTACATACAATCAAATTTAATTTGTACTCAGAACATTGCAGCATTACCATGATGACTATGTACAGTGGGGAATCTTGAACCAACTATTGGAATACTATGTCGCTACAGTAGCAGACACTGTAAGTAATTTGTGGTCATTCTTAATCAAGTTTAATGATTATGCAAACTTGTATCAGAAGTTAATACAAAATATCCTCAGCCAATTAGCCTTTCTGTAAGATAATAAAAGATAATTTTATATTCTAAAAAGATTTGATTTCATCTTTTCTGCTAGAAATATTCATAGAAAAATTTCTCAAACATAACCTTTATATGTAGCATTCTCTATCATAACTATTAGCATTCTCAAGAACTGATTTTGCAGACCAAAATTTCGACAGAACAGATAAAATTACCGAACTATATGGTGTTTGGCGCGTGAAAGGGTGAGAAGGAGGGAAAACTGATTGGCATTAAATGGTACAGTACAACGTACTGTGGCGAGCTTATTGATTGTTGAGATAGTCAAAGTTGGAAATGAAGAATATGATGGCAATCAACATGACAAAGGTAGTTGCATTGCCTAACCACATTACAAGAAAAGTACAAAAACATTTAAGAGTTGTTTCTTCAGTTTCAATTTTGAATAGCATTAAATAAGCTACAGCATTTGCTAGAAAACATTAACCTACCCACTGTTAGATATTAGGACTGCTAAAAAAAGATATTCGAAATTTAGAACCATGCTAAGGAAATCAAAGGCAGATCCAAACAATTAGCCTTGGTACCACCTGCCTCATGATCTCAATACAGTAAGGGATAATAGCATGGTGGGGATTGATTTCATCCTATACACAGCAAGCAAGCCATAGAAGAAAATTTGATGCTTGGTGACCAAGAATAAATAAATCCACAAATTTCAATTTTAGCTGTCATATTTTCTCATCTGGGTATTGGGAAAAAAGTATATGGATCCTAAAACAAATACAGCAATAAAGTATATCCTTGACCAAAAACTTAATTATAAGATCAAGCTAACAAGTATAACTACAAAGAGCAACAAGCAAATGAGAAGGAATCACCGTCCTCTTGAAATCGCTTCTTCCATCTCACTGTGTGATGAAGGAAATAACTCAATGTAACGACTCCCAAGTGTCATCCTATCCTTTACCATTGCTGCTTTTGAATCTTCAGCGCTTGCAAATTCCACATAAGCCTCCCCAGAAGGTCTTCCCTCTGAATTCATTACAATGTGAATAGAATCCTCTGACAGCCCAAAATCCTTGAAGAATTCCATAATGTCATCCTTACTTGCAGAAAATGGCAATCCCCTTAGTCGCAACACCCCGGTGTGCTCAGCCGATTCTTTTCCTTCATCATATGATTTAGCCCGGGGAGCACTTCGACGAGGTGAACCACCTCGGGCATCAGAAACCTCATTTGCGATTGCCTTGTAGTATTCCTGCCTCTTACTTCTAAAAACTTCAACATATCTTCTACCCATATTCTGCCTGTTTCTTTGAAGAGCAAAGTCAACTTGAAGAGGATACCCCAGAACACAGAAACCTTCACCAGTGAACTTGCCACCTTTGTGAACAAAAAGAACATCAACTATGTCAAGTCCATGGAAGAACTCGGCCACATCGGTTTCAGTACAATCGAAAGGAAGGCCTCGCAATCGAACAACAGGAAAAGGCGGAGGAGGAGGAGGTTGGCTGACATATCCATAAGGAGAAGGATTGTACATAAAATTGGAACCGGTGGAAGTACCATAGAATGAGGATCCTGGATCAACAGTGCGCTGGCGTTTCGCAGCCATTTCACGCCCATCACCACCATCAGCAAATTTACTGCAATTTTCACCCATAAACATAACAAAAATCAAAAACCCTGTTTTTCAGTCAACAAATGTTAAAAAGTTTCACCTTTCTTAGTAAACTGCAAATTTCAGTTACATCATTACGTTTACAGTCTAGACATTTTATATGACATTAAACTCAATTCATATTATGCTCACAACTGAAAACAAATAGTATTTTGATCTTCTGGTTGTGTAACTGTAAAGATAGATCTAATAGCAAAACAAAATTGAAGGTAGACATTCATCGCATCAGTAACAATGTAAAAATATTCTGATACGGTTGAGAAAAAATAAATACACATTCAGACTTATCATTTCATCTACCATCCACATATTTCAATAGTATGAAAGCTCAAGTCATGAGACAAGCAATTAAACACCTCCAAAACAGTAACGGGGGTGACATAAAAATTAATTACATTATCCTTCATTCTGCTATTTTCTCTAACTATATATAGAGAGACAAGATCCAATTAAACTTAACGCAGAAAGGGTAAATATTAATAAAGAAGCCCAACAAAAATTGTGATTACAAAGGGTCAATGAAATCCCATTTTCTTTAAATAGAATTGTGGAGCCAACAAAACATGTGATACCATCACATTGAAACTAACCCTTGGAATCTATAAAAGTTCAAGAAGGATTTGGCAATAAAATAAGTTACCACATCTACTAAAAAGATGATACTTAAAGAAGTATCACAATAAATCCACAGGAATAAGCATTTGTTACAATAGCATACTGTTTTTTTTCAGGAAAAGAAAGAGTACAATGAAGATTTCAAAAGCATCGTTCTAAAGACGAAAACAAAAACAAAGATACAGCATTTAAAAAGTGAAAAAGAAAAAGGAAATATAAAGATTACTTAAGTCATTACTCTCAAAAACAAAATAAATAGCACATGACAGAGCAGAAGGCACAAATAAACTCTATTGAGTCAACTATAACCTTAACAGTAGTTATCCACTCAAATGTTGACCTAGTTTTATTCTAATTTATCAATTTTGGATAAATGCACAGAGAGACCATTCCACAGTGCTAAAGCAAGATAGTAAATAGTAGGATGACTAGTTGACTACTATACCAAAGATTATGGACACAATAAATAATTTATACCACACAAAACACAAATGCTCGAAAAAACTAAAAATAATACCCAAAAATTAGAGGGACTTTCGTCACTAACAAGCAATCAAACAGAGGAAAATAAATCCAGGGAAGGCATTGCAGGAAATAGAACAGTGGTGGGAGCTTGCCAGAACTAAGCAGGGGAGATTATGGAATTCACCAGAATGTCCTAAAACACTAGATGGGCATGAAAAAAAAGAGAAGTCGATGTTTTCCTCCCAGACTAAAGAAATGGTTGAGATGCTACAATAGGACAGTAATTTGACACCATTTCAAGTTGCAATGACCACTTGTTAAAATGCAGCACAATGTTTGCAGGGGCACGATAGCACCACAAAACAAAGCAATGATTACTATTATGCTACCTATTAATTAACCTTTTGGGACTGAAAAGATGGGGCAACTAACTAGGGACAATTAGTGCAGAAAGTCAGTTAGCTAGAAAGGTAGTTAAATAAATAAGGGGGAATATAAACAGAAAAGGCATTCAAAGAAATAGAAAAATTGTAAGAAGCAGGAAATGCTTGAAGGTGAATTTTGCTCCTTGTTCTGTTCAATTTCATTAAATAAATAAGAATAAATTTGTCTTTCACCCAATTCAAGAGGTTCCTGTAATTGGCCAAACCTGGGGATCCACAAGTCACCATAACGGGGTCCCAAAAGAAAGTCTTGGACAATTCAAAACAGATTTTTAAGTGGGTGCCATGCAAATACAATTCCTAGCTTTTGGAGATCAAAAAGAGTTTGGGACAAATCAAGAGCATCAAACAGATGCTAGAAAGTGGATGTAGAAGCAACTGATTGGGAGGATCACGACCACAAACAACCCACTCGAGAGGAGGTACATCCTGTTGCAGACAAGAAGTGGGCAAGTAGAAATCCAGAGAGCCATTCTTCGACTAAAAGGAAGAATCAACCCACCTTTGTCAGTGAAGATCCTTCAGGGTGATTAATCCAACCCAATTTTTTTTAAGTGCAACAGGTCTGTTAGGTTAAGCCATAAAAAAGGTTCAGATGGATTTCATCACTGAGACTAGCACTCTCTGCACTGTTTACCATTCTTCAGGAAGAAAACACCAGAACTGACATTGGAAGGGCTTATTCTGAGCTCATCCAGTGTTTATGATGGGATTGAGTGTATTAGAAATCTATATGGAACACAAACGACTCTAAGGTAAGTAGGTTCTGTAGAGGAGTACATCAAAGAATTTGATGCATTGGTTATGCACATTTTGCCCTCATTGAGGAAAATTTATGAGTGTATTTCTTGGGTGGCTGGAGGCTAAGAGGTGAAGTGCAGAATCAGACCCCATGCCCCCACAGATGTATTTATGGTCATGGATGTGATTCTATAGATGCTGTTGAGGAGCTGTGTACTACACAAGGGATGGGGGTTTACAATTCCACCCACAGAAGCCAATATTCACTATAATGGTCGATGGAGCATTTGTTTCACATGGAGGAACCTCCAGTGAGCTTAAATAACTCAATTTATTCTCCTGACCAATCAGGAGCACCCTTGGTCCAACCCATTTCTTAGCTGGGTTTGCAATTTGAAAATATAGCTTTGATTTAGCAGCAGCAAATCCCAGCACAGATAACATTTCCACCAAGAAAGCGTGTCGGCTTCCTAAGGACAAGTATATCAAACGACAGAGAAAATGTTTTTCATTGTGGCCAGCCATTTGGGTGACCAGCAGAAATTCTCCTGCAAGGGAAGTCCCCAATTTCCACCTAGGTGATAGGATTGAATTTAAGAGATGCATGTTAATGCTAAGACTTAAGGGGGGAAAATTAGTTAGGGACAGTTATTTCATTAGACAGAATTAGTTAGCCAAATAAGGAAAAGAAAAGATGAAAGGGATATTAAAAGCATAAGATTTGTAAGAAAGGGGATCTTATTGGACAAGAATCATTTCTCCTTGTTCTGTTCAGTTTCCTTCAATCAATACAAATTTTGTTTTCTCTAACCCAACTCCTGCAGGTGTTCCTATGATGACCATTCTAAATTTGAGGATCAACTATGTAAAGTTGCAAAGGACATATTTGGTTTAAGGGTTTTCTATCACCAATAATTACAAAAAAAAAATTGTTTTCGCTTATTTCCTGTTTCAAAAGATTTTCTGATAAAAACATGAATGAAAACAAGGTGGAAGATTGTAATTATTAGTGAAAATAAAAAACGAAAACAGAACATTTCCTTAGACAAAACAGGGACTAAACATCACAGACACATACACTAATAATAAAGCTACACAAGTCCTTTAGCAAAAATAGTTATTCTCATTGAATTTAAAGCATAGACAAATTATCATCTTTCCATGCCTTTACGTTAGTTTATCTAGAAAACATAATCATCTACATGAGTAAGTAAAGATTAGGCAGGAGGTTCCCGTGCATGAATACCTCTTTACAAGAGGGCTAAAATGTCCATTTCCGCATTAATAGAATCAGTGTAATACCAGTGGTTCTATCCAGCAACAACAAGAAGTACAATAGACTCTAAGCAATGGTCATGACAAAAAGGGAAGAATTATATATTATAAGATAAACAATACAGTATTACAACAACAACAAAAGTCTTATCCCACACAGCTAAGTTGGCTAAATGATTACACACGCCACTGAGTTTGGTTAAAGATAAAATTCTCAAGGATATTATTCACCATAAGATCCCTCTTGACAATTTGATTAAATAAGTGATAACTATAAAAGAAAAACAAATGGGATAATAGAAAAATACAAGGCTGCAAAAAACTCCAAAAACTGTATTCTTATAAAGTGTTCATCCCTTCCATGCTTTATCAGTTTTATACAGCAACTGCTTTATCAAGAATTCAATATGCATGCAATACATTGCAGTTATAACTGCAAAAACACCATTTGTCTAAAACGCTACAACATCAAAACTCCCTTCCATGCTTGTTTGTTTGCATCAGTTTTAAAACGGTACTTCTCACTAAATCACCACACATCATTGGTCACTCCAATTCACAAATGAACATAGCATCCTATTTTCTATTTAATTATCATCTATTAGGGTTTTATTTCAAATAATTCGAATACAGTTCAGATTTCGTCGTCGTCGCCCAGTTTGGAGGATGGAGATAGTTCAGATTTCGTAAAACACAAAATGTTAGGGTCACAACAAATTGAGAAATTAAAAATGAATTGCATAGCTCACAGAGACAGAAGGGAAGGAAAGAAACGAATAAACTGAATAGATGAAATTATGAATTAAACCTAAAATTGAAAGAAAAAAAAAGGCAGAAAGTTGATAAGGGGAAAAGAAGAAGGAAAAGAAAAAGGAGTTACCCTCTGTAGAACATTGTAGAAGGTTGAGAAAATGATACTGAATTGAACAAGCCAAGAACAGGGACGCCACTCTTATTGTCTTCCCCCTCTTTCCCCTCTTTGTGCCTGTTGTTGTGTTGTGTTGTGTTACATATGAATGAAAAGTATTGGAATTGGTACTATCTTACCTACTCTCTTTACCATCATTTAAATATATACCAATACATATGATTGATATATTTTTAGTGTCATAGGTAATTTTATTCTTTAATAAATTAAAATTATTTATTTTATTTATTTATTTATTTATTTAAGAAAAGAAAAGAAAAGAAAAATAAATAAAAAATTCTATTATTTTAAAATAATTAAATAATTTATTTTTTCTAAGAATAAAAATTATATAATTTTTTTAATATAATAAAGTTATATGTATATATATTTTTTATTGTATTATTTTTTATTTTTAATTAATTATGTATGAATAAAATAAATAATACATTTTTAATAAAATAAAAGTGTGAATGCACGTATTGGAAATGTACGTGTTTTTTCTGGTAAAAAATATATTAATAAAGATGAAACTGATAATAAATAATATATACGGTCACAATTAATTCAATAGTTTTAGAATAACATTGGTTATAGATTAACACTTATAGATAAAAAAATTATTATTAAGTTTATTTTATATCTTGTATAAACAAAATATATTATTTTGTAACTTGTTTTTTTTTATCAGCATTTGGTAACTTGTATTATCTTTTAATTAGATCATTTTACTTTTTTAATACATAAAAATAATTTATTTATTATTTAATAAAATAAAAATGAAATAATTTCACATTATTTCAAAATAACAAAAATATTTAATAATATTTTTATGAAATTATATATATATTTTTGAAGTTGTTTTATTTTTATTTTTTTTAATTAATTACTTATAAAAATAATAAAATAATAAATTGTATATATTTAGACAGATATATACATATATTTTAATGGAATAAAAATATAAATACACGAAAATCATATATTTTCGTTTGAAGTGAGACATGAGAAATCAAATTATTCCGTACTAATTTTTATATTATTCTATCACATTTATATAAAAAAAATTAAATATATTGATTGTTAAAATTAAACAGTAACAACATTAACTGGTTAAAATATATTTTAAAATTAAATTATTTTTAAAAAATTATACATCTTCCACCTTTAATATTTTAATATGTCTCTTAAGGACAAAATCGTGACAGAATTTTGAGCTTCAAAGTGGATAATATCTTAAATGTGGTGATTGACTTTAGCGATGTTATCTTAACGAACTTGAAGACGCAACATTGACGTTGTCTGTAGGAACGAGACGAGGTTTCGAAAACAAACCTTTTTAGCCCTCAACTAGAGGTAATCCATTCTCCTTAGACCTCGACTGAGGAGTTTGTTCTGGTACACTCAATAGTGCAACATCACTAAGGAGTCGATGCCAAAAACAGCTTATATACACCTTCCTCCCGTAACATCCGAGGAACCTTTTTAGGACAAAACCGTGACGGAGCTCCGAGCTCCAAAAGCGGACAATACCTCAGATGCAATGATTGATCTTAGCTACTAGAGAGAAAGTATCAATGTAGTCAATGCCTTTTATTTGTGTGTATCCCTTGTCACTAACCTTGCTTATAAGTGTTTGGCTCAACATGTGAAGAAAGAAACATAAAACAAAATTCAAAGGATATTTAACTCTTAAAGATGTATGAGAAACATTAAGATTAGAATGATAATCCTTTAGATACTCAGGTGGTTTTTTTTATTTTTGTACTCATTCAGACTAATTGATCTAATTCAGAATTTTGTTCTATGACAGGATCTTCATTGAGGTTTTGGTCTATGTGGGAACAAACTTCTTTTTGAACCTCAATGTTTGATTCACAACTATTATTAGTGTTATTTTCAACATTATCACAGGGTGCAAGAGTGGCTTGTGTGACTTGTGATGGTTGACTCTAAACGAGTTAATCTTCAGTAAAATAACTTTGATCATGAATGTTAGGATTGTTAGTTTTATTGCTAGTATCTTGAACCTTTTGATATGGAAAAACATGTTCATAGAAGACAACATCCCTAAACACACAAATTTCTCCGGATTGAATATTCAACAAAATATATCCTTTTGTCCCCCTTTTAAAACAAATAAAAACACATTTTGATGTCCTTTGATCAAATTTTCCTCTATTTGTTGTCAAAGTGGTAGCATAGCATAAAGATCCAAACACCTTTAATCCATTAAAATTTACTGCAGTTTTGTAAAGCATTTCATGAGGAGAAAAATATTTTAAAATAGATGTAGGAAGCATGTTTATAATATGCGCAACGTATAGAACATGAGCAATAAATTTTGGGTAAATGATATTGTATCATGAGAGTTCTTGCTACATTTAATAAATGACCATGTTTTCTTTCAAATATATTATTTTGTTGTAGAGTATTGACACATGATGTTTGATGCATTATTCCTTTGTTAACAAAGAAATTAGTCATGGAAAATACAGTTAGTGGTTTCTTATTATTTTTATTACTATCTCAAATTGTGTTTGAACAAAAACAACAAAATTTTCCAAAGTCTTGACAACTTCAAACTTTTTGTTTTAAAAGAAAAATCCATGTGTACCTCGAATAGTGATCAAGTATGGTCAAGAAATATTTGTGATCATGAATTGATGGTATTAAGTATGGTCCCCACAAATCTACATGAATCAAATCAAAATATTTTTTAGATTTAGATGTACTAATAGGAAAGGAAAGTCTATTTTGCTTTGCAAAATGAAAAAATATCACAAATAAGAGATTTGTTATATTTAAGAAAAGAAAATTTATTCTTGATAACATCAATACATTTGTTTGAAAGATGCCCTAATTGAAAATGTCAAAGGATTTCTAGATTACTAGCACTAACATTAACAATATTGATGATATGTGTAGATTTGGTGGTTTGATTTGAAGTTTATGATAGGATGGGACCCTGAGCATATAAAGCCTAGCGTGCATCTTAGCTGAACCAATAATCTTTAAGGAGTTATTGTCCTTAATGTGACCGCCATTAGAGTTAAATGTAAGAACATAAGATAAATTATTAATCAAGTTTGTCACTGAAAAAATATTAAGAGTGAAGCAAGGAATATACATAACATTGTTTATGGCATGATCTGGATTGAGAAAAATACTTCTAGAATAATTGGCAAAAACTTGATTTCCATTTGGTAATTTGACACAAATGGGATTAATTTGATGATATGAATTGAAATGAGTTAAGCATGAACAAAATGTGGTCACTAGCACCACTATTAAGAATCCACAAACTGAAGGAAGAAAGAAATTTATTACCAATGTGTGTTTTTATGTTGGAAGGAATAACATAGACTTGATTAGAAGTATTGTCACTGGATCTGGACTATTGTAAAATAGCTAACAATGTTTGATATTGCTAAGAAATAAAACCAATTTGTTGAGACTGCACTTATGACTTTGAACCTTCATGATTCTGTTCATCATTATTAGAATATTATTTGAAAGAAGAAATAATCTTTTGATAAGAAACATGAATCATGTCTCCTTGTAAAAAATTCTCCTTTAAATCATTTCATATGTCAAAGGAATTGTCCATACAAATGATGCTTTGTGTGATGGATGGAGAAACAACCTTGAACATCCAGGAAACAACTAGCATATTGACTTTTTGCCATGCTGGAAACAATTAGATGATATGAGTGGGAGCTTTTATGGTTCCATCAATGAAACCTATCTTGTTATTTGAAATGAGACTGTTTTGAAATAAATGAGACCAATGATGATAGTTTGATCCCTCGAGAATAATAAGGACAATGAGAAATGAATGATTATAAGATGAACTAACATGGTAAGGTGAACAAAGATCTTGTGAGGGATAAACAGCTTCACTCATGGATAAATGTAGCAACCAGAGAAGAAGGAAGGCAAATAATATGAGAAAAAAAATATTTCTTATACTTTTCTATTGAAATCAAAGCAGATAGTCAGAATATATACAAGTAGTACACTCATTTTATGTCTAATTAAAGAGATAGAATGTAAAGGGTCAATAAATGTTAGAATTAAAAAAGACAAAATAAAAGTTAGACACATGTACAAATAAAAACAACTAAGAATTAGAAAAGACAAAATTGATAAAAGGAAGCCTCTATCCATATCCTTTTATAAAATAACAAATAGTTCCAAGACTTTAAAATTTTAACATTCAACTCATATTCAAAATCAAACAATCAACTTTATCAACTACTTTCCAAATTGATAAACTTCAAACAATTTTCATCCATTAAGATCTCTTTCACACAACAAACAATCTTGGAAGAGAAATTTGAAACTTGTGACCACGTCACATTTACATTCAGATCCCCTAACCTATAATTCTATTGAAAGATAAAATTAACTTCTCTTAATTTATTAGAAGTATAACTCCTAAAGAAAGTAGGATAACATAACTTGTATAATAGAGTCTTGGTTAATTTTATGAACACATCACTAGAACTTTAAACTAATAAAGACTAATCTTGAAGCCAAAGACACCACATACAAAAAACATGTGTACCCAAGTAAACAAGAAAACTAAAAAATGATAAGATTCCAAAAGTGGTCTCTCATGGAGTAAGATTTTTAAAGAGAAGGTAGAAGAGGAAAGAAGAAAAAAAATATTATTTTAAAGTTATGAAGATTATTTTAAATGAAACATGAATAATTATTTTTTCTATCTATATGAATTTTCACTTTAATGATAAAATATTTAAGGATTATTTTAATATACTACTTTTCCTTAGAAACTATTTTCTATGTCCTTACCATTTATATATTTATATATGTAGAAATATTGTTATGATTTAAAACAGAGTTAATAATTATAAGGCAAGCAAAAAACAAAATATAAGAGAAAAGAGATGACGAAGAGTTGAAAACTTCACAAAATTGCTATTTTTTTATGAACTAATTTTAAATAATTTTTTCAAAAATAATGGAGAAAGAGATGATGAAATTTAAACTCTTATAATATGATACTATTTGTGTTATGGTCTTATAGTTTTTTTGTTAAAACTTACATATTTTTGTTCTGAAATATATATTTTGTTCAAGTTAATCTCATTCAACACTTTAAATCGTCTTTACTTATGCTTTTAGCATTTATAAAAAAATCATATTTATAATTAATTATATATATATATATATATTAAAATATTTTTATTAATTGTTTCATACCTGTATCGTGCAAATATATATATATATATATATGGGAAAATGAAATTATATTAATGTAACTTTTATCACTTAATTCAATACATTACATTTTATTTTCTAAAACTTATGTTAGATAGGTGAAAAGATTATTCCACATATATTATATATATAAAAGATTATATTAATATAAAATTATTTAATGCTTCTTATATATATAATATTTTTAAAATATACTAAAATTCATTTATTAATATTATTTTTAATTTTAATAAAATTTTAATATATATATATAATTATGATATCACAAAATTGTAATTATTTTATATAAAAACTTTCATGTTAAACAGATAAAATTATAATTTAACAATTAGATTAACTAAATTCAATTTTTATATATAAAATAATTAATACACTAAGAAAATTATTACATAAAATTTTAATACATAGTTAAAATCTTGATGTGTAAAATTATTTTAATTTTAAAATTAAATTTTAAAATGAGTTTTTATTTAATAATTTTTTTATAATAATAAAGTAAATGTTTAATAAAAAAATTGCAAATTTTTTTTATCTTTTCTTACATATTCTTAACCTTACATTCATACTTCAATTCCTTTCAGGAGTAGTTCTCATGAGATTATTTATAGGGATACATATTTTTGCATCTCTTTATTTGACCCTGTTAAATATCAATTATTAAATGGAATTATCTTGAATATATATTCTTAAAATAATAATAATTACTATTATTATCAAATATAATAATTTGTAATTAAATGATAGTATTAACATTATTTTATTATAATATTTTAATTATCAAATATTATTATTATTATTATTTTAATTATCAAATATTATTAATAATAAAAATATTATTATTAGTAGTAATAATTTTAATAATACTACTACTAATAGTAATAATAATTATAAAATAATTACAATTATAGTTATAATGATAATTATAATTATAATTATAGTAATAGTTATAATTATAGTAACTATAGTTATAATTATAGTAATTAGAGTTATAATTATAGTAAGTATAGTTATAATTATAATAATTGTAATTAGAATAATAATTATTATTATTATTATAATTATAATAATAATAAGAAGAATACTAAGCAATACGATTGAAAAATGTATCTGGTGTAATAGTTTGGTAATGTCTTCATGTTTTATTATTTTTTATTCCATTCCTACATGCTTATTTATAAACTTTATGATTTTATTGTAGGTAATTTATTTTTTATATATGTGATTTTTTTTATTTTAGGTAGTTATTTAAATTTTAAAAAATAGTTATTTAATAGATAAAATTATGAACACCAAAAAGTAGTTAAAAAGGGTAAAATAGAAAAAAAAATTGTGGACAATAATAAAAAAAATTATTACTATAGTAATAATTATAATAATAATAATAATAAAATAATTATAATAATAATTGGTTTTTAGTCATTATTTTCATCACTTACCATCACTTTTATTTTACTTCATACATACTGATTTAGTCACTAAAATTTAGTTACTATCATTGTTATTTCAGTACCTAGACAAACCAATACATATAACAAATTATTTCATTATTGTCAATTCGTTGCTATTTCAAACATAATTTGTGACCAACTTATTTTGGTCACTATAAATTGTCACTAAATGATATTTTTTGAAGCAAATGATTTCATTGTTATTTCGATCGTAGATTTATAACAAATGTATCACAATTTGTGACCAACTTATTTCAGTCACTAAAATTGGTCTCTAAATGATCTTTTTTTAGTGATTGACTTAAAGTCTACTACTTTCTCTTATGAGTTATGAGAAAGGAAAGGAGGGTTTGAAATCTTAGAAATAAAGTAAAGAGAAATTATAGAGATATCACATAAAGTAAGTTTTACAAAGATTGTGGTATTTAAGAAATAATAATGAACAATTTTTTTTTCTATTCATAACTTAAACATTTAAGTAAACTATAATTTGGTTTTAAATTTTTATTAATATAAAAAAAAATCAATATAATTTTGGATTTTTTTGTGTAATTTATATTGTGATTTTTTTTTAATTGAGTAGGTTTAAGTGTCACAAACATGAACAAATTAAAAATCATAAGAAAAGATGATTATTCATTTAAAAATCACCAGAAGAGGTCATTCATATTCTTGTGATCATTCATTCAAAATCACAAGAACATTTATATCCTCATGATGTACCAATGAGATTTAACTAAAATAAAGGACACAAAATAGTGGAAATAAGATTTAATTTCTTCATTATTAGCCTTGATTACAACAAAGTGAGGTTAAATCATTGTACTTACTACAATAGGTTGATAAGAATAATTTTATCATTTTATAGTTGTATGTGGATGACATGTTGGAAGTAGGTGCCAACAAAGTCTGAATCCAAAATTGAAAGCATAGTTGGATAAGGAGGTCGATATGAAGGACTTGGGACTAAGAAGATTTTAGGGATGCGAATTCACCAATATAAAAAAGATAAAAAAAAAAAAATTGGCTTTCTCAAAATAATTACTTACTAAAAATCTTGCAATTCTTCAACATGCAAGATTGAAATACAATTTCTACCCCATTTTCTTTAATTTATCATCGAGTATGAGTCCTAACAATGAAGCAAAGAAGATGTAAATTTATCGAGTAAACAAAAGGAAACCTTAAGTATGCTATGATTTGTACAAGATCAGGCATTACACAAGCATGGAAAGTGGTTAGTAGATTCATGCAAATATGGGTGAGAGCATTAAAGTGCTATTAAGAGAATCCTTAGATGCACCGAAGGAATATCAAATGTTGCATTATATTTTGGAGAATCATAATTAGTTGTCAAAGACTATATCGATTATGATTTTGCAGGTGATCTTGGTAAAATGAGATCTACTACTGACTATGTGTTTACACTTGCAAGACGTGCATTAAGTTGGTTACCTAAGTTACAAGAGAAGCTAAGTACATAACAACTACTCAAATTTGCAAGGAAGCTAATTGGATTCAAAGATAAATGGAGGAACTCAGACACAAGCAACAAAAGCTTGTTGTATATTGTGACAGTCACGGTGTCTTGCACACTGCAAGAGACCATGTCTTTCATTCTATGACAAAACACATATGTATACCTTACCATTTGTTCGAGAAGTAGCAAAAAAAAGGAAATGTGAATATGCAAAAGATTCACCAATGAAAACCTAATAGATGTTATGATAAATTTGCTTCAAATTGACAACTTTATGTGAGTTTGATCACTATGACCTATCAGGAAAAATAAATAATATGATGACAATTAATAAAGCATGGAAAATTGATTATTTTCATTAATATCTTCAAGTGAATTAATATGAGAAGAGAAGTCTTACATCCACAAAATTTTACTTTCATGTTTACTTTTCATGTTATAAAAAAGAAACATAATATTTCTTACGGAACACCAAAATCTCTTCCTTTTTTTCTTTTCTTATTACTTTAGTGTGTAGTTGTTTTTTCTGTTATGAGATTATGAGAGGGGTATTATTGTAATCTCCTTAAATTTACACAGGAATGTATTGTGTTAATTCGGCACCCAGCATAATTATTATTATTATTATCATTATTATATATATAACTTCATTACCAAAATGCTTGCAAATACATAAACTAGATTTTGGCCTGTGAAAACATGTGGATATTCCACTAAAATATTTTATTCTAGACGGTGATATTGAAAGTATATAATGGATATGGTGGTAAAATTTGAGATGATATTTAAAATTTGATAACACGTGCATGTCTATGATCTGAGGTTGTTCATGAAATTAGGTTATGAAGGAGAGCAGTGGGCAATGTGAATGTGATCCAACATGTGTGCTACATTCGTTGAGTTGGAAAGAGAATGCATGAGATGCACATGTGGCTGCGTGAGGACGGTGCAGTGAGTCTGGTTGGTGTGGCACACTTGTCTTTTAACATGTGTTTCAACAAAGTAGTACAAAACATTAAACAGGAACAAAGATTCACAACCACGTGGCTTCACATCCACCAAACCCATCAAATCAACACCCCACAGGTGTTGACGAATTTAGTATGTTTTTTATTCACTTTACATTACAATTAAAATATAGTTAACACACTTTTAGATGAATTTTTTGTATTGGATTTCAAGTTTACAAATAATCTTGAGTTGAAGTAAATGTAAATAACTAATAGGAATGGATTCTATGTTGAGTAAAGTGAAAAGAAAACCTCAGATAAAGTTGTTTGTAAATTTTGTATTGAATAAAAAAGTATATAAGTTCTCATAAATTACACAGCTTTAATTCAATTTTAATCAAATCTAATTCTATGTAAAATCAATTCCAAAACGTTTGTGTGAAAATCTAGGGAGATTCCATTGTCAATTTGAATCCTTCACTTTTTTCTTTTTTCTGTTGGACAAATTTGGACCTTAAAAAATTGTCTGGTGAAGGTTCACTCCCACCCTTCAAAAATCTCACCTCTATAGTTTTAGTTTACTTTTCCTTGCACCCAACAAAAGCTTGCTACTTCTCTTGTTCAACCTTCTCACAAACACTGCAAACGTCTTTGACCACAAGAACTTCTTCAATTTCCAATTTTTCTGGACACCCTCTATTGCTCTTCCTCCCTAGGTGTAGTTTGTGTTGAAGGGTATCTCTATTTATAGAGTTCCATTGTCTTTTGAGGCTATTTTGAACCCTAGGTGTGTTTCTTGAAGAGTTTTTTTTTGTGTGGAGATTGGGATTGCGAGAGAGGATGGTGGGTGCTCTGTCTGTTGTGGGATCATCAGTGATGGAATCTCACACTGGCCCTTGTTTGTGTGTGGATGCTCTCCCCACAACAACTAGTGTCAATCTGAAGAGTGGTGGAGATGTTGTTTTGTGCAAGAATTTGATGGGAAGGAAGCACTTGTTGAAGCATGGTGTAGGGACTATGAAGTTGAGCAGTTCTTTCATTGATCCTGGTAGAGAGTGGAGAGTCTTTGTTAGCAGAAGTTGCAAGAGGCAGCGTAAGGATAGGAGAGTCGCCATTGTCAACGAGCTTGGAGGCCAATATGAAGAAAGTTTTGAAGATGTTAAAACGGTAACATGTTTAATGTATCTTCTGGTTTTAGATCTGATATTTTACTGCATGTTTGGATCTAAATTTGTAAAGTTAAGTTCCAATGAATTTCCTTTTACCAACTGAGTTTGAAGAAACATAAAATTGAGACTAAACTCGGTTTATAATCAGAACTAACTGAAAATCATACAAGACACTTTTTCATTTTACTTTTTTCAATGGATAATAGAGGTTTCTTACTGAAAACTAAGCATATCCTTAATGATACCGTTTTGTATTTGGTTTAAGTTTATTATGACTCAGTTTCTCCTTTAGCATTGCTTTGTTTTACCTTTTTTATGGAGTGTTTGCTTCATAGCATATTCTAATTCTAATTTCTAAGACATTCTAGGCGTTGCAGAGCTTTTGAACATTGTATATCATTATAGAAAAAGTGTCATTTGTTAGTGAGTTGTAGCCTGCAACAGTTAAGGGAGTCCCAAGAAGCTCTTAAACCAATAACCTTCTACAGAATTCTACCATGAACTCCTTTCCTTTTCATTCTTACATCAGAAATGAGAATGCAAAATTGTTTATCATCGTGAAATGTGTTAAGGAACAAGAGATAGATACCTGAAAGAGTAGTATATATATTGTGCACAATAATATAAAGATTTCAAATTGTATATGAGAAATGTGACAGTATCCTTCTGTTTTTCTTCAATTTCAGTCTTTATATGTAAGTGGTCATTTTCTCAAAATGCTGCTTTGAGCTTGTCACCATTACAAAGATGAGAGTTGTTTCCTTTTAAATAATTCATCATTTTATTCTAATTTTGCTCATGGTAAGAGGGCAAATATCGAAGAACAACTCATGCAATGAGAATATGTTTTCAAAGAACAACTTATGAAAGAGTACTACAAATTACAAAATCGGTTTTCATTTCTTATATAGAGGAAGATCGTTTTCACTCATTATGAGTCTTTTATATTCAATGAGAATATGTTTTTTATTACATTATTTCTCCCTTTAATCATCACCAATCTGTCTGCTATGATACAAATACACTAAACGTTGTATGCGATCTAACTGATGCATCTTTGGAAACAGCAAATGCTCAACTATTTCACATACAAGGCTGTGAGGACTGTTCTTCATCAGTTGTATGAGATGAATCCACCTAAATATACGTGGTTCTACAAGTAAGTGAAGTTTCTATCAATCTGAGGAAAAATGTTTCAACAAAGATTTACTTGCCCATGTAATTATTTTAGTCTGAAATGATGTTTTCTATTAAGTCTAAGGTTTAGAGTGCATTTGGTTTTGTTTTCAAGATGTTGTGAACCAAGTGGTGAGAATAATATTTTGTTAGTTTTACTATATCCTTTTCAAATTCTTGAAAACATGACAGAGCAAAAACAATCTGATATTTTCCTATTATTAGTGAAAACATGTAAACTGAAAATAAAAGCAAACCAAATGCACCCTGAATCTGTTGTGTATATAACTTGAATTCATGGAATATTTCCCCCCTTCAAACATGCATGATTGCTGAAGGAATTGGCCAATGTAAGAAGGTTCAGTTCAGTGTGATTATTAAACTAGAATTGGTGATTCACTAGCTATCTCATAAACATTTAGATAATTGTTTGTAATGTTTTCTTTGTTGGCAGTTTTGTTGTATCAAACAAACCAGGAGATGGAAAACGTTTTATTCGATCCCTTGGGAAGGTAGTCTTTTCTTTTGTGCCCCTAAGGATTGTGGCTTCTTTAAAACTTTCACCATACTCAATCTGAAATGCCTTCTCTTTCATTCCTTTATACATGTCATATTCAATGCCTTTACACAATTACACCAAATTTTATTCACATAATTTCCAAATTTCAAAAAAACATGTTACCTCTTGTCAATGTCAATGATGTTGTATATGTCCTCTTCCAACTGATAGGAGCAACGAGAGCTTGCTGAAAGAGTGATGGTAACTCGGCTTCACCTTTATGGTAAATGGGTCAAGGTAATAGAATAGAATGTGTATATATATCTAAAGAATGAGAATGTTTTATGAAGATATGATGTACTTAACTGAAGAACCATTGTGTTATGCAGAAATGTAATCATGCTGAGATATACAAGGAAATATCTGATGAAAACTTGGAGTTAATGAGGGAAAGGTTGATGGAGACAGTAATATGGCCCTCAGATGACACAAACACGGAAAAGATTGGCTGATAATTCATTCATCTCACATTTTTAGTTTCTGTCTTCACCCTTTTCCTAGTCTAGCTATATTTTTTTGTTTCAATATCAATGTCTTCTTCTTCCAAAATTGTTATTTCTGTCATTTTCCTTTAATAGGATTCTCAGTTTTACGTTATGTAAATTATGTATATAATTCTACCTTCTTAAATGCACGCACCAGATAAGGTAGTTTCAAATTAATTTACAAGTGACTTGAAAATTACCTTGTTAAATACATTATCCATTTTAGGCTCTTTAAGACACCTCCACCATACTTCTCAAAATATCAAAAATATTTTTTATTTTATTGATGTTTTTTTATTTCAAAATAGGTGATCTGAAAAAATTTCACATTATTATACAATCCAAAAGTTATTTTCTTAAAATGCTTTCAAAATTTTATAATTCAGAATTATTTTCTTTAAAAAAATACTCTAAATTGTAAAATTCAGAATATACTTTTTAAGGATAAAATAGTCTTTTTGTCGCCTGATTACATTGCTTCTCAAATACATGAACCACTATTTATCGCTAGATCATGAGCCATATCAGATTCCAAATTAACTTGTTGAATTAGTAAATGGTAAAGTTGAAATTGAAATGGCTTTTAAATATAAAATCACAAATGATATGTTATATACCTTTTTGTATACAATATTTATTTTAAATCAGTTAATTTAAATGCTTTAATTTTTATTTGAAATTATTTTTCATTTTAATTTAAATATTAATGTCTGATTTTATTAATTTTAATATTTCCATTAAATAACATGAATGTTCGTGTACTTATATATACTTTTGTATAGATAAAAAATACATAATCTGCTTTTTTATCACAATTATATTTATAATATATATATAAAGTTTTTTTTATCTATGTTTATCTAATTAAATTAATTTTATTTTTTCGTTTAGATTTTAAGTATAGCTTTTATTATTCAAAAACTAAATACCTTCTAGATTATTCTGTTTATATAAGAGAAATTATGTTTAGAATATAAATCCTTATAGTGTGTCATGACTAGATTCAATGATTCATAGAAACCTGTGAAGTGCGAAATATATAAAAAAAAAATGTGAAAGTAGAATGGAATTAAAAAATAAATAAAAATCCTTCACCAGGTGTTTTGGGAACAGAGTAATATTTAATCCTGGGAAAATCTAATAGGAAAAATGTTCTATTACAAATATTATACGCTGATCAAAAAAAAAAAAACAAATATTATACAAATAATTCAAATTAAAACTCCTACATGCCACGAAAAAGAATAAATATAACAGATTTCATGTTCCCCCAGGAATTATACTTATATATCTTTTTTATATAAAAACTTTCATATATTAAACATCATTATATAACTTTACATATAACTTGACATGCTAAATAACACCTGTTCACATTAAAATACGTATACATTCTCTCTTTAAATATTTGTTTTCTGAAATAGATTTATCGGGAGACATAAGAAGCTCCAAATCAGCCAGGGTAAGAACTTTCATGCATATCCATACTCAAAGCTTTAAGTGACCTCTCTCCCCCTATAAGCCATTTTTTAACTAAACTTTTCAATTTAAACCATCTACTACGTTTTTTTTAAAACAATAGTATAAATTCTTATGTCAAATTCAACGTGCTTTTTCCATGACATCCCAATCCATACCATTAACTATCACTGATAGGCCATAAGCAAATCTATCATAGTAATTATTTGTAACTAATGTCACGGAAAATGAGAGTGAGAGTACCATTTTTATACACCATAGTAATTATTTTTCCATCTAAAAATTTAGGTATTTTTTGTAATTCAGTTCATGTCAATGGATTTTGCACCAACTAAGATAATAAAAAGAAGCTGAAGCTATCAAGAAAGGAAAAAAGAAACTCAAAATACAACCCATTTTTCAAACAACCATACAAGGAAGCTAATTTTGGGTATTTAAAAGTCCTATGAATATGCATTTTGGAACAACATCAAGACCACGGCAGAGAATGATGAATGAACAAAGTTGCTCACTCTTCATTTTTGGCAGTGGCTGTAAAAGAGGTTTCATCTTCAAAATCAATGGCCAATTTGTTATCTGCATCTGTAAATGTCATGTGCATGCAGCTGACCAAAAATGATCAACACAACATAATCGAGAAATATTGTTAAGCTTCTCGTTTGGAACGTTAAAACGTACTCAGATGGACGGAGAGCGTGGGTGGTGCCCTTTTTTCAAATTTCAAGAACAGAATTCAAAAAGTAATAATGACAAAAAAAAGCACTTACCGATCATAACTTGACCCTGCACCCTCACCAAATATAGCCACTACCACCATGAATCGTGATCAGCATCATCATAGTCATAGTCATCCCCCATAAATATTTATGAATTTTTCTTTCTAAATTGACAAAATATTTTGAAAATAAGAATATACTTCCTTTAAAAATTGTTCTCATACAAAATAGTGGCATGTAACGAAAATTACAAGGCATGCATGAATGCCAGAAACATAGACAATTATGCTATTTGTCAATATAACCAAAATTAAATTGAAACTCGGTTCTAATTGACATTTACTACTCATATCTTACAACACTAAATCCTGTAAATCTACTATGAGTCTATGATCACCAGATTTACAAAAAAGTAATACATATTGTGCACAAGAAAGAAAAATGAGATTTGAGGGTAACCTGGCCAAGAGTGCTTACAGAACCACAAAGCTCTGACACTGCCCTGACTGGTTAGAAGAAAGAGTAAACCCCTACACTGGTTCTCAAAAGATCAATGTGTTACCACATTAGTCCTCTAAAGATTCCTGTCACCCAAGTAATCTATTCAAAATATATAAAACAGTAACCTAATCCGTCTTTTATGTATCACAGTTTATCATGTGGCGACATTTCAGGTCGTTTTAGGGAATATACTGTGGACAAAAATCCTTGAACGGCTTATGAGGTCACACTGGAATCTATGGGAGACCAACTTAGGAGTTTACTCAATGATAAACTAAAGCATATTGATACACCTGCAAAGGAAACAAAAAGAGAAAAAAAAAACGCAATTTGATACATTAGAATAGCAAGACCATCTTCTAGTCAAGGAACTTTGGGGCAAACATAATAATATTAAACTAGTGCCAAGGTATGGCAAAAAGTGTTAGTGAAACGAGAAAAAAAACATTGTAGAACATTAATTGAAACATACCATATTGAAAGCTGATGCAGAAGGCCGGAGACTACATTGCATAATATAGAACACATGAGAAAATAAATTGTATCAATATCCCTTTTCTCGACTTTGTTCTTTGCCAAAAGACTTGGAACAGAGGATTTCAATGCATTCAACTATCACCGAAAGCAATTATTTGTCCAAGTGCAAGTCTCGCACGAAGCTGCATCAACAGAAGAACATTTACAAACCAACTACTTGACAGTACAGAACATAAAAAATTATGAAGATTAAAGGACCTTCACATCCATGCAAGAATCATTGACCATCTTCTTTATTCGAGAAACAATGCCAAAACTCCGCAGGTTTACAATCCGGCCAAATGCACCAGGACTAGCAGGAAAAGTGAGGTTTACTACAACCCACACTGCAGCTGTGCGTAAGCGACTGTCAGGACTCTGCAAAAACTGCTCGAAGAAAGAGTGAGACCCATTCTCATCTTGAGGGAAGAGTAGATGCATAACTGCTTCCTTATGAAACTCATTGCCACTTGCAATATTGCTGAGAATATACATTCCCTGCATGGAAAACAAAACCAAAAGGCATATAATAAATAAACAACTTGAGAACCATTGTAAAGTGTGAAAATCTTTATCATCACTCTATACAAAAATAATTAATTTCATTAGCTAATTCCAACCTGTATCCCAATTTCAATTTTTGAAGACTTTTTTAATTGTCTTCCAACAGCATCTAGTATGATACCATCTTCAGCAAAAGCATGTTCAACAGAGTACAGACATCCATCAACAAAATTGCGAACAAGGGCCAGAGCTTGTTCTTGAACCGAAGGTTCAGGATCTGCAAGGTATACACAATCAAGGTCAACTTATTGGGAAATAGTTACCAATATAACAGCAAAAACCTGTAGCGCCAATACATACCACAAATAAGGCTAGCCATTGAAGATGCTGTTAACTCCACAAAAACTCCTTCCTTGCATATCTTGTCTGCAAGGAATACCATGTTCCTCAATGCCCATACAGCATTTAACCTTAGAGATGAATCCATCGACTTGGTCAACTGCACAAGCTCTTTAATGCCCCCACATTGTACGAATGTTGATTTATGTGGCAAGAAGTCAACCACTATATTGCAGATGGCACCAAGGGCTGCAACCTGGAAGATAAAACAGAAAAGGAAACCCTTACTAAGCTTCTATAGAATTTACCAGACCACGTCTGTTTAATAATTAATCAGAATGTTTTTTGCCAACAAAAAATTCTTAGGGTGGACATGACTATGACTTGAGTCTAATTAAAGTTAAGCTTCCCAAAAAAATTTATAGCCCTTGTGATAACCCCATATCCTGCAAGACCAAGATACAAAATGGGTGAAATAGCATGCAATCTTATAATATGATCATCAATAGAACAACACATTATCCCCCTTGAGACAACCTCATTTAATGTGAGACATAACAATTTCAGTGCTAAATTATTCGAATTTGTCCATCAATATGCCAGTGCTTCTAGTAACAGCCTTTTTAATGTATAGAACATATGTTTCAATTAAGATCAATGGAGAATGGCATCAGAATTATCATCCCAATACCACAGACATAGCTAAAATTACAAGTAACAGATGTATATTCAATCTTTCTTTTGCTTTATACCCCTCAATTTTTAAATTTTAGAAGTTTGTGATTTGGTATGATATGCATGTTTTCTAAATTTAGAAACTACTTAACATAGCATAATCAGAAAAATGAAAATTATAGTTACATCCAAAATACCTGGACAGAAGTAGAAAGATCAGAGAGAAGCTGAACCAAAGGAAAAACAACCCTTTCATTCATAAAACGACCTGCACTCAAATTCTGAACACAGTTTCATGAGAATTAAACTGTACATAGCACTAGCATAATAGACTTCAAGTTCCAGACGTCATCTCATGTTACATACCTTAATTGAGCGAGAGACACTTCTCAAGCAAATGCAAGCTGCAGTGCGTACACTAGCATCCTCGTGAGTTAGGGCATCAATTACTAGGTTCAAGACCTGTGTCAAAAAAGTGTATTAGAAGTTAAAAGTGGACTTGGGATTTGAAACCATAGTTGACTAGTGCAAGCCTTATACAACTTCATCCATACGTAGTTTATTGGAGCAAGCCTAATCATAACTTCATCCATTGAAATTGAGAAGAAACACCCGAATTGGCTCTAGTCATCTATCAGGAAGAAATACAGCTTAGCACCGACTCAAACATGTTCATAAATGGGAACATGGGTTGGTATAAAACCTCTTTAGACAACAATAAATGTCCAAAATCACCAACAACGATAAATAATTAAAGCAGTCACCACAGCATTTTGTCAAGAATCCATTTATAGGGGGTGCAAAAATTTCCATCTTGATGGCAGATTTTGGAATTCACCCTGGTAGAATAAGATTTGTTGTTTATGGCAGACTCTGGGTTACAGTGTCAAAATTAGTTACTTAGTTGCAACTTGAAATGTAGTCAATCAAATTAATGGTAGGCAAAATAAAATATGGCATCCTAACAAAATCAATAAAATACTTTTACATCTGAAAATATCAGCAAAAGTATTTTTACATGTAAAATCCCATACACGTGGCTAGTGCATTGCTAGAAAGAAAATAATGAGCTAAATAAATTAAAATATATTTCAGTTAACTAATATTCTTCTAGAAAGCAAATGCAGTACGTATAGATATGCAAGAAACTGCATGTAAACACACAGGTACCAAGACAAAATGAAAAAAAAAAATAGAGATGTTAGTAACCCATGCACAAAAATAAAGAAAAATCACATCACTATTCTTATTAGCAAGTCTATTAGTTTAAGGATTCTTAATTCGCATCGCATCCTGCCAAATTAGCTATAACCTATGACGAATGGAGACACCATGTATTTGATACAACAATATGTTAATGTTTGAAAATATAAGTACAATACTTTAAGAGTAATTACAAATAACTACCATACATTAAAAATATAATTTTGTACTTCTACATATTACTAAAAATAAAATAACAATGGTAACCATACAGATTTAGGAGAAATATAAAAATGTGATTGTATTATATAACAATGAAATTTATTTAACGCCATGATAGTTAATATAATAATAACATACAAATTTATTAACATTATTAAGATGAAATTTTAACATAAAAGTTTAAATTCTAAAACAACTTTTGGTAATTTCGGTACAGTGCAAAAGAGGATAAAAAATAAATATAAAGTTATAAAAGGTTTATTGATATAAATATTAAAAAATTAATTTTGAAAATGAAATACAGTTTTCAGTTACATGAGTGCAGTGCATAAGACAAAAGTAGCAAACAAGGTAAATTTAAAAGTAAGAAGAAAGGCAAAAACCACTGTGTCGTCTCTGTGTGCAGGGACACACAAGTACAACCACCGTCATTTCCCTTAAGACTCTACGATTACTATCAAACATGTGAAACTGAGCTTGTTTCTTGTTTGAAGCAATTTGATTATTCGATTATATAAACAACTTGCACAAATAAGTACCATATCAGCAAATAATATATCTTCAAAAATTCGTGTGTCCAGTTTTATCTCAATGTATCTGATATTTTAATATTGATTTTTCAAATAAAATGATAATGTATACTAATGGGATATATATCTAATCTGGTGTCTGAAGGTATCAATATTGGACAAATATCCAATTCTGATAGGGGGCAAAAACAACATATTGGTGCATGAGTGTCTAACATTCCTCCAATCATACACCAGATAGCTTTCATCCTTGCTAGCACCCTCGCCTATGGTGCTATTATAATGAATGACTTAGTGAAGCTTTTTCTTTATAGCACTCATGTCTCAAGTTTGCAGTAATGAATATAATCATGCATGGGCTCAAAAACAAAAACACAGACACAAGCAACAGACCTGCAACGAAAGAAAATTAGACCTGCAGCACTCCAATTTTGAGCAAAGATCAGCCAAGGCCAGAAGTACCCCTTCAAGCCTTTTAGGTTGTATGGGATGCTTTTGCAAAAGGCAGTTGAACTTATTAATAGCATTTGCCTCAAACGCTAACTTCTGCAAATCTTCCTTCTCTGCAATTAAACTTGAGAAAGCAAAAGAAGCTTCATCTCCAACTGGACCAGAATCATCAAGGAGCTCAAGCAAAATGTAGACCAATTTGGTTTTGATTCCTATATCTTGGAGATAGCATGTCGAAGAATTCTTCAAAGAAATCAAGCACAAGCAGGCTAGTAATCTTGTTCTAGGATATTTATCTTTAGTTAATTCAGTAACACAATGTAAAGCTCTTCCACAACGAAGTTCAACAAAGTTAGAGACAGCTGCTGGGTTGTCTCTAATAATTGCAGCTAACGACTCTAGACTAGCATCTCGCTGACTTAGAGAACCATCAAGAAGACTAGTAAGTTTCTCTAAAACACCGGTATGGCATAATATATTTTGTTCCCCAATTGTCTTGCAAGAATGAATAACAATGCCTGCACCTAGCCCAGTAAGATTTTCATTCTCACTTTTCAATAATGAAAGAAGAAATTGCATGTTTTCCTCTTGAAAAAAATCATACTTCGGAGCTAGTTTTGATTGATAAATCATTCGTAAAGTTCGAGCTGCAGCATCCAAAACCTGATAAGAGGGAGAGAACAGGTGAATAAATGGCATTCCAAATGAAAATAACATAAAAAAAACATAAATAATGAAGTCAACATTTCGTATGTATATCTTTCCAACAAAGGACTGCCATCACTACACTGCTTCAACTTTTGCTCCTTTTCCATCACCCACCCCTCCACATTGTCCTAATTCTAAATCTCAAAGACACTGAGAAGGAATTAAAAGTTCTTCTCGGCAGCTTGAAGTCACCTTTACCTCCAGAATTCTAAGCCGGCCTTGCTCTCACAACGTGGAGCCGATTTACAAAGCCAACCTCAATCAGCTGGCATAGTAAGAACCTAGTTAATTTTGTAGCCAAACACATGCAGAGCATACATGTAAGCCAGGAGACATCTCAACAGCCTTATCCCTTTTTCCCTCCAAAGAAACTCTATAAAAGGGCTCAACAACTAGTAAATAACAAACTCAACTTCTCGCGTACTAACTTTGGCATAGTCCCTGCAGTGCCACCACAGGAGCACCCATCACTGCAACACGATCCTCGATGGGGATCCTATTTGAAACTCCCTCGTGATTCCGTACCACTAGCAAATACCAGTAAGAATTCTACCCAGAAACAGGATTGAATACATCAATAAACTCATCACTAAACAGAAACATCGAATAATTCATATTTAACATCGCGGCTTAATAATCAGTCGGAGGAGTTAAACATATAAAATAATAAAATTTATACCAGTGAACAAATAGGAGGCATAAACTAGATTACTAAAACTATAACTAATCTTCGGAAAAGGTAATTGAATGGCAAAGATGCACTTGGCAGAGAGATTAACTACTTCGAAACGAAATAAAACCGTAACAGTCAGGATTCTAATTTTCAGCTCCATTGGATTGCGAAGAAGAAAACCTAACAAAATTATGAATCAAACAATTCACATTCCATTTTCGTTCTAAAACTTGAACCAGTAGCACACTGATTACAGCACGCGTCAATTTTCCTACAAACCAAACATTAAAAAAGTATAAAAAAAGCGGTTGCTAACGGTTGAATATTTGAATAAACCTTCTCGTCGGGAGCGGAGAGGAGTCCGATCAAGCGAGGAAAAGCTCCGGCGTCAAGTACGGCACGGACGCCGGCATCTACGCCGCAGGCGAAGCTTCCAAGCGCAGCGGCAGACTGGACAATGAGGTTGGGGTCGGAGTCAGCGAGCGCAGCGGCGACTGCGGGGACGGCACCGAGCTTGATGTAGGAAAGCTTCTTGGTTCGGTTTCCGATTATGTGGTTCTTCAACTCGCGGATGGCTATGAATTTCACCGCGCCATCGGAGGAGGCGAGACGGTCGAGGATCGGATCGGAGGATGATAGGCCCGTGGCAGAAGAAGCGGATGGCGTTGGCATGGAAGCGGCGGAGATAGGCGGCGACGGCGACGGTGACGGTGGCGGAAGCTCGTGCAAGACGGAGGAGACGCTAAATTACAAAACAATGGAAGAGAGAGAAAAGAAAGAGCGATACAAAAGAGCCTTTCGTTTTTTGTTTTTTTGTTTTTTTTTTCTTATTTTATTTTATTACATTATTATATACGAGTGCTTTGAGAGTGAGGTTTGTTGGTGCCAACTACACAATTTAGTTTGGTTAATTGATTTTTCACTTTAAATTAAAATCAAATTAATTATTTGATTCTTTGTTTTTTAAAACTCAAATTTAACTTCATGACTCCATCCAAGGCTTGTATTCTTATTTCGAAAATGTTTTCTAAAATATATATTATTTAATAATTAGTTTCTCATACAATTTCTAATAAAGACATGAAATTGACTGGACTAATGTGTGTTTTTTAACTATAAATAGTTTTTTGAAATATTAATGTTTGTGTTCCTTTTATTATATGTAATAAACAATATGAGGATATAAAATATACAATAAATTTACTATTAATAAACAAATTTTGTAAACAACTTTAATTAGAGATATTATAGGATTTTATTTCTTGTATCACTTTTCAATTTTCTGTATCTCGATTAAAAACTTCACCATATACCCCACAATTTAATAATGGTCATGGGGCACTATTTTTTAAAATCATATCCTTCATCATTTAGTTACATATTTTATTCAAAAATATAATCTTTTGTATCAGTTTGCCATCCTTTTCACGAGGATTGCAAATGTATTGGGTAGATTTCGACAAATAACGAGTTATTCCCAAATAAAAAACTGATAAGCAATTTAAAAAAATATCCTTAAAACTTTGAAATTTATAATACATATGTAAAGAACTGATGATATTTAAAACTTTAAACTGTGTTGCTGCAAAAGGAAGACAGCAGAATGAGTTCAATATAAAAGTTAATATTTATGGCCTAAAACTAGTTATTGTGCAAATAATACCTACCAATAACATTAACACTGTAATTATTCAGAAAATAATCATTACGGTTATGAATCGAAGACTTCAAAAATCCATTATTGATATGACTTTGCTTTCAATCAAATAAAAGGTAAAAACAATTTGAGAAAAAAAGCATACTTCGTCTATCACTTTGCTTTTACTTCAACATTTGTTAATTCTACTGTTTCTTTGCAATATTTCAGGTGCTTGTAGTTGTTTTTCACTCCATCCTTTGGCCGAAGCGTAAGAGTAGGAGGTATGTTTAGTTAGCTTAAACTATTGTGCGAACTAAATTAGATTTTTGTAGTATGAATTTATTTATATTATTATAAAATATTTTTATTTTTAGTCGAGATAATTTTATGTTGAAATTTTAAGATTATTGAAATTATATATTTATAGGTGATACAATATTGAATAACTTAACAAAATCAATAAATTCTCGTTAAGATCGTTATAGATAAGATTAAAAAGCCAATTTTAAATCTAAATCAACTTTATAAAACCAAACTATAAAATAAGATTTATATTTATTTATATATTACGAAATGTTTTCGTCTTTACATCTATCAAACTCTTCCTATTAACATTTTTTTGTTTTGGTATATGAATATTTTTGTTTTGTTGTTTTGGTATATGAACATATTTTTGTTTTGGTATCTGAACGTGTATATCTATATAACCTTCATATCAATTTAAGTTGTAAGTAATTTCATCCCTCAAAATATAAACTCCACATGCAAAAATTTTAGAAGATGAAAACAAAGTAAGCCCCTTTTAAAAGTTAAAACCAAATTGTGTATTGACAACCCTTTAATGCTATCACAGTATAACCATAAACTAAACTACGTTTTATTTGTTCCATACTTAGACACCTTATATTTCCGTTAACTTGTAAAACTTGTTCCATACTTAGACACCTTATATTTCCGTTAACTTGTAAAACGATAACATAATTTGCTAAAAGGAGTTGGGTTCATGGTATGCTGCAAATGTCACGACCATAGTTTTTATAATTTTTATTTGTTTAAATACATCATCAAAATTCGAGCATTTCCATCATAGGCATGCGATTCCTTAAAACAATTATTTATAATTACACCTTCATCTCAACAACCTATTTATTATATGATTTACTGCTTAATTTGTCAATATAAAACTCAATTTCTAAGTTAACAAGAAAACAACCAATTCTAATCTATTAAGACAACGGCACATATTTTTCCACCTGTGACATTTTGACTGCTTACAGCAAACCATGTCTAATAAATTACTGTTAAAGCACTCTCTGTTGATTGTTGTGCATGCATGATACAGCAAAAAAAAATAAGGATGAAATGCTCAGTAGTAACAGAAATTCGGTACAGCTTCTCGTGTTCAAAATATATAAGTTGCAAAGTCATGAGCAGAGTTCAACCACTGAAAACTTCTGGTGAACTGTATAAGACTAATTGAAGTGCAATGAAGAACCAGATAGAACAAATTTCTGCAACTTGTACAAAGACTAACCGGGTACTTACAAACTCTCTAGCTGATGTTTGTAAATCTAAGAGACCATGGCATTGGTTTCATCTTCATCAGCTTCTCCTGTATCACTGAACATATACTGACTTTGATACTCCATTAGGTACTGTGTTGATCTTTTCACATCCAAAAACAGATTGTAAACCCGATTTATATCTTCCAACTCCACTGCCTTTCCCTTTCGCTTTTGGCATGCCAGTGCAGCTGCTGTGATTAGATGAATAGCATATCTCAAAGATGTTTCTACACCTATTTTGGTTAACAAATGTTTTGCACTTTCAGTCATTTCTACTTCTTCCTCTTGGCATCTGATATCCAGAATCTTGCGAATTTCATCCTCTGTGTAAGGTTGAGTAGAGATGATGAGCAGTCGATCCAGAAGGTCAATGGGAATCCCATGTGGGGATTTGTAATTCGTTCCTCGAATAGTTGTGATGCCTCTGTTGGTAGCAACAACTAATATGGGAGCCATCTCATTCTCTAGAGCCCGATTCAGGAATGAAAAACACTCTATGTCAAGCATGTGCACCTCATCAATGAAAAGAACACCAGGCACAATCTCAGCCTTTCCTTCTTCTCTCCACTCTGCCACTTTGGTGTCAATTTGCTCTCTGACTTCTGCACGAATTTCACCTGTATCGCCAGTGAAAAGCGCCAGAAATCCCTGTGTTCTGAAATTAACATAACAGAATTACATGGCATGAAGAACTAAAATGTTAACCTGTAAAGCAATTTAGAAGCCTAATTAACAAGTGTATATCCTTCAACGCAAGAGGTAAACAGCTAATGACGTCATACACATAAATTGGAAAACAACAGTCTGTCTATCTGTTCGGGAAAAAAAAATAAAAATTTGTGGAAAATGGCACTTCCTTAAATCATTGAAAAGCACATAACACACATGAATAAAAGCTTTCACTACCAATTCCACTTTACAGATCTCAATAAACTTGATATAAGAGAATAGTGTACTTGCTTCAACAAGGACCACAATCGATCCCCAGACAAAACTTAATTAGCAACTCCATATCTGCTTAAGAATATATTAAAATTTGGGAATAAAAAGGAAACACAACATTTGTGAATCAAAGCTTTTACAGCCAATTTCACTAAACATAAAGTTCAATAAACAAATTAAAGAGAAACGCATTTGCTTCAATGAGGATATAATGATCCCAGCACAAAATATCCATTTCTCCCTTGACAACTTTAAAATTCCAACTCTACTTACAAACCACAAATCAGAATCACGGATATAAATCTGCACATTATTTGGATAGAACATTCCAATCCAGCTCAAGGATTATATTAAATTAGGAATAAAAACATGAAGAACACACAAAATACATAGACCTATCTGCCAACTTAAGATTAAAGGCACATAGCAATACTTTTTAAAATACATGTTAAGATTAACAACAGAAACTGGTTCAAAGAATTCCGCAGTCCCATGATGTAGCCAGTGCCTAGATTTTAATTGGTTACTCAAACTAGGACCAAGGATTTAAAAAACAGACAGCAACCCCAATTTCAACCCCAAGCTAAGATCTTTGGGCTCTCCACGACCACATTGGTAGAGTTGACTGCATTATCCTACAATGTCAAAAAATTGTGACGAAACCAGACACAATTTTGGTCACAGATTAGTTGCATTCATTGATATTGCAACTGAAATTGTTACTAACTGTTTTCTAAGCCTTTGGCAGGGTTAAAACATGGTCTCTACCATCACCATTTCTTCGGCAACAGGGAGGATATTTTACCATCCACAACCCAAACGCAATTGCAATAGTAGCCACATTTGCCTTTTTCACAACATTAAGAAATAAAATCTTCACTGGGGTTAAAATGAAGTGAGTCAAGTTGAACCCAACTTTATAAGAATTGGCTTTAGGGTGCGATTGCAATTGTAGCCACATTTTCCCTTAATTTTACGCAAAATCAAGAAATAAAACCATTAACTTGACTAGGGTTGCGAAGTTTAACCCAACTTGACAAGAATTTGTTCAGCACGAGCTCAACTCTAATTCAATATGAGACATCTTTCCCGTGTCGCTTGACTCGATTCAAGCTCGTGAACAACTCTTATTTATGAACTATACAAAACTCAAATTTAGCTCATTTACTTAAGTAACTCAATTTTCAACTCCAGTTTGGCTCATTTAGTTCATGAACCAAGTTCAATAAAATGGAGTCTCGAACATATTTCAAATTGGTTCAGTTCATAACCAGCCCTAACTACAACTATTAACCACTAACTAGTTAACCAAATCAAGAAATTCTGAAAAACCTGGAAAAGGCAAAATGGGAATACGACCAACCTGCTATTGATAACATCAATCTCATGAAGAGTGACGCAATGCACGACCTCCTTCCTCTTCTGCAACTCCCCATCAGGGCACTGCACAAATTTCACCTGCGGCCCCATAGCGTCGAAGTCCCTTGACCTAGAAAACGACCTCCCGAGCTTGGTAATCTTGCCGGTGGCCTTATCAATCGCAATAACATCACCACTGCTAACCTTTTCCTTCCCCAGCGCCTCAATCATCTTCGCGCCGAGGTCGTAAACGGTCTCCATTTCGGTGGTCTTCAGCGTGAGTTTCCCGGTCTTGGAGGCGGCACCGGCCGCCGCAGGGCGGTCGATATGGACCTCGACGACCTCACCCTCGATGACCTCGGTGTCCTCCTTTATGCGCACGCCAATGGCCTTACGAAAGGACTGGGTGAGCGCCTCGGTCTTGGACATCTCGAGGGAGAAGATTTCGCTGGCTGCGATCATGGCGAAGGGAGTTTCGAGACCAAGGGACTTGGCCATGCCCATGGCGATGGCGGTCTTGCCGGTACCAGGCTGGCCCGCGAGGAGGACCGCACGGCCGGCAATCTTTCCGTCTTTAATCATGCGGAGGATGACGCCGGCGGCCTTGCGAGCGGCAGTCTGACCAACCATGCCCTCGGAGACGGCGCGCGGCTCGAGTGAGGAGTCGAGACCGAGGCCGCGAATGTGGGAGTGCGCGCCCACGCGCTCAATACGGGTGAGGTCGCGGCTCTCGGAGAGTTTGAGCTCCGCCATGGTAGCGGCGGTGGGAGAATAAGGGGTTAATTAGGGTTTTGAGGGTTTTGGGAGAGTAAGGTTGTGAAACTGATACGTTACTGGTTGATCACCATATAACGTTGAAAAATAAACTAAAACCCTTTTTTTTTTCTTCAAAATAAACCATATAAAGCTTTACAAAATTTGAAAATTAGTAAAATTTAAAAAAAAAATGTGGATTGGTTTTTTTAATTATAAAACATATATTAAAAAAAGTTAGACGAATATTATCTTTGATTGATTAATAATGTAAAATTTTATATTTAAAGTTTTGAATCATTAAATTTAGTTAAAAAAGAATAAGTAACTCATATTGATAAACTAGAAAGTTAGGATCTTGGAGTTATTTTTTGCATTTTAAATCAAATAATTTGTGCAATTCTATTTATTTTTAATTTTTAATAATGTCGAATATATAATTAATATAGACTTTCTTATACATATTATTCATATATATCATATATAATAATAAAATTTAAATTTAATATATTTAATAATACGGAATTACTAAATATTAAATAAAACAAAGTTATTTTAAACAAAATTAGTCTGATTTTCTTACATTATAAATAATGTATAATTTTTATATTTTAAGAAAAAATAATTATTGAAGTTATACAAGGGTTTATAAAATAATCTTAAATTGAAAAATAACCTCTGATATATTTTAAATGACACATCAATATTTTATTATTAAAAAATAATATTTATAAATATAAAATTTAGTTATTCAAGTCTCATTTTATAATAATCATCATCACCTTAAAAGTTCTCTTTTTTTTTTCTTCTTTTTAAGACTCTAACCTCCTTGTTCATCAAATTGACAATCAGAATCTGCCATTAAACTCCTGACAGCGAAGATTACAACTGCCCGATCGGAATTTTTGATAGAGTAAGTCCATTTTTTTTCTTCTCTGAGTCAAATTTTGAATTTGTTAGGTTGGTCTTAGTCCAGGCTTTGCATTTGACTCTTTTAGCTTTATGGTTAATCTCTATTAGTTTAGGGTCCTAGTGAAATAGTTAGAGTTTTTATCAGGACTCTATGGTTCAAGTTAAGCTATCCCTTGAACTTTTGGTAGGTTTGAAGCTATTAGTGAGTATATGCTTAGTTCAAGTAAGGGAAACTAGTTTTAAATTTCCAATAGAACCTTAGACTAGAAGATTTGGATGTGGGAGTGACTGATGGGAAAAATGCACGCAGAAGCAACACACATAATCACGAATCAACTGTAGAAAATAAACAACACAGGATTTAACGTGTTTCAGTCGCCAACTGCAACCTACATCCACACGGACAACCATACTCCATACTCAACAAGAAATTTTCTGGAGATGTTTCAACAACTGGAATACTGGTTCTCCTAACCCACTGTACCTCAGCTGAAGCACAACCCGTGCTCCCACTACCATAAGTACCTCTGACTGGTCTACCTGAACCTTTCTATGCTCGTTCATCCTGAATCTGACCTGTGACAATATGTTTCTCTCTTGTAAAGACAACCCTCTTCTGCCCACGAGATTCTGTAAACCAGACTTTGTTTATCTTCTGAATTGAGACAGTCACTTCCTCATACGGTAATCCGATAATATACAACGAACCTTTCTTTCTTCCGCGGGTCATGACAAGATTTCCCTTGACGATCTTCCACTACTGATTTTCGAACTTCATTTCATGTCCCTATTCGTCCAACTGTCTAACAGAAATCAAACTTTTCGTTAAGCTTGGAACAACTCTGACATCCTTCAAAGTCCAGAAACCAACTGGTGTCTTCAACATTATGTCACTTATACCCATAGCATCAAGAGTTTTGTTGTCCGCTAATCTTACCATTCCAAAGTCTCCAATAACTAGATTCTGCAATGTTTTAGAATCCATGATCCAGGAATCCACACTGTTATTTGCGCAACAGACTAAAAGGTCCTTGTCCGCAAAGTCTTCTGCAATGTTAACTTATTTATCATTTGGACATTGATTCTTGAAATGCCTCACCTCCTTGCAGTTCCAACATGTTACACTTGAGCAATCCCGAGTCTTTGACTAACTCTTTTTTTTGTTCTTGCTCCCACTATCTCTGATATTTTTCTTACCTCTGGTTACATATAGCGATTCACTAGATAATTCTCTAGAACTCCTCCTTCGGACATCCTTGCCAAGAATGAGATCAGGAATTTGCTCAAAAGTGAATCCATCGGATCCCGCTGAACTGGTAACTGTTGTAACCGTTCCAGACCAACTATCAGGCAAAGACAATAGCAGTAGTAAAGGTTGAACTTCATCGTCGAACTTAATGCCCACTGACATAAGTCTGGCTAAGATCAAATTCATTTTATTAATGTGCTTAGTAACTGAATTGTCTTAACTTCGTGCCGTAGTGAAAAAGAGCCACACCCCGCGCCTAGCACCGCATTCTCACTGCTGTACCAGCAAAAAAATGCACTTGCCATCCTGCGTCTTCCATCACTGTCATCGCACTGCACCTCCGTGTCATCTCGCTCACCGCAAGCACCTGCAACTGTTCGCCGTGAAACACGATCTGCCGCCTTACTGGCACACTCTGCTGCACTGTCTGGACACGACCCTACTCCGAGCAAACCACCTGCACAACGTCACGAGTCGCCACCACTCTTGTCGCGACCCACACCACTGCACGTCGCACTGCCTACTGAGCGCGCCTGCCGCGAGTCGCAGGTCTAGACTGTCGCGAATCCTAGGTTGCCGTGAAACCCTAGCTTTGGGACGCCGCTGCAACCCCTGGGAAACTCTAGCTTTGGGACGCTACTGTCGCCTCTGCGAAATCCTAACTTTGGGACGCTACTGCAGCCCCTGCGAAACCCTAGCTTTGGGATGATGTTGTCGCCTCTGCGAAAGCCTAGCTTTGGGATGATACTGCAACCCCTGCGAAACCCTAGCTTTGGGATGTTATTGCCGCCTCTGCGAAACCCTAACTTTGAGACGCTATTGCAACCCCTGCGAAACCCTAGCTTTGGAATGCTGCTGCCGCAATTTTCACGTCTCGTCGATTAATTTCTGTTGATCGGATCTCTAGTGTGTAAACGAACCAAGCTCTGATGCCACTTGATGGGAAAAATGCACGGGGAAGCAACACACATAATCAAGAATCAACTGCAACCTACATCCACACGAGCAACTATTAGATTTTCATTCAGTCTTGTTGCACACAATTACAAGTACAATGATCTCTTTAAATAGAGATTATAAAAAGGACACAATAATTAAGCTCACTCACTAAACATGGTGTCTAGTCATCCCAACCCAATTGGTTTTGACTTCATACCCAACAGTGTATCAAATTTTCTTATAAGATTTCTTGTTTTTGAATATTTGTGCTTGAATAATTTTGAGTAAGAACTGTCCTTTTAATGTGTATATTTATAACATAATGAGTTTATAGTTATTTTGGTTCAGAAATATAACAGGTTTATGCAGATTGTTTTGCATATCTCAAAAGTGATAATATAATGAAAAAATGAGGTGCTTTCGAGTCCGTTTTCACCAAAGCAAGAAGAAATCTTGCTCAAGCAAGGTCTAAGATGAAATTTTGGGTGCTCTCGAGTTCAATCTTACTCAAGCAAGAAGATTTTTGCAAGACTCATTTTCGTTCAAGCTAGCCTTAAAAAGAATCCTTTTAAAAAGTTGGTTTGTTTCTATTTTATAGTTTTTACTTATAACTTATGTCAATTTTTTTATGTATATTTAATTGAAAATTCTTTGTTAGATATTTATGTAATAATTGGACGAATTCTTGTGTTTTGAAATTCTTAGGTTTGGTATGATTTATGATTGTGTGATTTTGGATATTGTCAGATGTGGAATATGAATCTTAATCAAGATATAATGTTTTCAGGAAAGAAAATACCGTGTTAAGATTTTTTAGGATGACATTGACTAGGAATTCGTCTAGAAAGAAGTATACTGACTCTAATGATATAATGAAATCATATAGATGAAGTTATTCAGGTGGTGAGAGTCAAAAGATGTTCATATGAATGGATAAATTGTGTGAAAGATAACTAACTTATTAAACAGGTTAACTCTATTGTAGTAGGAGAGATGATGTTCATATGATTTACCTTAATATTCCTGTTCATATGATTTATTGAATTCTATATTTGATCATAATATGTTATTTTATTAAGAAAAGTAACTATAGTATAGGTGTTTTTAATGAACAAGGTGGAAAGAGACAAAGCAAGAAGCATCCTAATCTGAAGAAAAGTAACATTTGCATCATTCTTTCTTAATAAACACCATATCTCAGTCACTCTTCTGAATCACTCTCGGCCTCCATCTGCATCACTCAACTGCTCTCTCTTTCACCTTCAAATGCCAATGAGATGCTAGCTGTAGCATCACAAAAGGAAAATCAGGTGTAGTTTTTGTATAACACACATTCTGTAATGATTATACTTGTATGTTGGAGTCAGTTCTTATACTAAATTTGAGTACTCGTGTATCTTCTTTTTTATATAAATGTGTTGTTTTGATTTTTTAAACTCCCAACTGCATCACCATCAAGGGTATCAAAATGTGCTTGCATTCCATACTTCATTTATCAGTTTTTTTAGGGTAGAAATAATAAGACATGATAGTGACAATATAAAAGTATGGTATCATATCAACACAATAAATAATATATTGGATAAAATATGATAGTTTTATCAAATATGAAATTAGTTCTCCACTCTTTGAAAATATATAATTTCAATCTCTTACACCTCAATTTATATCTAGTAACAATTTTTATGGTCGGAGATAGAACGATTAAATTTACATTATGTGTGATCTTAGTACTTATTTATATTTAAATTTAACTTTATTAACAATTTTTTTTATGATGACAAAAGTTGTTAAAAATAAATAAATTCACATAATTTTTTTGTAAGTTTGAGAATTAACTAATAAATTTTTTAAATTAGAAGAAACGACTAAACTTAACGACAAGTACAAGGACAAAGACAACTTCATACCTTTATGTTTAAATTTTGAGTTTTCTTTCAAAATTCTTTAAGTTTAATCAAATTTAATTATCTAATCGTGTTAAATTTTATTTTAAAAATAATGTATCTATTAATTAATTAAAAGTGATATTCGTTTAACTTATGCTGATTATTAAAATAATATACATGATTGTGTTAACTAACAACTGTCTTTAATTTATATCAATTTAGATATCATCTCCTTTGTATCAGTATTTACAGTTCCGTGAACTTCTCTGCAAGACCTGCTGCTCCTGCTCTTTCTGCACAAATCTGCCATAACCGTGTCAAATATTGAATCATGGTTTTATGCCCAGAAATAGTGATCAAAAGTAAAAAAAGAACAATACATTTTAGGAATGCATCAAGTGTAACTACATAAACACTGGCACAAAAAATTCAACCTTATGCATTCATAATTCTGATGGCTAAACAAAAGGTAGCCACGATTATGGAAATAGTTGAAATTCCATCTGTATCTGTATGTATTGAAAAAAGTTAAATATATGAAGACAAGTTCGTACCATTGTTGATTTTTTCTGAACTCAGTAAGTACAGGATATATGTTCTCAAAGGCTGTGTATGTTTCATCTCTCACCTAAAAATGGAAATGAGAACAGCTAAAATCCAGTAAGAAAAGGGAGGAAATTATAAAGCAAAACATATTACCTTAGCTCCGGTCAGAACAATCTTTCCTGAGACAAATATAAGCAACACTATTTTGGGTTGCTTCATTCGGTAGATTAAACCCGGAAACAACTCTGGTTCATACTACCACCACAAACAAGCAAAGTATCAGCAAATATCCATCATTCTCCCCTACTTCAAAACTTTAGATTAAGCACATGCATAAACATAACAGAAGATGCCCTTTCCACAATTTATACTAACTTAAGTTACTTTATCACACGAGCATAGTAATTTATAATAATACTAGTCCAGTTTAACCATTTCACTCTATTTTTAAATTTTTCGAACTCTTGAAGCCTTTCAATCCTTTATGCTTTGCAACATAGTGCTTTAAACAAAAATACAGTTTTTCCATAGGTTATTTTGACATCAAGTATATAATTACAAAAAAAAAAACGCCCTTGTTTGAGACTGCTAAAAATCAAGATAGCCAAAAATTGATTGTGAAAAAAAAATAATGGTGTTATTTTAAAAGTCAATATCAAAGATCCAATGCAAGCCATTGTTTAACCAAAAATTAAAAAAACTTACACTTGAGAAAGCACCATGAGAATATGCAAGACCCTCCAGCCGTATGGGAAATTTGACATCACAAGAGCCAACAATGTTCTGAATTTTGAAATCCTAAAGCACAATAGCAAAGGAATCAACTAGTAATCAAGCACTACATAGTTAAGTGAGAAAAGAACAATAATGGATAAAACAATTACAGCAACAATTATAAGGAAGAACAAAAGCAATACCTTAAATTTGGCAGGGAAACCAAGCTTTTGGATGATACGAGCATACTGTAATGGGGAAAATAGAAACGTCAGAAAATTTGTAAATTTTTCAGAATGAACTTCACAATCCTAACTGAAGAGAGCAACCTGAAGATCAATATTAAACACATGGAAAGAATTAAAAAATTCAGCCTCCTCAATCTACTCAAAACAGGAGGAATAGTCTCAAAAACAAGCTACAACAACATGGTTCAGTTCTCGAGGGATTCACTTTGAGAAAAGAATCACCAATACCTATAGGATGATAGAGAAAAAAAAAGTAACATACCTTCCTGGCTGCCAATTTAGACTGTTGTTCACTCTTAGCTCCAGTACAAACCTAGTCAATGGTCATAAAAAGAATAAATCAAAGTCCATAAGAAAGAGTCCCTTTACAAGAGGGGTACCAAATTAATTTGGTTAGGGAATAAAAATTAGAGCTATGACATAAAGCAGCAAAGAAAATTCCAAACCAGAAGGCCTACGATCTGATATGCCTGATTGAAATGTATAGTAAATTGCAAGATTAATGCTAAATTACTAAAATAAGTTTAGAAATGGAACATATCTTCTTAATTTCCATTTTGCAAAAATTAATAATTGGGCCATTGAGGTTGCTCCATGCGTGATCTCTCTTTTTCTCTCATCATGCTATACATAACCAATTTATTCATACAATTCTGACAAGTGGCAACTATGTTTGCAACCTCATTACTAGCACCTTCAATGATATACTAAGGCAAAGACAAACCTAATGAGTTTATAACTAACACCAGTTTGTCCATTGATTTGATAAACACGGTTAATTAAAATAAACCATTCATGGCAATCAAAGTAAGGAAGAACACGAATTGGTATACATCTCTTCTAACTCAGTTCACACAATAAAACAAATCAGATTAGGGTTTTTTCAAACTGAGTCATGCGACTTCACCCGTTTTGTAGTGAGACCCGAATGCATGATTCAGGCTGAGTTTCTTGTTAGAATCGCGATTCCGAGTTTGATACAAACGATACAACACCGATTTGGGAGAACAAATGAGTTTTCCTATGATTCGTATCATGGGGTTTGTAATTGTGCAATACTTACTACCATGCTCTAATCTACAAGATAGATACGGAAGGGAAGAAAAGAAGTATACCATCTTTCCAGAAGCAAATATTAGTGCAGTTGTTTTGGGCTCTCTTATCCTCATAATAACAGCAGCAAAACGCTGCAAGCAAACACATCATAACATCAGTACAGTATACCACCAACCTTCTCCCTTCTGTCCTTATGTTGTAGTAAGGTAGGGCGGTTCTAAAACTATCATATATAGTACATCTGCTACTTAATAATTCTGAATAAAACAAGTATAAACATGTAGAAGATATCACATGGGATATATAAAATAGCAATCTTAGATTAACCATACTGTTCTGATCCAGATAAGAACAACAAAAAGCAGAAAGCAGAAAAGATGACTGCACAACCACCATCAAACTTTATCGTAATTCAGATGCAAAATCAGAAAAAAGAAACATGCATACATGCACAAGTGCGCAGATAACCAATGTGAGTGAAACTCACTACAAGTAAACGAGACTTGCCTTGGGATTGTACTCAGCGTTACGAGCTTGTAGTGCAATTGTTTTGAGGTCCAATTTACAATCCAAATTGACCGTGGACACAATATTTCTGGCAGTACACAAATATAAATAGAAACAAATCATTTGCACAGTCCAAAGTAAATTGTAAACAGAAGCAAAATTATTAAATAATAAAATGTAAATTCAAGCAAAATTACTATACATGCCAACAAAAATAAAAGAAAATTAATCAAAAGAAGCAAATTTTGTGTGAGTGGGACAGAAAAACAAGGTGGTGAAAATGACATGAAACACCTCTACACAACAACACGCTTTGACTCATAGAGAAATCCATCTTGAAAAAAATCATAGGAGATTGAAAGTGGCCAATATGATTTGCCATCTTGTTAGGCACGACCTCAAATTCAAATGGTTTTAACATAAACACCATAATTCAATAAACATAGAAAACAAATTTCGGCAATACGGATAAAAAATACACGCTTTCACTAATGTGGGAAGGTGTTAACAGAAACCCTGCTATCCAGTGTTTTAAAACTTGATGAAAGAAACAAGTGAAACTCACTGAAGGGTGGGCACGATCCCAGAAGGATGCCTCTGTAGATCCACCGGCTGGATCCCTTCCAATCCTTGGTCAGCCATCAAACCCTAATATATTAACTCAAACGAAGAGCTGCCCGCAAAAAAAAAAAAACCCACCACGTTCAACACCGATCCGTACCAAACAAAACTACGCTAGGTTTATTCTCAACTGCAAGAAAGGGAAAGGAAAAACCTTTATTAATTAAAAATCAAAAAGACCAAGAACCCAGATCTTGAAAGACAAGAAAAACACAAATAGATAATGAAAGATTTTCACCCGATGCAAAGAACTCCCCTTGATGTCTTAAAATTAGTTTGGGAGAAATTGGAAGGCTTGCGTGTGAGCGTGGAGTGAATCGGAGAGGGAAAGAAGTGAAAAGGTGTAGAGAGAGCGGGAAGAATTCGAAAGAAGAGTTCTTTTATACGATAAAGGAGAGGGAGAGAAAGAGAATGAGCGTTTGTATGTATGTCCAGAGACGTGAAGAAGAAGAGAGAGTGTGTGAAGAGAGAAGAGAAACAAGATCTGCCACCTACTATTTATCTGAGTATGACACGCCACGTTGGATTCGTATATTTTTGTTTTTATTTTTTAATCTGTTATTTTTTATTTCTCTATCTATTACTATTTTAAAAATAAAAATAAATTATTAAATTAAAAAAGTTAATAATTTTTTTAATAATTTTAAATGTATTAAAAAATTATTTTTAATGTCTAAAATAGTTATTAATGAAAAAAAAAATTTACAAAATAAAAGTAAAAGAGAAGAAAAAAATTTAAAAGTAAATAAATATATAAAATAAAACTAACAATAATAAAAAAAAAAAGAATGGTAGAAAAAATAATAATAACTAAAAAATAAGATAGAAATAAAAAATATAAAAAAATAAAAACAAATTTGAATAAGATAAAAATAAGATATATAAGCGGATACTAAATATATCTTGTTTATTTTCTTTTTTATGTTCAACAACTACTTATTTAGTATCTCTTAGATCTCTTATCTTTATCATGTTTAGATTTGTTTTTGTTTTTTTTATATATTTTATATTTATCTTATTTTATTTTCTCTTTATTTTATATTTTTAATGTTTTTAGTTATTTTTTTTTTACCATTCTTTATTTATTTATGTTTTTTGTTTATTTTTATTGTTGTTGTCTTTATTTTCTATATTTTTTTTATTTTTTTATTCTCATTTTTAAGCATTAAGTGTAGCGCATTTGTATTAGTATTTTTTTTTTAGGATTTTGCATTTAGGGTACACACTTTAATATTATTTGTGTCCACTACTAATTAATACTAATTGACTTTGGTTTTTTTATAATTATGTCTTGTATTTTTTCCTTAAAATTAACATGATTACATTATCAATAATAATAAAAATAAATAGTAAAATAATGTTGTTTATATTTGTATCTGGTAAAATAGTTCTCACCCAAGCTAAGGTGGATATGTTTTGCTTTATAATTTCCCCTTATAATTTCTTCATTTTTTTGTCCTGAATATTAGCTGTTTTTAGATCCATCTTTAGGTGAGATATGAAACTTATACAACCTTTGAATATATATATCCTATACTTATTAAGTTAAGGAAAAATCAACAATGATACGAACTTGTCTTCATATACTTAATTTTTTTTCAATACATACAACTCTAATTTCAACTATTTCCATAACCGTGGTTACCTTTTGTTTAGCCATCAGATTATGAATGTATTAATACATGCATACTCCCTACAAAACATTTAAAACCAAAATAGGGTTTTTCTTGCCATTCAACCAATCCATAAATTTTAGGTGAGTTTATTTATAATCACAAAACAAATTAAAGGTAAACATAAGTTAAATCATCATCAACCAAGATAAACTTTACATACACTTCTTTAATTCAAAAGAATCAACCAATATATCAATCCCTGCAAAAATCTCAAAATAGTGTGATTATGTTACCTTCACATCTAGATCATATAACCTAAGGTACTATTTAAAATTAAATTAGTTTTCATTACTTGATTAAGGTACTAACACAATACCAAAAGTTCAAATTGGTATCAATATTGATTAATGGTGACGCAACATGAACCAGAAATCATTATTGGGTGTTTCTCATCTTAGATTTTAAAAAATTTATTAAGTATAATATATTTTTTAAATATTTTAAACTTTTTTATAAAAAAATAATTTTATATAAAAAATTAAATTTACTTTTAGTTACTCAACTTTTATACTTAAGTCGATAATAACTTCTCGTTGACGTGAAAATTTTAATAAATTTTATATTAAAATTTTATTTATAACGTTGTACAAATGTTAACATCGTCTGATTTATTTTAGTAGTTTTCAAATTACAAATAGTCAATAGTTTTGAATAACAACTAAAATCAATTTTACATAAAAAAAAAAAAACATATTCAACTCTTCAAAAATTAAGGTAGATTTTATAGATTGGGCCACTACTGTTTTTTAGATTCTATAGATTGATAGAACATGTGAAAGTGGAATAAAGTGATAGTTTACTTATTCATCATATACATTAACATGTTTTGTTTTGATATTGCATATTTGTAGATTGTAGTGTTTTTGTTGAATGGTTGAATTAACATGTATGCTACATTTTGATTACATGAAATAGTGGTTTTGATTTTTGTAGTAAGATTATGAAACATGTTAGAATAGATAAATTTGGAGAATTTTGATTGGTGATTGTTGTTTTAATTATTCAAAAGTTCTATTTTATGTAATTTTTGCAAAAATGAAAAAGAGATTTAAACTATTTTTTTTTTTTACTTTAAGTGTTTTTTTCAAATGGTGATGATGTCCTTAAGCGTAAATTATGTTCAAACAATTATTTCTTTGTTTAACCAAAAATGTATTGTTTAAATGAGATATATTTGATATTTTATTTAATACTTAAATTTGATATGTATGTAATAATATGAGATATCATATGAGTTTGTGAATCATCATATTTTGAATCATTTAGTGTAATAAATTGATATGTTGTCTATGATGATAGAGTAATTACTAGAGTGATAATAATGCAATGACTTGTATATGATAATAGTTATATAAAATTTACTATTAAAATGCTAAAATGTGATATAAGTATTAAGTTAGAAGATTTAATGAAATATCTAAATTCTAATTATTAGACATAAATCAAATAGACAAAAAAAATTTACGTGTAAAATAATTAATAAAGGTTTTGATATTTACTAAGTTGATACAAGAATCACCAATATTCAGCTGGAAGTATGAAAATCATAAAACTTTTAAAAATAAAATTTATACTTAAATGATTAAATTAAAGTCTTAAATATATAAAGTGTGTAACAAATTAATATGATAATAAAAATTTTAATACTATTCCTCCAAATAAATGTGATAAGCTTTTAATAGCCATGTCAATAAATTATTATTAAATGTTGAAAACATTAACGCACTTTTATTTTTTCAGTTTATGGATGTATAATACATCATTCGGGATGAAGAAGCTTAAAAAAGCAATAGTCTCTATATACTAATGCATTACGTAAATATATTAAGATATCTATGAATGATATGTATTATATATGAATGATGAAAATTGTATGAAATTTATGTCATACATTTGGGATAATGTATTGTTGTTTGATGGTACATTAATTATGGAAAGACTATGTTTAACAAAGATTATCTGGTTTCATTAATAATCTAAGTCACGTAGACTAAGATATCAGTCGGTGAGAAGCTGATGAGGAAGTTCATACATGACGGGTCTTGCTGTAGACACTCGGTATTGGATGTTTGAACTCATTATGATCCTTGATATATGTATGGATTTATTGTTAGTCTATGGTAGGGACATACTTAATGGGTCTTCTAAAAGATGATGGAGTCATGTGTAGTGACTGTGATTGAAATGAAATCCAATGGTTGTGATTGAAAATAGATCCATGTGTGGTCTATATGAATGATGAAATTGGTATTGAAATTTTATATGACAACATTTAAATAAATGTTTATAAATGATTAATTTGATTGATTTCTTTTTGCATGAATTAAATATGTTATGAATTTTTTTTTCATTAGTTTATCCTTACTTTTCTTGTTATGTTGTGAAATGTGATGACTATACCACGTACACGAGCAAATGATCATACAGGTGTCACAGAGTTTGAAAGGCTTTAGGATGTAATTTTGAACCTTATATGGTAAATACTTTTATTTTTATAAGCTCTAATAATGAATTAAGAATATTTGAAAAACTCTAAGTTTGTATAGAAACATGTAGAACTTGTATTATAATGATTAGATGTATTATGAGATGTTACAAATACACTAATAAAAAACAAGAAATGAAATGTAAAAGATAATATCCTTTTAGATTTAACTTATATGTAACAAAAACTCAATACATGAAATGAAATGTAAAAGATAACAGTGTTTTACATGAAACTTATATTTAACTTTAAAAAAACATTTATATTGGTCATTGTCCAATTGCTCCATGTTCTACATTAATACATTTTTTTTATTGATAATCATTCTTAATAAGTTTATAGTCTATATTAAATTGCTTAGGCTTAATAATCCAAAAAAAATCACCTACAAAGTAATGAAAATCTTGAATGTTCGTTCCACCCATTTGAACGAGATAGTCTATATATAATAATATCATCACAAGTTTTCACTAAATAGAAAATAAAATTTTGACAATGATTTTTCTTTTATAAACAACTATTTGAGAGCAATTTTAATAATAAAATTTTAAATTAACATATATAATAAAAATAAAAATTAAATCATTCATTAAAAAATAAGTTAATAAAAAGAGTTGTAGTAGTTACATCAAATAATATGGTTGTGCATTATTATTATTATTAAAAACAATTACATAATCCTCATGACCAACTTATACATTATATATTTGCATATGATTAAACTATGTAGAATGCATTATATTATTAATAGAGTTCATCTCCATCTTCATTGCATCTAATCAAACAGTGTAGGATATACTACGTTATTGATATAATTGTCCTCCATCATTTGATCTATTCCATTATATTGTGGATGATGATTTATATGGTTGATATGATTTGACTGCATCATTCCTGTTATTGGTGGTATTTGATGAGTCACATTAACAAGATTTAGATGTACTGGATGAGGCATGTTGATAGGAGGATTGAAGTGTATCCCTTCTTGCACTTGCATTGGTTGACTTAACACCATGTCATGAATGCTTTTCCTTTTCTTTTTCTCTTGCGATATTTTGTTACGCATAAAATATTTTTGTGCATGACTCGCCACCTGAGTTGCATCTTTTGTTTGAATGTAATATGAAATCTTTTTCCAATATCCTCTCCCGTACATGGAAAGTCCTTCCAAAAACAATCTATGATGAAAAAATAAATGAGTTTAAAATAAATTAAAAATTAATATGAAACTCTAATATAATGTTATTACAAAAATAAAAGTATAAAAAGAATATTGATATTATAGAAGTACCTATGCTCTTCCATAGTCCAGGTAATTTTTTTTCGTTTATTGGACTGAACCTGGATTCCACACTGTTTGGATGTTTGAGACGGTGGCAACATTAAAGGAGCTTCCACAACATCTTGATGAGGGTGACCGGAGAGGGAAGTTGCTTCCGGTAGCATTATTGGAGGACCATTGATCATGTCCGAGGTGGCAGGCTGAGTTTGGATGTTAGGGAACACTTCCAAAAACAAAGCATTCGTCTCATTCCACCATTCCTCACTCAACACTTCCATTTTTTTTCTTTCTTTCTTCTTCTTTAAACGCTTTCTTCCTTTCCAACTCACTACAAAATCTCACTTTTCTTTTCTCTTCTCACACTTTCTCCTTCAAACATTTCACTCTTCACATCCATTTTTATATTCATAGATAAGATAACACACTAAATCATATAGATATTAACAATAAGATAAAAGATAAAAGAGATCACCTTAATAATATTACGGTTAATACTGTTTTGATATTTTATATTTTAAAATATTTATTTGTGTTGCTTTTTTTTTTGGCAATTGGGATGGCCACATATGTTAAGATGGGTTTGAATATATGTTTTTTTTACTAAATGTAAATTATAATTTTTTTTCTAAAATTAAAATTAATATATTTACAAAAAATTTAAACAAATATTTTATTTGTATAATTACTTCCTGATACAGATAAAAAAATTACATGTTATATTTTTAAGTTTATATGTCGCTGTAATAATAAATATAAATATTTACATTATAATATGTCAAACAAAACTTATGATAGGTATTTTTTTTTATAAATTAATATTAGCCAAGTTATATTTTATTGTCAAAATGTTAGCTTTTAGTTTTCCGTTTTAGTACATTGAGTTTTAAAAGTCCTATTCTGTTCTTTATGTTCTTAGGGTTCGTTTTGTTATGTTTAAAAAAAATATTTATATGGATTTTAGTCGAAATTATGATATATAAAGTTGATGTTAACTGGTATTTTACCATATATTTTTACATATATTTTAACAGGTGTTTTGTATATTGATAGTAAGGTGATATATTTTTTCTTATAATTTTCTCCATTTTCTTAGTAGATTTTAACTGTTATCATTTCTATTTTTAGGTGAGAGATGAAACTTATATTGCCTTTCCAAATATATATCTTGAACTTATTGAATTAAGGAAAAATAAGTATGAATTTGTTTTCATATATTTAACTTTTTTGTTTTTTTAGAGTGAGACTCTTATCTATCCTTAACAACTACTTTCATATATTTAACTACCTTCCCCAGTTATTTTATTCAAATTTTATTTTTATTTTTATGTGTTATTTTATTATTATAAAATATACCAGAGTAGATATTTGTGATTTGGTGACTTCTTTATTTTTAAAAACTAAACTTTGAATTTTGAATTTTAAATTTTAAATTTTAAATTTTTGAATTTTAAATTTTGAATTTTGAATTTTGAATTTTGAATTTTAAATTTTGAATTATGGAGTATTCTATACCTCTATATAAAGGGATTCTCCTCTTTAACTTCTCTTAATTATTTTTCTATTTTATTCTTATATCAATATTTGATTTGATTTTATTATTATGGATATTGCGTCATTTCTTATTTTTTTTAAAAATTTTAATTTTTTGAATTTTCAAACCCTAAAGCCTTTTCGAAAAATTTTAAATTTTGAAAAAAAATTAAATTTTCAAAATTTTAAATATATTAGGTATAAAATTAGAAACAAATTTTTTATTTGAAATATTTTATAAAAAATGTATGTAAAAATAGTTTTCAAATTGATTTAAGAAGTTTTCTTTAATATTGGATATGAATATTTTCACTACGCATAAACCCACGTACCCACACTACTTCCCACTTTCCTTTTTGTACCATACTTCTCATTTTCTTTTCTCTTTCCTTTCTTCTTTCATGTAAAAGCATACTTTGATTCTCACTTCTCTTTGTATTTCTATGTTTTGATTAATCTTTGTGGAACCCTAATTTGAGCATTGTCTTATGAAATTGTAATTGAAGTTTGTGACTAGATGGAGGGGAATGACTTAACAAAAGGAGTTGCGGGCACCATCACAACAATCGGTAATTCTCTTTATTCGCATTTCAATTTGTGAAACACTAATTTGACATTTTTCTTATGAAATTGTGATTGAAACATATGACTAGAGGAATAAGAAGGATTCAACAAGGGGCAGAGGGTAAGTGATGAAAGTCCTTGATCATAAGACGTTTTTTGAAAATAATTTTATGGATTTAAATAAAATCATACAGAACAGTGACTAAATTATATTCTCATTTTCTCATGTTTTACGGAAAAGTTACTTCCAATCTGATTTACTTATTCACAATCTTCAAATAGAGAGAAACTTTAGTTAGAAGAAAGTAGAATGAGGAAGACAATGAACCCCTAGACACTATTTATGTGCGCGTTCCTATCATTGTCGTGCTTACCCCCAAGCACAAGGTTCCAATGTGAAGTAACACGGTTAAGAGCAGTGTGTAATCTGGATTCGGTGCGTGTTGAATGTGCTTATACATCCACTGGAGAGAGTAGTGAAAGGTTGGTAGTTTTGTTTGTGAATAAAAAAATGGTTCAGTTTTTGGATTTGATTGGGAAGGTTAAGAATAAAGGGGTGGTGGTGATGATGGATATGAAGGGGAAGTGGTTGACGGTGGTGGTAAATGATCAGAACGATTTGACTAAGTCTCTCTGGGTTGTCATGATTAATGTTGATTGAGCGATTGAGGATGAATTTTTGATTTATTGTTTAATGGTGTCACATGTGTTGTAACGATAAAAATAAAAAATGCAGATACACAGGCGCGAAAACGCATGTGTTCCCGCTAGTTGTAAACATAATTCAAAATTGCAATTGTCTTGAATTTGATTCTTGATTTGAGTTATTCCTCTTTTGAGTTATTCAACCAATCATTTGTCTTAAAACCCCATTTTTATCCCTTTCTTCTTCAACGGTTTAGAAAAACCACTTACGCCATCCAAGAACTTGAAGAAGAAGAAGATTCTCTTCTTCACTTTATCCAACTTTTTGTTACACTTTATTTATCATTATATTTATTTGTCTGTCATTTCTCATCTCTTTTCTCTGCAAATTTGTTCTTTTCTTTGCAGAGCACTTTTTTTCCTCTTTTCTTTATCCTACCTAGGTGTGTTTTCGTGACAATATTATGCGAATACACTTCTAAATATAATGCCTTGGAAAATCTCATGCAGATGGTTATGTTTATTTACTGCATGAAAAATCTCAAGCAGTGAATGTCTTGGAAATTTATATAAATGAAGTGGAAAGGCAACTAGACAGAAAGGTGAAAATTGTCAGGTTAGATAGTAGTGGTAAATATTATGGAAAGTGTGATAAAAATGGACAACACACTAGTCTATTTGGAAATTATATTTTTACAATGGCTTGTAGTTGAGTGAATCTTCAATCAGGAATACAATATAAATATGAGATATGTACGACATTGTATGAAAACAGCTAAAGTGAAAATAAACCACAAACAAAACAAAAATCTTATCATTCTCATCTGTCACCTAAAAGTGTAAATCAAAACAACTAAAATTAAATACAAAAAGAAGAGTGAAGAAATTATAAGGGGAAATTATAAGACAAAACATATCCTCCCTTTTTTTACTAGGTTTTACTATTTTCATTTCCATTATTAGGTGATTGATGAGACCTATACTGTCTTTTTGGGAACATATATCCTTTACTTACTGAATTCAGGAAAAATCAATAATGGTACAAATTTGTCTTCATAATATTTTCTATACTTTTATTTTTGCAATGACATTATATTAATATTTTTTATACATTGTTTATTGTGTTGGTCGCATTTGATTAAAATGTGTAGGATGCATTATATTATTAATAGAATTCATCTCCATCTCATGTATTGGTTGCATCTAGTTAAACTATGTAGGATGAACTATGTTGTTGATAAAGTTCCCTCCATCATTTGATGTATTGGTTGTATTGCCTTATAGTGGGGATGATTATTTAAATAGTCTTACTTATTTTTGTCTTTGGAAAAATTGTTCTTACAGGAGCTAAGGTGATATGTTTTGTCTTATAATTTCCTCCCTTTTTTGTACTAGATTTTAATTGTTTTCATTTCCATTTTTAGGTGAGAGATGAAACTTATACTGCCTTTGAAAATATATATCTTGTACTTATTGAGTTCAGGAAAAACTAATAATGGTACGAATTTGTCTTCATATATTTTTTCAAAGTGAGAGATTCTTGATTACCCTCAACAACTACTCTTCCTGTCTCTAGAAAGTTCCCCACTTAACTTCATTTATCTGTTTTTTAGGGTGGAAATACATTCCAACACAATAAATAATATATTGGATAAAATATGGTAGTTTCATCAAACATGAAACTAGTTCTCCACTCCTTGAAAATATCCAATTTCAAGTTTAATCAATTTAGTTCTTTAATCGTGTTAAATTTTATTTTAAAAATAATATATCTATTAATTATTAAAAGTGATATTCGTTTATCTTAGGATGATTATTAGAGTAATATACATGATCATTTTAACTAACAACTGTCTTTAATTTATATCAATCTAGATATCATTTCCTTTGTATCAGTATTTACAATTCCATCATTAAAATATTTGATTTGTTGATCAAGATATTCAGTACTCAGACCACACTAGTGAAATTTATCAAAATAATTATCAAAATATATTGAAATGTCAAAACTGAATGTGCTACTACTTCTGCATTTAGCTCATTGATTTCTTACTCTTCAAAATCATATTTTTAATGTTTGGCACTTTACCAAGAAGATCAATCAAAAGATCATCTCCTTTGTCTTAGTATTTACAGTTCCACAAACTTTTATGCAAAACCCTTTGCTCTGCTCTTTCTAGACAAATCTGTCATAATTATGTCAAATATTGAATCAAGGTTTTATACCTAGAAATAGTGATAAAAAGTAGCAAAAAAACCATTTCATTTTAGGAATGCATCGAGTGTAACTACATAGATACTCGCACAAAAATACAACCTTACGAGATCTAAATCTAATGCATTCATAATTTTGGTGTATGTATTGAAAATGTTTAAATATATGAAGACAAAATCTTATCATTGTTGGTTTTTCCTGAATTCAATAACTACAAAATATATGTTCTCAAAGACAGTATACAATCTCATCTCTCACCTAAAAGTGTAAATGAAAACAGCTAAAAGCCAGAAAAAAAGGTGAAAAAATTATAAAGGGATTTTTAAAGCAAAAAATATCATCTTAACTTTTGTTAGAACAATTTTTTCGAAGACAAAAATAAGCAAGACTATCTTAGATTGCTTCATATGGTAGATTAGACCTGGAAACAACTCTGGTTCATATTACCATCACAATTTGCTTGTTTGTGAATTGTTTATGTATGATTTTCGCAAATGTTGAAGGTATAGAGAAAGTCAATGAGAAATCAATAAAGGAGAAATCAGTTCAGCCAAAAACAAATCAGTTTTTAATATGGTTCTAGAAAATCAACCAGTTGTTTTTGCGAAACAATCGATTATTTTTATCTATTAAAAACCAAAGCATAACAAATTTAAATGAGATAAGGGATAGAAAGATCAACACAGGAAGTTTTATACTGGTTCATTCTTTACCAAAAGCTACATCCTGTCCTGAGAAACCTCTGGAAATTCCACTAAGCAATCAAACACCTTGATTACACAACACAAACCAAAGTAGTGATCTTGAACCATTCGAGAACACACATCACCTTTGACAAACAACACCACAGATCAGAGAACAACCTTTGGATCTGCACCACATAAATAAAATAGTCAAGAGATAAAAAGAATGATAACACCTGGTACAATCACAGATTGAGAATGAAAAATACAAAGCAATCTTATTCCATTCTTAGAAAAAATCCTAAGCTTGAAGCAATCTTGAAAAAACTCATTTGAAAGAGATAATATGAATCATTAACAATCAGGAGCTAGCAGATTATTTAAACTCCAATTAATTGTTAAAAACATTTAATGCAAAAGCCAAATCAGTTTTTATGTTTATATAATTAATTAAATTATAAATATAAATAATAATTTATATATAACTATACTTTTAGTATTTCATTAATATTATGTTTATATTATAATAAATAAATAACTAAATAATGCAAAAAATGAAATATTTTAATATTTATTAATATATTTTATATTAAATCTTATTTTAATTATATTTTTAAAAATTATTTTTTATATTAAATTGTTATTATATTTTATCCACCAAACATATCTTTAATATTTTGTGAAAAAATTTCATCATCAAACTTTTTTTAATTTAATACAATCGAGATAGTTTTAATGTATATTTAAATTTTGAAATTTTCCTACAAATTTCTCTAAGTTTGATTATTTAAATAATCTAATATTTATTATGTTAATTTTTTTAAATATAGTTTAATGTTTGTTTAAATTTTGAAAATTTCCATCAAATTTCTTTTAAGTTTGATTATTTAAATAATCTAATATTTATTATGTTAAATTTTATTTTTAAAATAATATATATTTAATTTATTAAAAGAATATTTATTTAACTTATGTTGATTCATTAAAATTATATATATAGTTGTGTTAATTAACTTATTGACAAGTGAGTTTTCAAATTTATTTAATAACTAATAATATTAATGTAGAATGAAATTTTGAGTAAGTTTTTAAAAAATAAGACTTGTAAATAGTTTAAAAATAATTAATTTTTTTATAAAATTAATTAAAATGATTTATAAAAATAATTAAATCAAAATTAACTCATTCTTCATCTAAAATATTTGACAACAATACTTTTAAAGGAAGAAAAAAAGATAAAAAAAATTACTATATATGTGATCAATTAAGACAAAACATGTGTTTCATTTATTTTAATGATAAAATAAATAGAAGAAGAGATTTAATATTATTTAATAACAAATATACGATATAAGAATAAATAAAAAAAATTCCTAATATATATATATATATATTCTTAAATTTTAATATTCTTAATGATCATTTATTTATTTCTATAATTACAACAATAATTTTTTTTTATCAGCAATAACAACAATAATTATAATTATAAGATGTCAAAAAATTTATTAAATACCATACATTAAATTTTTGTTTCAGAAGAATTTGTAGAAATGATATTTAATATATGAAAACTTATAAATATATTATAGTTAAAAGAAATTATCATTTACCAACTATTGAAATAGGCCTCTTTCATTTATAACAAAAGTAGAATATTTATTATATGTTACATGGTAGAGATATAATGTTAGCTGTAGAATTTGTGGGAAAAAGGATAAAGATGATCATAGTTGAATCAACCTTCACTAGGATTGAACTGATTATGCTCTGATTATGTTAAAGTTAAGCAAAACAAATCATAATTATAGTAATGGCTGCAATAATATGTCTCCATTTTTTAGTTTAGGCTACTACAAAGGCACTTGATGAACCTGTAAAGTGATGAATTGATCCAAATAAACCCTTTGCAGCACCAAAATGTCTAAATCTGTATACACCAGGAGTCACACCCTGTGGTATCCTCCATTCCAAAGTTGCTCTACTCCTTGAACTGAGTTTGGAAGGCCTTGACCACTTATAGCGCAGACAGAAATCATCATCATCATATGCAGGAATCCAAGCATCCTTTTCTTGGAGAAACTCCACCAGTGCAAAGGTGCCTTCAGTCATAAGATCATTGCGAGGACAAGCAGTCCAAAATGAAGCTGTCACCATGTCACCACTACTGAAGGTGAAGTTCTGCTCTACATCAGCACAAACATCTCCAAAATTTACTCCAAGGGGAACTCCATCCACCACAACTGGTGGAAGTAAGCTTATTTGCTTCCCAAGGAGATCAGGGGGTTGAGGACCAGCTTCTACTGCTTCATCGTTGATGAGGGCCATTGCAAGTTTCTTAAACTCCTGAATGTATGCACTCAGTGTGTGGGGGCCATACAGTGTAGAAGCACCCTGACAACAATAAAATTAAAGTCAGAAAGTTATATAGAATATCTACTCAAAAATGTTAGCACATATGCACACAAGTGTGCACAATGTTTAGTCTAGCTCTAGCATATGACTGAATTGTAGGAACAAATTTTCAAAAATGCTAAGAAAGTCTATGTCTGTTTCCATCTATCTTTTGTCAATACAGAATAATATGATGTGATTAAGAATTTGGATCACTCAAAGTAATCTATAGAAATGTCAAATGTTTGTTGTGAGTTTCATGCTCTTACGACTTACCTCGTATCTTTGCACCTGGTACTCTTCATATGTAGTGATATACTGTGAATAAGTGTTAGATAACCCTGCTATAACAATGTAAATGTTATCAAATTCAAAATCATCTTCACTAGTTAGCACTGTCTTCACTGCATCACGAAGACGCCTCCCAGCCATTGTTGTGAGTTCTGTCAAATGAAAACAATGGAAAACAAGTATGAAGCTCTAAGAAGAATTATGAGGACCAAAAATAAGTTGTTTCACAAACACTTAAATGAATACATAAACAACCATCACTTTCGACGGGGAAAACAATAACCATGAAATATAATTAAGTTAACTACACTTTATGCCCTTAAGAGAAGCTTTAATTACACTCCCCAACCTCTGAGACTAGTAAGTGTTAAGCTTTAACCACTTTGATGTGAACATATCTGTTAATGGTAATAATGAGTAACAACGAATAAGCCCCCATGCCCATTATCAATTTAAGGTCACTAACAGCTAATTTTGAAAAAATCTATTAATGATACTCCCTCTAAACTCAAATATAAGCAAGAAAGTGATCATGTTTGGTGAATATGAATACAAGTAAATACCAAGTAACTTAACCATATTCAATGTTACTGTTTCAAAATGTCTTAATGTTTAAACCTGTGTATCATCTCTAATAAATATGATTAAGGGTAATTTAGAAAATGTACTTTTCTATTTTATGAAATCAAGAAAATTAAAAAAAATTAACTAACATTTTTAATTAGTATGAAATTTAAGTATTTTTGTTTATAAGCTTCTGCACAATAAATTAGATTTTATCTTAAAATGTAGGTTTAGACCAAACTCAATCTTGCAAACCGAATTGTAAAGTAAGGTTTAGCCATGTTTATTTTTCATTAGATGTACTTATCTGTTATAATCGAAACAACAGTTGAGAACATGAAGTAAGATTCCAACAATAGCATATTACAGTAAAATAAGAGAGGAAGAGACAAGTTGGTACCTCCTGGTACACAAAGAATGACCAATTGCCCAATTCGAATGATCTGAATAGGAAGTATTGAAGGCTGCAAAATTAACATGAACATGAAAGCTTCATACAAGTAAAGAATACTTTTTATCAGCACATACTAGATCTGCATGACCTGAAAGCTATACAGTAAAACTTGTTGTATACAGAACTTCTATTAACAAACAGCATGGTTGGGAAAAGATTTAAAACGCATTGGATCAGTAAATACAATTTATGCAATTAAATAATAGATCCTCATGTGTCAAAATTCTTATCTACAATATATATGTCCTTTACTTCATCTTATCTCAACCTCTATATCAAACTTGATTTATATCAACAACTTCATATAGTTAGTTGGAACCAAATTTTGACAAAAATAGAAAATAAAGAACAGAAGAAGCCACCCAACTCAGCAATTTCCACATAAAACAAAAGTCATGGTAAAAGGTAGCCACTGGCATGGGATAATTCACATTACAAAGTCTACCTAAGGATAAGACTGGGTGAGGTGACTGAATTATATATGCTAATTGCTAAAAAGAGTCCTTATTCAACCAACACAGAGGAGATAATTAAACTGAACCAAGGTAAAGGAATCATGAGTAACTTACAGCCCAATCATATGGTTTCTTCATTTCACCAGTATCTAGCAAAATGGGTTTGGGGCGATGACATTCTATTTGTTCCTTGGTTGGTGTCTTAAGCAAGTCGCGAACCAGCTTCCAGAAAGGATTGCCCTAACACACATCAGAACAAATAATAAGCATACACAAAAATAAGTATTTAAGACTACTGTCTAGAACAATGCAATACGAATGAATGATTACCTTATCATCACCTTGTGTAAAATCAAAAGCTCCAGGTCCATCTGTTGTTCCAGCTGCAAATGCAAACCCCATTGCAGCAGGGCATGTCTTTACAACCTCAGAATCTCCTTGATCAGAAATGGTTACCTCAAGTTGGGAGAAATCGACATAGGCATGTCGAAAATCAACCTCCCCTTCAATCTCTTCATCCTCAACATTAAAAAGATCTACTGCTTTTCTAAATTGTCTTTCTCCAATAATGCGTGTACTTTCAAATTCATCTGGGTAGCTATCACATAAATTGTGGGATGCAATTTAGTAATTGAGAAGGCTTAGATGACATTTCCATGCACTTGTGACAGAGTATGTAATAAAAAGTTACCCGGGTCCTCGGCTATAGCATAGTTCATTCTTGCCTCCACATGTACTATGATTGAAGTCACACGGTAATCCAGTATCTGTACAAAATGCTCCAAGCACATTTGGACTAACATCTCCACAATTTGATTGGCAGAATGCAGATACAAATCTAGGTTTGTCAACCTTCCTTTGAGCACCTCTCACACGTTTAGAAACACTCAAAGTTTTGGTTGCTGATCTACCAGGAGAAGACTGAAAGGAGGTAGCAATTTCCAGTAATTCATGCTCTGCACCAATGAATTTTACACGAGAATACAAGTATCATTCATTTGTTATTTTCAGATCTGTTGGAGATCCCACATCGACTAGAAATAAGAATATTTCATTGTATATAAGTGAGTGCAAATCTCACCCCATGAGTTGGTTTTATGAGGTTGAGTTAGGTTTAAAGTTCATTTTGTAATAAGATCTCTAACTACTGCTGACCTAGTTGCATAACTTCAATCATACAAAGTAAGGCATCATTTGTTCAATAGACTGCTCACTTAGCTGTAACTTGCATATTTTCATCTCTCTCTCTCTTCTTGTATGCAGACAATAGTCAATAAATCTTAGGAATTTCAAACTGGAAAGGCTTGTAACATTTAAAAGTTTGTGTTGTTCTTCAAACACAGTATGAAACAATTTATGACGTTTGTACAGTCTCAACTCAACTACATCACCATCAAGGGTTTCAAACTGTGTTAGCATTCCAAATGATGGATCCACCTGACATATAAAACTCTAATTTTCATGCTACTAATTAGGATATTTATCTTTTGCTTCTTAGATCAGTGTTGGAAAAGAATTTAAAAATTTCAATAACAGATGCATTACTACATAGAAAAACAAAGCATAAGCATCTTACTATTATTGTGAAGGCTAGGAATTATATTTGAGATTTTTCGAGGCAAACCACCATCTTCAAATTGAGCAGAATCAGTTTTTTCATAACCTTTTTGGTCAAACCAATCTTCCATGAATCGTGCCGCTACACCTTTATTATCCCCACTAATTAATGAGTTTGTCCGACTCATTGATGTTCCATGAGTAGGAAACCAATTGAAGGATCCAACAGGTCCCCATTCATCATCAACAAATTTTAAAAGAGTCATTTCTTTATCAACATTATACTTATACATTCTTCTCTCTGCAGCAGGATTATTTAGATAAGCACTGGGACTGCGATTTACACCAGCATCTAAGAGTTCTCCTGCAAGTATAAGATAACCTTCCAATGAGTTATAAGTTATTACCATCCAAGTTCACCTAAAGATAGGAAAAAGGATCAGCAGTAATCATTTTATCCTGTGATTTCATACTACAACAAAACTAGTACAACAATGGAGATCTAGTATTAAACTTGAACCATACATACCAATTAGAGAAAAAATAAATAAACTTTGTATGCTTCTACTTCATCCCTGCTGTGTGTTTCGTATTTATTTCCTCTTTCTTATCATATTTCTAAGTTGGGTATTTGATCAACCAAGCCAGACATACATGGTACAGAGTAGTAATTAACACTAAAGTTCACATATAAGAATTCAAGCGAAAGTTGTGATGAGGTCTTGAAAGAATAACTTCACAAATGTTCCAATATTGAAATAAAAGTAAGAAACTCCAATTCCTCCTCCAACTTAAGGTCATATGCTTTTTTTACTTCAAATTTTCAAAACATACAACACAAAATGTAAAGCTGAACTCAGTTCCTGTAGTTTTTCATCTTTTCTGAAATTATTCAATAGTATGCACAAGCACAATACCATCTGTGGTAAGTAAATTGATATAAAAGGTGTGTGTGGGATCGCATGTTTGCACATGGTACATAAAGGCCTAGGAAGGAAGAAAGTATGCAAATTGTATCCCTTACCCTTATTGACAAATATTGACCCTGGGCGGAGATTGTCATGGGCCTGGATAATACTTTTTTCAATGCCATCGACAACGACATCAAAGGACTGATGCACAAATCCAAAAGAAGTTATAATGTAAACAACATATTGGAGATAACCCCCAGGACCAGCATGAGTGTGAATTCCACTAATGGCTACATTATTTTCAGTATATAGATCACCATATCTGTCAAACAAAATGAAAATAGTACTTTAATCACACAACTATTGAGATTAAAAAAGTCTTACAAGAATGTGATTCATTCATCTTTGATATTTCCAGCTTTGATGAAAAAAATCAACAATTCATATTCTAATACAATCATTATTTGTTATGTATGTGTCTGTAATATCAGCCATTTTTTTCTCATCAATGATAAAGATTTGCTTATTTTACTCTCTGAATCGAATTGCTCACTTCCAGAGTATTTAGATCCGTTTTACTACAAGCAGAAATAAAGTAAATTTTCTCAAGATACTGCAATTTCTTTGTTAACTCTTGATAATTGAACTAGACACTGCTAGTACCTTGCTTTTAACCTCTCAATTACTTTGATTTTCACAATCTGTGAAGCCATGCAAGCATCAAGGTTTACAAACACTACCCGCTTCCCCTTTGGCTCTGCAACAATGAAAGCACGAGCCCGTAGCCTGAAGTGAATTCCGGATGCAGTCTGTCCGGTGTTAGCATACCCCATCATGTTAACATCAGAAGCAGGGCCTGTAATGTCATAGCTTCCAAGACCAACCAAGTAGTCAGAACTAGAACACACAACACCAGTCTCCAGTAGCAGCAGCAGGAGTAAGAAAAGGGTCCAAACTCGCATATTTGCACAAGCCCTCCAAACATTCAAACGATAAAAGGAAGGAAACTCCATCACACACTGTAGTTCAAAGCAAAAATTACCAATTTTCCAAGCTTAGCAAGTTCTTCTCATTCCCCCTTCACCAAAACACACCCAAAAACGAAACTTTCAGTCATCTTAACAATAAAACATAAATCAAAATTGAAATTCCAGACCTAACTATGCAGCATGATCAGGACTCAATAATCGATCACACCTTCACAATCAACCATATAGGTAACAGTAATAAAACAGAAATAAATAAAAATTTCTAACCACTCAGAGAAAAAAAAAAGAAAAAAGCAGCTAACTTTATATGAGGATTAACTTGGGGAAATAGTATTAAATAAGCAGTCCACTCTCGAAACTACTGATTACATAGAAAGTGAACCAGAAAATGTGTGTGTGTGATGCATGATCAACACCTCTCACAATAGATTACAATTTCACAATCAAACACAACAAATTACAATTTCAAAATTACATAGGTTAACAATAAAAGAAGACAAAAAATTTTCACCACCCAGAAAAAAAAAGAAAAAAGCAGACAACTTTACATGAAGATAAACACAGGGTAGTGGTATAAGCTATATCCAGTCCACACTTGAAACTATTGATTACACAGAGAGTAACCCAGAAAATGTGTGTGAGAGAGGGAGAAGGAGAAAGAGAGGATCTAATGGAGGAGTAAAAGCAACGAACATGAGTGGAAGGACAAGTAATGTTAGTAACATGACTTGTTGTTGGAAGCAACTGCAAGTGCCAACTGCCAACGACCTTGCCAAGACACGAATGGGTAGTTTCCCTATGAAATTTGAAGCTTCCCATTTTGACATTATTAATATATATAAACAAACCAAGTCTGTTAAACAAAAAAACATTGATTTTCTTTGTCCTGAACGTGGAGATTCTATAATTCCACTCAGCCTAGGATTCTCTGCATTCGAAACATACAACAACACATGGTCCCTTTTGTCAAATTTGGGCTTAGACCCCATGATATTGTTTGAAACAAGGTTACCTGCATAATGCAGAGTGATTGCGATAAAACCAAATGCTAACCACCTAGTGATTATAAAGTTAATCTGTGTGCAAAAAAATTAATTAAAAATGGTTATGTACTTAATCAACAAAGAGAGATTATTTTTTAAAAGGACAATTTACTATGAAAAAACTATGCTAATTTTACTCTGTTAGTTTTGTGTTTCATTATTCTTGCTTTTGAGATAATGTTCAAATTTAGAAGCCAATAAGAATTTTAATGTTTTGGCTTGTTGTTATCAAATGTTTTCCTTAATAGTTTGATACTTTATCTAGTCAATGCTTCATTTGGCCTTTAGAGAAACATATAGAAAGTAAATATATTTCTATAAATTGAAATTTTCTGTTATATTTAAGTGAGATGATTGGAATAAAATAACCAAATTTCATTTATTAATAAATGTATTATCTTTATAACATTTTTATCTTTCATTACTATGGGTTGTTTGCATTCAAGTGTAGAAAGACAGAGAAAGATAAAGAGGGATGAAAGTTGAAAAAACGAGAATAAAAATACTTTAGGAGAATTTTTTTCCAAAACTTTCTTCTGAATGGATTTGAGGGGAAAGAGAATTATACATTATTTTTTTGTAAAAGTTAATAAAATATATATTGATTATATATATAAATTATATTTTAGCATATATATATATATTTAACATTTATAATTTATTTATTAATTATTAATATTAATTTTCATATTATAATAAATAAAAGATTAATTTTAATTATTAATATTATATTTTATTAATTTTAATTTATTTTAATTCTAATCTATATTTATAAATTCTTTTATATTAATTTATCAAATTTGTATACATTTTAAAAAAATTTAAAAATCTTTTATAACATCACTTCCAAACTTAGAATTGTAAATCACTTTTGCAACCTTAGAATTGCAGACAGCAGTATAAAAATACCAGTGATTGTATGTCCCAATCTGTAGAATCTAATTAATTTTTTTTGGATTCAATATACTTTTCGTTTTTATATTTTTATTTGAAATTGATTTTAGTTCTTAATGAAACTATTGTTCTTATATTTGTAATTTTTATTTAAAACTGATTTTAGTTCTTAATCAAATTATTAATTATTTCTGTCTTTATACTTTAAAAACTATTAAAATGGATTTTGAAATTGGTTTTAGTTCTTAATAGAATCTATTGATTATGTGTCTTTTATACTTTAAAAATTATTGAAGTGAATTCTAAATGATGTTATCATTTATGACAAACGAACTTTCATTATGTAATTTATTAAAACTTTCACATCAGCATTAAATATGAAAATTCAGTAACTAACAATAAATTTAATTTTTTTATATAAAATAAATTTCTGTATATAAAAAATTGAAAATATTTAAAAAATATATTATAATTAATTTTCTTTTTATATTAAGGATGAGAAAGAAACATTCGTGATGCTGCCTGACCATTAATCAATGTTGATATGATAAATGTTGTGTATAATTGTTGTTAAATTTTGATTAAATTAAATGAATTAATAATAATTAAAGTCACTATAAATGATTTTTATTGTTATGAATGTATTTTATTTTGATTATATAAGGATTGATGAAATAATAAGGGACCAAGAGAGATTAAACATAAATTGTGAAAACAAACTAAATTAACCGTCTATTAATTTTTATGACATATTTAAGTCATAAATCCTATGATGATCCGCAATATAATGGAATACATCAAACATGATGTAGGGAAATTCTATGAACAACATATTATATCCTGTCCATTTTAATCAGATGTAACCAATACATCAAGGATGAAGATGAATTTGATTAAAAAATAGTGCATCCTACATATTTTAATTAGTATAACTAATAGGACAAACAATGTTTAATCAAGAAATTTCCAATTAGGTTATTATAATGGGAATTATGATTTACAATTATTATAAACTTCACCAAAATGATCTAAAGAAAAATAAAAGAAAAAGTATCACGAAGTAACCTTAAATGACATTGAAATGAGTGTTGATCAAGAACAAGAGCTTCCTCCTACTCCAAAATTTTCAATACAACCACAAACAATGCAAGGATTAGAACATATCAACTTACCTAACATGTATTTCCTTACTTTGTTGATTAAGAACAAATACTCCCTCCTACTCTAAATTTTCTAATACAACCACACAAGTAATGCAACTACAAAAAATACAAGGATTATAACCTATCAACTCATACAACACGTATAATCCTTGCTTTATTGATAAGAACAAGGGCTACAAAAAGAATGCAAGGATTACAACAAATCATCGCTTTGTTGATCAAGCACAAGGGCTTCCTCTTACTCCAACTTTTACAATGCAACCACAAGAGAAACAAAAATTATAACATATCAACTTATATAACACATATTATCAAACTAGTGGTTGCTCTTCACGAAGTGATCTTTCAAATGGAACACATAGATATGATTAGTGAGAAGCACGATGGAAACTTAATATTTTCTTAGATTTTTATTGCTTTATTTTTTTAGTTAAAATCCATGTCAAATTATAGTATAGAAGTTCTCTTATTATGATGCTTATGTTATTTCACACTCGAAATAAAATTTCCAGTTAGGTTATTATAATGTGAATTATGATTTACAACTATTTATAAACAAACAACCTTATAACTATTTGACATATAAATAAATAAATACATGTTTTAATAATTTGGTAGTAGATGATGTCACATGCATGTACTCTATATAGTTTTTTCCTTTATGTTTCTTATATAGCTTGCTACCATGACTCAATTATGAGTTTTGAGAAGTAGGAAGTAACTTTTTATATAATTAGGAAACTAAAGAACTCATGACAATGCTATACAACCAATGGTTGTTTGTGTAAGTGCATGCATGTATATGTAAATAGAATAAATAGTAAATTTTATCCTCAAAAGTACAAGACAATTTTCCTTCAATATTTGAAAGTAAAAATATTCAAAAATTAAAATCTTCAAAGTATAATTTATCATTCAATTTAGTCTAATCTTAAAAAAGTCACATGACTTATTTATAATAATAACAAACTTTTGAAGACTAAAACGATGAGAAACAATTAAATTTAGGGACTACAATGGTAAGATAATCACTTTTTTTTTGAATTTTTATTTTACTTTCAAATTAATATGACAAGGATTTTATATTTCAAATATCGAACATAGTTTTACCCTATGTATATGTGCAACCTCATTCTTGCAATGCAAGTTATTGAGCTTGGATTGAGTCACTTATTGAACCGATTTTTGAACTCAATTTGGTGAGGTTAGAACCTATAGATTTTCCTCGATGCATGTCGGAAGACCGATGGTAGGGACCGATAAGTATCATTATTTTGTGAAATTTCATAAAAAATAATTAGATATTTATTAATTTTAATTCATGATTAAACTATGACTCAATCCTATTTTAAAAAACTAAAATTTATAAATGTCATTATTTAGTAAAATTTCATACAAAAAAGTTAGACATTTATTTTTTTAATTGTTGATTAAGCAATGACTCAAGCCTAATTTAAAAAAATTAGAATTTAATAATATATTTTTGGAGTTATAAGATTAATATGACTATTTATTCTCAATTTTGTGTTATTTTCATAAATTTAAGGAGAGATGAAGTAAATTGATATATTATGAATAGAGATATCACTTAGTCCAAGCCACATTAGGTTAAATAAGGACGTAAGACAAAGAAAAAGGTGTGATCCGAAAGGGGAACTAAAGGAAAAAAACTTATAAAAGAAAAAGTGGGTAAGGAGAAACATAAATGACTAATGTTTTCCTTTAGAATTGAGAGTAATATGTTTAAATTCTGATTATATATGAATTTTTTTTCCTCATTTAGTGTTGATTAGACTAACACGTGATTTTGTTTAATTTTTATTATTATTTTTACTCTCTTTTTTGCGTCCTTTATACGTCGGTCGACCCATGCAACATCTTTTTTGTATTGATTTTTTTATCAGTTTGACTGACGCAATTCACATCTACTCTTGACTGTTGCAAAATTTACACAACTAATACCCGTTCTCTTATAATAATTTGTTTATAAAGATCCAGCAATAAGATAAATAAATAAATAGGGACCACTTCAAGGGTGGTCCAACCCTTATACAGAAATACTTGACATAAGTCTCCTATTAGAACGCCTACCAAATTAGCAAAGGGATAACCATACCAACACTAACCAATGTTAATGAATTAACCTCATACAAGCCAAAAGATTTAAAACCCAACTAGAATAAGGGAAATAAGCAGAACGAGACTTTGCATAAATCCAAGACCATATCTTTACTTGCACCGAAGCGAACACTTCAGACACATCTGCCACACCTCTATTGAAGATGACCGAGTTCTTATGTTTCTAGATTTCGCTCACAATGCCAACCCAAATTGTACCCCAAACTTCGTTAACGGAAACAGAAGCCTGACTCATCCTGAATTGTGAAAAAATTGACTTAGGGTCCTTGTGAATTACACACGACACACCAAGTCACTTAAAGCACAAACACCAGACACGCCAAGCAAACCTGCAAACAAAGAACAAGTGACAAGATGACTCCTCCTCCTCCCCACACAAACAACACAAGAGATTTTCTACTGCCACTCCGCGCCTTACCAAGTTAACCCTAGAGACAATCCTATTCTACAACACCCTCCAAGCAGTGAACAAAGCAGATGGCAAGGCTTTGACATGGTGATGACATAATTAACAGCACTCTTCCTTTGTTTTTTTTCTTCAAACACATCTCACAAATATTCGCGCTGCCTTTCAAGCTCTGCCTCTAGTTAATTAGTCTCTAATTTCACATGGTGATCGTTATTAACATTCTTTATCTGTTTATTCACAATTTTATATCTGTGCCTAAAAATATGTTTATTAAATTTACTTCTATGGTTTATTCAATTAATTTTCCCATTCAGATTAAACTATATTATTTAATGTTATAATGGCTTAAATTAACTTCCCTTGAATACATTTTTAATAAATTGTCTCAAAGTTAAATGTAATACGGTAAATAGAGTGGGATAGAGAATAAACGTTAAATTATACAATTTAATTAATTAAAATGAGTTTAGAATTAAAAAATTTAAACACACGTGTGTATATATATATATATATATATATATATATTTGTAAAAATAAAAACAATTAAGGTACTCCCGAATAAAAATACTAAATTTAGAGAATAAGAATAAATTTTACACCATGATTTTCATCGAAAAACAACATATTTTTAGATTAAAAAAACACACTATTTGGGACCCTCCTGAAAATTGGGGTTTTTTTGGAGTCTTGTCAGTATGTAGCAACATAGATTTAGTAAACATCATCATCATATTTTATTTTTACTATAAAAAAAGGTAAAATCAAACAGGTTCTTTTATTTATCTATAACTTTTTATGATTACAATCTATGTAATAAAAAAGAAATTTATCAGCAAATATAATAAAAATCACAGGATACTCCAATTCTTATAAAAAAAAATGGGTTAAGATATAAAACCATATATATAAAAAGCACTAGCGTATTATTTATAATTTGTGAGAAAAATAACTTTTTTTCTAAAATAAAGTAATTTTAAAATTATATTGTATTACATCATATTTATAAACTGTGTATTTAAAAGTGTAATTATCAAAATAATATTTTTTATATATTTATAAATGATATATTGATTATGAGATTCATCTAATCTCTCAAGTGTATTATGTATTACTATCCATCTAATTAATTATTAATTATGCAGAATAAAAGATAAAGAGACCTTGCATCATGATTAAAATGACATACAAATGCATGTCAGAAATGTTACATTTGAGTTTCCTGAGATTCCATGTTTGACAGCTGAACATCATCTGAAGGTGTATGAGAGGTGAAGTGAGTGAGATGGTGGAAGAAGAAGAAGAAAGCAAGGAGCAGAAGAATAGCGTTGATGATGTAGTATCTCAGAAACTCAGCTAGGAACAACCACAAGAGTGTTTCACATCCAACTACTCCAGACACATGAAATGTTATGATGGTAGCTGGAAAGCTGGAGTCAGCTATGGAAGCTAGGGCATGACAAAAAATGGCAACGAGGAAAATGAAGGTGGTAGGGCTTAGTTGTTGGAAGGGATTAGCAGTACTTGAGATTCCATATTTAATTTCAATCGAAGCTAGCTCCAACCCCATTAAAACAGCATAGGCTTTGTGCTTTTTCATAACACTGTCGGAAGAAAATGGAGAAGTTGTGTTCATTAAGGAACTGTTCGTCAGTAGTTATATAAATGTTGCGGCCCAGCATGTCGTCGATACCGAAGCTTCGCATTGATGTAACCAATGTTGTTCCATGTTTGCATTGTATTTTTCCCAAGATACAAATACATGTGGCTCTACACTGCCACTACAGTGTCGCTTTCCATCCCTCTACAGAATATATATATATATATATATATGGATAAATTAGTATAATAAGTATTATTACTTTATTAAAAGTATACTATGTAAATGCATATAAAGAATAAAATTTGAAAGTGCTAATAATATGATAAAATTTGTAAAAATAGATAAGTGCGTCTAATATTAAGCTATTTTAAAGATAGTCGCACATTTGTAGTTATGGTTGGCAAAATGCCCTTTATAAAATATAAAGTTCGATTTATAAAAATTTAAACTATTCCATTTACTACTTAGTGGGATTTATTAACGGAGGGTATTTAAGGAAATGAACCTATTAGAAACTTATTAAATTGAATTTTATAAATAAATAAAAGACTTAGAAAGGTATTTTAAACAAAAAGCAATAATATAAGATACATTCTAAATTGATTCTTATAAAAAAAACGTCAAAACTTTTAATTTGGTTCTTATATTCAACAAACGAAAAGGTGTGCTTAATTCATTAACATAAATAAACATAGTTAAATTATCTATAATACATTTTGAAATTTCAGTTATATAAATTTCATAAATACCAGCAGAGTTAAACTATTTAAGTGTATATGTTTATAACATTACAATCTAATAATAAATATGAGTTATCAATATATATTCTTTAATAGACTTTACAGTAAGTTAGTAATTTGCATTTTGTTTCTTATTTTAAAAAAAGTTAAAAGATTTTTTTATTTGAAAGTTAATAGTTTGCATATGTATCTTATGTAAAAAACCAGAGCTAAAATTTTGTTTTGATGTAGCTAAATGCAAGGTTTAGTAAATTGTAATATTTTGGAGTTTTGGAAGCAATGTATATGTAGTAAATGAAAAATGATAATTTCACACCCACTATTTTAAAAATGATTGATAACCCTTTTAATAATAAAATATTTTATTTCAGATGATAATAAATAATAAATATAAAAAAAACGGAGAATAATAAAAATAAAAATAATTATATAATATGTTAAAGTTGCCGAAATACAATATTCCTTAGTACATTCAATATCAAACAAAACATGATATCTTAGGATACATACGAATATAAAATCAAAAGGAAAATGGTATTTCTTGTGCAAATTCGTATTGCTCGAGGTATCTACATGAAAACCATCTCCCATGCCTGATTTGTGTCAAAAACTCTGTTTTCATTCTTTTAAATTTAATATTTGCCTTATGATGTTTTAACAATACTTGCAAGTTTGGTCCAAAAATAAAAAATCAATTCTCGTACATTGAATTAAAATTGGCCTCAATCGTCAGTTCATGAGGAATACTGAAAGGAACAGTTACAGCAACAAAACTTGTTGATAGAAAAATAAATATATATCAGAAGAAAATACATGGGCTTGAAGCTTCACCATGAATACTGCCATGCATGCACATTTGCATGTTACAAGTGTGGAAAGACTACCATACGTTTGATGAGTGTCCTTATCTCATCCATGTGTGAAGCTGAACAGATAGTTCTCATTATCAGATCCATATCGGAAGTTCTCTGCAGTCCACACTCAAACGTGCTTTTCTATTTTACTTTTCTATCGGATGTTCTCATGCTAACCAAATTTTTTGATGATCTGCAAATTAATATTTTTGTGAAGTAATGTTGAATCAAAGGCTGAACAGAGATGCTACAAATTCCATGACAGTCCTTGCCGCAGGAAGAATGCAATTTTTCGAATAGCTTTGATAATGGCGGATCTTAAGGTGCTAAAGTTATACGGCTCCCCCAAACTTTTTTTTCTCTAAATTTTTCTTATAGTAAGTATACATATACATTAAATTATTATTTTTTATCAGAAAAATGTATAAAAAAAAGTATCCTACCTGTATACAAATACCAAAATAACACGTATAAGCTTAGCCTTCTTAAACATTTCTTCCACACCTTCAACAAAACAGATGCAGCACAGACCAATTACAGCACCAAGAACTGCACAAACAGCAGGGATGCCATGACAGAAGAGCAGACAGACCAGAATCATAACATTACAATCCTAGCACCCTTCCAGATAATTCTAACCATTAGCATCAACGCCTCCTTACCATTGCTGCATTGCAAGACCGTCTACAACATGCTATAGCTACTGTATAACCAAAAAAACGGAAAACATAAACACTGAATTGGCACAAACTTGGCACGCAAAGCTAAGATGTTAACTGCATAAAAAAGATCACAGCAGTAACTCAAATGACGGGAGGATCTGAGCAGATGAGGATAGAAATTCAGCATTATATACATTGAATTATATTTTTACTTCTCAAAATTCTATTTCAAGTTTTACCAAAACCACCCATTTCCATCAAACTCAGTGATTGGTTATATATATGTTGTATCAATGCCTCAAAAACTAATACATGCCCCCACGTGAAAGTTAGAAAAGTTTGAACTCGATTAAATAGTGAATTTTAAACTTAACTCATTTTTACAAAACTGAAGTTTGACAGTATCCTTACAAAAGCTACTATTGATTTTCATATACTGTGGATCTCGAACTGGCAGCATGCACATATACAATGTTGTCCTACTTGTTGGAGAGGATTATAGCTCCCTGGTTGAGCTTAATATCTGTGTCGAACTCATATAATATATATTTCACTAAGCCATGAGAATTCTTGGCATAGTACTGTGTGGATGGAATCTAAAACGAGAAAGAGATTAAGAAGAACTTCTGTGAGCAAGGAAAGATTTGTTTTTCATCAGCAAGAGCAAGGAAAGATTTGTTTTTGATCAGCAAGAGCAAGGAAAGATAGAAGTTTTCTTATCTATATATATAGGGAAGCTTAAAATTAAATAAAAGCGCCATGCAACTGCTTCGAACCATATGTAGCTGACAAAAACAATGAAGCTTTAGCGTATAGTTGTGTTGTGCAAAAAACCATGTAACTGATGAAAATACCGAAGCTTGCTTTGGCAAATAGTGTTGCACCAAAACCATGTTGGCGAAGAAAACAACGAAGCTTTAGGGTATAGCACTGTTGCTGCGCCAAAACCACGTAGCTGACGAAAATAACGAAACTATGTGTGTAAGGCATGTGTTTTATACACTAATCTTTTATTAGTTATTAAGCATATAATTAATTATCAGATTTTTGAGTTAAATTTTATTAAAACTTCATGAAAATATGAAAGTAATTAAATTATTTATAATTTGATATATTTTTCAAAATAGATAATCAATTTTAATGTATAAATGAAATATTAAATCATTTTTAAGTTAACGTAAATTTATATATAAAGATGATTTATATTTTTTCAATCTAGTGATACATTTTAAGTTAAGATAATGTGTGCAATTATTCTCAGTATAATTTGTGGTGATGTAATCAATGAGATATCTCCAAGATGAAAAGTGTGTTATCCATTATCATAGTTTTAACTTGTAGTGTTAGCTTTGGCTCGTGGGACGAACAAAATGGCAAAGAATGCAGATTGGTACTACACCAAACTTGGAATTTAGCATCGTTAAGAATGTGAAAGAATGATGAATTTCATGGGTTATTAACCACTTCATTCATAAACTCACGAGAAAAAATATTCCAATTAACTATCAAATAATAAAATCTTTCACGTACCAGTGTGCTAGTTTATTTTTTAAATATTTATTTAAATTAATATTGATTAAATGAACGCTAATATAATTTATTTACTTTTATAATATTTATTAAAATTAATATTAGTAAATCAATACCAATTAATATATATATATATATATATATTTAAACTAATATTGATTTAACCTGTACTAGTCTAGTTTACTTTTAATATTTATATAAATTAATAATGATTTACCTTATGCTAATATAATTTTTTTAATAATTATTAAATTTAGTTTGAATTTGATTAAAATTAATCTTATAATTTTAATATTTATATTTATTTTCAATTAAAATTAATTTTATTTTTTTAATATTTATTTATATTAACATTGATTTAATCTACAATAATATAATTTTTTTAATATTTATTTAAGTTTGTGTGTCTTTGAATTAAAATAGAAACTCTCCATAAGGTTTTTGTTTTGGTTGGAGTATGAAATGAATTTGGATGTGAAAGAAAATGAGATGGAAGTGAAGTTGTTTAAGTTAAGATATATGAAGAGAAAAATAAAAACAAATTATAAAAAATTGTGAATGATGTGATATATGTGATTGAAATCCTAATTTTTTTTAATTGATAAAAAAGTAATATTATAATTTTGTTTTTTTATTTAAAAATAATTAAAAAACACATGTGACATAAATATGATATTCTAAAAAAAATCGACATTAATAAACATTGGTGACACAAATATGATATTATTTAGTAATTGATGTTCACTTTTTCTTACCAGCATCCACTTTCTTATAACTCACCCATGTAAAGTCAAAAGATATTAGAGTAAATTCTTCCACAATGAAATCTTTTTTACATGTTTTAATAAATAATATTACTTCTTAAACATAATATATTTTATGAAGTATTATGGATTTCACTTTATTTTATTACTTTAATCTACATTTATCAACCTCTCATTATGCTATTATTTGTTTGGTGTATGAGTCATCAACATTTTACAATTTTTTTCTTTATTTTTATTTTTTAAAATTGGTGGATAAACCCAATCAACCTTCAAACCACTATATGTTGGATTGGAGTGAGCTTTTCAATTTTACAATCAATCTTTTTGTCTCGCAGTTTTTTTTGTAGGTCAGATATTGTTAGATTAAATTGAGCTGGGTTCTCAGTTTTAGAACCATTGTTATTTTCTTAATTGGTATGTGAAAATATTATTAATAAATGTGTTAAGCATTAATTTACTGTTGTAGAAGATTTGAAAACAATCTTTTCATGGTATTGAGAAGAACATAGATGCATGTCTGATTAGCAAACCTATGTTGTTGTTTCTTCTGATGCAAACAATTCCATGGAAACAGACAACACCAACTCGCCATATTGATGACAGTGTAATGGAATATACTTTATGTGAACTCAAATCAAGCTATTTGATAAGAAAAGTGGAACTAAGTTGAGACAGAATTGGAATGAAGCTGTTATTGTGGGATGATCATAAACCAATCATTGCCATCACTAACACTCTTTTCCAGCACAATAGGAGTAATCTCACGTACAAGTTCAATTTCATGCAGTTAAAGAAACAGAAAAGGCTGGTGTAGTCTAGCTCATTGCAACTACATTTTGAGAGGAGTTGGAGTTTGAGAGAAAAATGAAAACTGAATCCAATATTTTATTTCTTGATTAAAAGAATTGTTTATTTATAGTCATAAGGAATATAAGAAGAGTCTTCGTACAACAGTAAAACCCATTTGAATCTCATCGGACTAAACATGGATTTTCACAAATAAACCTCAAAGAGTGTTGCATTTATATATTGTGGAAAATCTTAGAACGTTTTGACAGCAAAAGAAGTGGCTAACCTTAAGTTTAGAACTGAGTTTTGGGGCTTGTCTAAACGTTTAAATGTTCATGTTCACAAGTTTGCATAATCATATGCTCTGTTCAGTCAGCTCTTATTAGAACAAACCATTCTAATGAGGCGTTCTGCCATAACCTTGACTTCACTAAACCATAACTTCTTTAACTCTGGATCACCGAGGACAGTTGAAACTATAAGCGCTCCATTGCTGTACACGGGTCCATCAATGTGCTGGTAACTGACGATGCACAGCCAGAGCTTGTTTCTCATCTTCACAGAGCACACTCAAACATTCAACTCGCTGGCCGTCCAGTCCCATATTTTTTTGCATGACTGCATCAAGCTCTATTAAATGACCGTCTTCCACAAAAACCCTAATGGCTTTTGCACCTCTCTCTGGATTACCACTAGTAAAACCTTCATATGCCATGTCAAAGCAAGGGAAATGACCCTTAACCTTAATCTGAGAAGAGCTCTCTCTCCATTGATCTTCTGAAGGATTTAATAGGGTTTGTGGGGAGAGAGAGAAGGCCTCTGGTTTGAATGAAGAACAACATCCATGACTCTCTTTTCAGTTCTATTGGCGAGTTCAAGAAAATCGAACACAGAAAATTGCCTAAATAACATATTTACATTCAAATATACTATCAAATCTCTTTATTTTCATTAATTGTCTTGTCTTTATTTTTAGTGGAGATAAAATCTTCATATAATAAATAGAAACATAGAAAAATCAATACTCTGCTCTCATTCCTCTGCTAACTAAGAATATAAGAATATCTGAGTAGTAACAAGACCTTTACAAACTATTTGGCCAGGAAAAACACAAATATATTGGGACAAAATTTCAATGAAGCTATTTCATAGTGGAGATAAAATAAATAGCTAGCACCATCTTTTAACTCCCTTAAAGATATAATGTTTATATTTCATGCAACCCGAGAAGAAGGAGAGGAATAAGTTAGTTTAGTTCATTACAGATCTGGAAACCAATTCGCATAAACTGAAGCTATAGCCAGAAATACGTTTGCATCTCTTAGGACTAATCTTGGATGTTCATGTATAAATCTCAAGCAGTGATAACAGTAGGTATTAGGACAGACATTTTGTTTTGAAAGCATAAGCAGGGTTTAGCACTGAGTTTTGTCTTTTGGTATCCTACGTAGCAAGCTTCTGCTAACAATTGTAAGTCCATTGACATCATCAAGAGCACTCTTATGGGAAGCTTTTTTTGTACTACAGGATTCTTTTGTTAAAATTACCCTATTCAATATGTTTCTACCCAATATTCTCTGCTTAAAGCATCTGTGTAGTGATTAATCTATCCTATTTGCTCCATGAACGATCATCACTATGTGTTAACAGAATTAATCAGACTTCTACAGAAAATCAAGGCAAGAGTTATTTGCTGTTAATAACCCCATGAATAAGAGATTAATCTGACACCTTAATTATTGGGAACTTAAATCTGACTCCAACAGAAACAATTTAAGCCAACTCTTTTTATTCACTATTAATAGAGGTTGCTTTCTTATTCACATTATTAAAATTATTTTTCAGCCAATATAGATTTGAACTATCTTTTTCACTAATATTTAGTAGGACTATCTTTTTCCTGGAAATTGTGAAACTTACTCTGCGTTCCCGTAAGGATTCAAATAGTAGCCCACAAGCATCTTGATCTAAGACGGGAAGTCTGAAGAAGAGAAAGCCTTCTGATCAAATACTCAAATACCTGCATACATAAAAAAGTTTAATGTTGTTAACTCTATGGAAAAGTTTAATGCTGCATACATAATGTGGTGATCCAGAGAAAGAAGCTTAAGATTAATTAGTGGTTAGTTAAAAAGAAGGGATAATTAAAATGTAAGAAAGGGGTGTGTTCAGCTTACACAACAGAGTTATGTAAAATGGAATTGTAAAATACTGAAATTCTCTTTCAAAAATTCCTTATTCAGCTAACACAACAAAGTTATCTAAGTGGAGTTTTAAAATCCACTACTAATGGCGGCCTAACACATTTTAAGTTGCCAGAGAAGCAAACAAGCATTAACAAAGGAAAAAACAGTAATAAAGAAGAAAAATGCAGTGAAAGGATATTGGGAGAAATGGCAAAAGTCCTCCTTGTCCTCACTGAAAGAATAGATATCATGTGATTGCTTCCAATCCCCAAAGACGTAGAGAAGCTGCAAAAGAAAAAGAAAATCAACAAGGAAATATCAAGAGCATGGGGGAGAGAAACACGGTTACCAACTGTTAAGCTGCAGAGAGCAACATGGATGCATGCATGCTGATAAACAAAGGCAGCAACAATATCATTCCTTCTTTGTCATGCAAACAATTCCATGAAACCATACAAGACCTACTCTCCAAAGTGATGATGATAGGGTATTGTAGAATACTTGATGTCAAAGTAAAGGCACAAATCATATTTGACAATCCAACAGGTGCAAAACTAGTAATTGGTGTGTCTCAATACCTGAAACTTTACAAACTTATTGAGCCAAAGGCTTGAAAAACTATACTCCATACTTTTCTAGTGAGAAGTCATACAAAGTAATTGTCTTGGTAGCAAATCAAGATATTTGAATAAGAAAAACCCAACTAAATTGTGACAAAATTGAAATGAAGCTATTACTGAGGATGATCATAAATATATTGCCTTCACTACACTCCTGTCTGGCATGAAGGGACTAAAAGCATTAAAGTTAAGTTTCATGCAATCTAACAAAGAGAAAAAGATGGTGCAGTCTCGTTCATAGTAACTCTGAACTTGTTAGAACTTATAATGACGTACGAATCTAACCAAAAATTACATCTGAATTTCTTCGGACTAAACATGGATTTTTACAGATAAACCTCAGAGTGTTGCATTCATATGTTGTGGGAAATTTTAGGACATTTTGACAGCAAAAGAAGTGCTTTGTTCAGTTCAGCTCTTTTTAGCTATTCTATTAAACAATTTTCTGCTATTCTCTTAGCTTAAGTTTTATATATAGAAACCGTTTTCGACAAAGAAGGTACACGTTTCAATTTTGATAAAAGTGTTTTCTTTCAATCTTATTCTTGTTTTTTTGTTTGTTATTGTTGCAAACCTAACAGAAGTTTAGGACTGAGCTTTGCATTTGGTTTATTGTGGAAACTGGTATGTGTATGTGTAGGAAAGCTTAAGCAATGAAAATCTGTCATTGTAGCAAAAACTGCTATATAAATTGCTCTATCATAATTGTTTTCAGTTTTGTGATTATTGACTCTAAATCATGTCCAAAAGATCATTTGTTCAGGACCGTCTAGTAGTGTTGACACGAGTTAGATCGCCTAGTAAATGTGTCTTAATGGTTTTTTTTTTAATGGTCTTTTGTTAATATTTCTGTATATAGTCTATATATAAAGTTTGATGAACATAGTCCATACACTAAAACAGTGAGTGTTCTCTGTATAGACCTTCTGTTATCAGTAAAGTGCTTTCTTGAATCTTGTTTTTATTTTCTTGCTTTTCTTATTATTGAGAACCCAACAAGTTCACTTAAAAGTTCTTTTGGTAATCTACACAAAGCTCTAGCTACTAGTTTTAAGTCTATCGACATCATCAAGAGCATTCTTATGGGAAGCCTTTTTTTTCTGCTATTGGGATTCATAATTATTGTACTATTCAGTATGTGCTACCCAATATATCCTGTTTAAAGCATGTTTGCAGTGGAACTGGGCTTTTCTGAATTGAATCCTTTCCAACATTAGCAAGAAAAGTTAGATTGATCAATGTGAGTTACATAGAACTTTACAATACTATTCTGAATCACATATCCCACTACTGTGCTAATTACTACAACTTCTATAGAAGATCAATGTAAAAGTAAAAGAGCTTGGTTTACTTTGCAGATAATAACCCGATGATTTGGGAATTAATCTAACCAGTAATTATTAGGAACAAGAGAGAGCACTAAAAGCAGAAATAGGAAAAATTAAGACTGCATAACATGAACATAAGCATAAAGCCAGAAACACAACTCAAAACCTATATATCTCGGGATGCTACACCTGGGATTCTTGAGGTTGTTGCGGTTCTGTATTTGGCATCTCAACAATATTTGGAGGTGATCCAGGGAGCAGCTGAGTGATGCAGTTGAAGGATAAAAGGATCAGTTGAGTGAGGAAGTCAAAGTACAAGAATTTGACTAGTAGTAAAAGAAGGAAGTTAATGACAGAGAACCACAAAAGCTGAGGAATGAGAATCCAGAGCAGTGTTTGACATACAAGTATCCCAGAGAAATGAAATGTTATGGTGGTGATTGGCTTGTTGATGTCAGCTACAGATGCAAGAACATGGGAAAACATTGCAGTGAGAAGAAGAAAGAGGGTTGATTGGTGGAAAGGATTGGTGTTGGAGGCTTCATACTTGATTCCAATACAACTTAACTGAAATGCCATAAGAGCAAGGTATGCTTTGTTGCTTTTCATGGTAAGATCTGAGTTGAAGGGAGCAAGAAAGATAATTGGTTGTAGTTAGACTGAAGGATCTATCTACTATTTATAGAGGAAGAATAGGTAACAGGTCCCACTTTACTATTTATGTAAAGCAAGGACAAGTAAAGATGGAGTGGATTAGTTCGTGGAAGATGTGGTGGATGTAATAATGGTAAAAGAAAAAATATTTTTAAAAAATTTAAAATATAAGTTTACAAATTTATTTTAATTTTTAAAACTATTTGAATGATAAAATATGAAATTTGTTTTTAGATTTAAATTAATTAAAATTTTACATTTTTCTTTTAATGGTAAATAAATTTGTTACAAGAGATACGAGTTATTTTTTATTGTCAAAATTTTTATAAAAATAAATTTTAATTTAATTGAAATATTAAAAATTGTAAAAAATATTGGAAAAATAATTTAAAATGAAGTAAAATATCTATTAAAAATATTTATTTTTAAAAAATATAACCTTAATATTTTAAAAAATATAAATTACTAATATTATTATCATGTAAAAATAAACAATATTTAAAGATTTATTATTACAAAAATTTAATTAAAAGTAATTTTTATTTCAAATTTAAATAACAATAATATTTAATATTTTATTTTTATAATCAACATTATTATTGTATAAATTTATTTTTTTTATATAAATAATTATATATTCATTATTATTAATTTTTAATATTTAATATTTATTTTTATTAAATATTTGTTATTATTTAATATTATATTATATTATATAATCAATTTTATATATATAATCAATTATAATATTTATATATATAATAATAAATGAATTAATATATTTTAAAATTAATTTTAAAGTTAAATTATAAATTGATATTTTGTAAAAATATGTAAATAAAAAATAACAAAATTAAAATATATTTACTATTAAAATGACAAAATAACACTACTTTCACTATCCATGAACCATTTCCGGAAGTATTAACTCTCGAATTCAGATAAATAAATGAAGACGTATAGCTGCAAGTTGTAGTGATGCTGCACGTGCATGTTCCTTTTTGCTTTTTTTGGGGCTTCCTTTTTGCTTTTTTTCGGGCTTCTTCTCATTCTTCTTTGGCACCTACGGTAGAGATCGGAGGTATTTGGCCCCCTTTAGACGTTGTAGTGATTCTAATTTTTTATGAATTTTTCATTTATCACTTAACGAAGAAACTTTGATTTTTTTTTTTATAAATCGACTAATCAAATGATATTTCTATTCAATTTTTTTTTGTCTTTTATCCCTCTCAATAACACTTTTTCTGGAGGTCAAAAGAAATGATAAATATCATAAGTTTTTGTCTTTTATCACTGAATCACACTGTACAAATACACTAGCAACATCTTTCTATCAGAGTGAATAGTATGCAGGATCCAAATTGAGGTTTAATTTGCAGGACTTCTTCTCAAATTTGTCACATCTTAAAGAAAAAAATAACCATTATGCCAACATATATCCATAAAATATACCTGACAACTTCAAATTATGCGCCAGATTATATACAATTTTAACAATGCTCCAACCATCATTTCCTATTACCTGTTTGGAAGTCCTACTACCATTTATATCCTTTTCATTTGGTTTGAAAGTTTATTTGGTTTCGGCTCTGCTATTCATATTCTTTCAGCTCTTTCTTTGCAAAACTTATTTAGTTAAAAGAATATTTTATAACAACCTATTTTTTTTTAGTTAATATATATATAAAAAAACTTAAAAGCAGTAACTTAAACTTATTATTTCCTATACCACGCTAACACACAGGTTTTTATTTTTATTTTTATTATTATTATATGTGTATTTATATTTATTAAATGAGATATTGATATATGTGTATTTATATTTTTAAAATATCAAATTATCAATATATATATATATATTTTAAAGAAAAAAATTAAATTATTTTTAAAGAAAAAATAAAATAAAAATAACTATTAATATTAATTAAATTAAATTTTATATTTATTAATTTATTAATTTTATAAAAAAAATTGTATTGATGAAATATTTATGGAGATTTACTTAAATCTGTACTATATTTTAAAATAATTAAAAATAAAATATATTAATAAAAATAAAATCAGTAATTAATTATATTCATTAAAATAATTATTACAAATATCATAAATAGTTTTTTTCAAATTTAATATTAATTATTTTTTAATTTTAAATTTAAGTAATTATAAAATAATAAAATAATAATATAAGAAAAAAATATTATTTAAAAAAATAACAATTATAATGAAAAATCCTCTTTATATAGATTTAGATTTTTTAGATTTTATGTATTATTATTTTTTAAAAATAAAAAAAATATCTAAAATTGTATACAAATCATACGAGTTTCAAATTGTTCTAATATTTTTTTAATTAGACAGATTATAATATTTTAAAACTGAAAATGTATTTCATATATTATTTTGAATTGAAATTGTATGAATTAAAATTCTATATGAAATATAAGAGTTTTTTTCTGAAATCGTAAATGGATTTGACGATTCTTGTTTGATAAATCGTATATTCAATATATGATTTTTCATTTTTGAATTAAAACATTAAGAATGATTAAGAAAATATCATATCATATATCCTCTTTACATAATAATATTGTATTGTTAAAATTAATTTTTATCTTAAAATGTTCTTTAATAACTGATTAAATACAACATGTGTGCATTATAATGTATTATGTATAATTTGATAAATAAAAATATGTAAGGATAAAATATTTTTTCATTTAAATGTTGTTTATATGAATTTGGAGTATTAATAATTTAATTTATGTAATTTTTTATTTTTTTTTTATCAGCAAAGAATAAATAAAATTAAAGGGGATACTTCATGGGTATCCCAACCCATATACAGTAACCAGAAGTTGAAGTGGACTTCCTATATCATCCACAAGCGAAACTCTCCTTTATGGTTGGAGCAGAACAACCTTAAAGTGAGAAAACCCTACCCAAAAAATAACCAACATCGGCGACCACCGATTACACATATGGTGAACGCCGCTTCACCGATCGGCGATCATTTTGACCTATGGAGAACGCCGCTTCATCAACCGGCGATCATGTTGATCTTTGCATACCTACGGCGACCACCGACTACGCACATGGAGATCGTCGTTTCGTCGACCGGCGATCATGTTGTCCTTGTATAACTTCAGCAACCTCCGACTACACACATATGAAGAACGCCGCTTCTTCGATCGGCAATCATGTTGACAGAACGCTGCTTCTTCGATCGGCGATCATGTTGATCTTTGCATACCTATGGCGACCACCGACTACGCACATGGAGATCACCGTTTCGTCGACCGACAATCATGTTGTCCTTGTGTAACTTCAGCAACCTCCGACTACACACATATGGAGAACGCCGCTTCTTCGATCGGCGATCATGTTGACAGAACGCCGCTTCATCAACCGGCGATCATGTTGACCTTTGCATATCTTTGGCGACCACCGACTACGCACGCATGGAGATCGCCGTTTCATCGACCAACGGTCATGTTGACCCTTGCATACCTTCGACGACCACCGACTACGCCCGCGTGGAGATCGTCGTTTCATCGACCGACGATCAAGTTGACCTTGTATAACTTCAGCGAACATGGCGGAATTTGCCTCATACAAACCTTGCTGGATTTGAATCTGCACACATCAGAGAATACCTACAGCATATCATGGCCCCTTCTTGCAACCGGCTAGACATCCATACTTGTCATCCATGTGGTACGTAGCCACAGCCCATCAAAAATCTGCCACAAAACAGGATACATCCAAGCTTCGGGTCAAAAGGAACCTCTAGGATATCCTCTTCCATTCATTGCATGTGAGACCTGCAACAAATTACTTATAACTACTGATACAGGACCAAGGGTTCATCACCCAATCAGAGAAAGAATAACAGAAGTTATGTCCCTTATGTTTTAGCCACAACCAAGATTTAAGTTGGGCCTTATGCAACACCTCTTCTTCGTCCACTACACAGTGATTGAAGACCACGTCATTTCTATGCTCCCACAGGCTCCGTACTATAGCTGCCAAACCCCTCTCCATACCATATTTTGTATTTTACTGCCATGAGACAAGGAAAAGCCTTCAAAGTGGATCGCAATGTCATTATGTTGGACAGACAGAATACCAAACCATTTAAAGCACTTATTACATACTCTACGTGCACATTTACATTCCACAAAGAGGTGTTGACAAGACTCCTCCTCTACCAAACAAAGAGCACACCTTGTGGTATTGAGCACAATCCCTGTCCTACTCAAGCCCAACCTTGTTGGGAGTCTCCCCAGCAACGCCCTCCAAGCCGTAATCAACACATTAGGGAAAGTCTTCGTCTTCCATAGGATACTAAACACCTCTTTTTGATGGCCCCTTTCAGACTTGGTTAAGAATTCATAAGCTGATTTTACCGAGAAGCGACCAGATTCATCGCTTTTCCATACTTGGGTATCCTCCATATCCTTCCTGAGATTAACCCTGGAGATATGATTAACAAGCTCCGATTCCAAGAGCGATTCCCACTCGAACCTGCTTCTTCTCCATGTTAAAGACCACCTCCACACCAAGTCATCCCACTCGCCTACCTCCTCCACTTTCTGTCCTTGGTTCAACGAAAGAGAAAATAATCTTGGATACAGGGTTTTCAAGTTCGAGTTACCAGCCCATGCGTCCTCCCAGAACCTTGCTTTTTTACCCACCACCTATTTTCCATCCAACTTGTTCCTGGAACCACCCATCTCCTCCTCCTTCTCTACACACCTTCATCAAGTCTCTCCACCACCAAGACTAGTATTTCACAGGGACGCGGGCACTGCTTGGGTCCGTGCCGTACTTAGAATCCATAACTTCCTTCCATCTTCCTTTATCATCAGATATGCACCTCCATTTCCATTTAGCCAACATCGCAAGGTTGAACTTTCTAATATCTCTGATGCCCAGCCCACCTTCCCCTTTCGACTTGCATATGTCTTCCCACTTAATCCAGACAACAGGCCTACTCTCCTAACCCCATCCCCACAAGAATCTCCTCTGGATACTAATAATGTTCTTGCAGATCACCTCCGGAGCTTTGAACAGGGACAAATAGTAGAGAGGAATGGCAGACATAACAGAATTAATAAGACATAGCCTACCTGCCATGGACAGAAATCTCCCTTTCCATACATTAAGCCTTGATTTTAGCTTTCTTAGGACCGGCTCTCAAAACTTCTTCTTCCTCGGATTACCCCCCACTTCAATACCCAAATAGATAAAAGGAACCTCCAGCTGTAAACAATTCAAAGTCTTCGTATAGCAATGCATATTGCTTTTACAGACGTTTATGCCAGCTAGCTTAGACTTATGGAAATTGATCTTCAGGCCAGATGCTACCTCAAACCCCCAGAGGATCGCCTTTAAGGTGAAGACATTGGAAAATGCATCCTGGCATAGAAACAGCGTGTCATCAGCAAACTGTAGCATACAAAGATCTACCTCACTTCTACCAACATGGAGACCAACATAAAGATTGGCCTTCACGGCTTGCCTAACTAGTCCAGCAAGCCCTTCAGCTACCACCAAGAAGAGGAAATGGGCGAGGGGGTCTCCCTGCCTTAATCCCCTTGATGGGTGGAATTCCTCTGTGGGACTTCCATTGACCAGAACTGACACAGATGCGCTGGTCAGACATCCTTTAATCCACATGATCCATCTACTATGAAATCCCAGTCTTTGTAACATGTCATAAAGGAAATCTCAGCTAACTGAGTCGTAAGCTTTCTCAAAATCCACCTTAAAACACAGCCCACTCATTCGGCGCCTCCTTAGATCCTCAATGACCTCGTTGGCCGTTAGGGCACTGTCAAGAATACCTCTGTCCTTAAGGAAAGCTGATTGACACTCATCAATAACAAAGGGTAACACTTTCTTTATCCTCTCTGCCAGCACCTTGGAGATTACTTTGTACATAACACCCACCAAAGAGATAGGTCTATATTGCTCGAGCTTAGCCGGGTCCCTGACTTTTGGAATAAGTGCAACAAAAGAAGCATTACAACCCTTGGGGATGCACCCCGTCTCATGGAAGAGAGTCATCGCCTCTACTAACGCGTCATTGAAAACCTCCCAACACTCTTTAACAAAAAGCAAGTTGAATCCGTCTGGTCCAGGGCTCTTAGACCCATCACAAAGCCACACAGCATCCCTTATTTCATCCACTGAGAAGACCTTAATCAGACTGAGATTGTCCTCATAAGACAGAGACTTAAAATCGACCTTGTCTAGTCTTACACCAAGATCTTTCGTAGCCTTAAACCTACTCTCGAAGAGCTTCTTCGCTTCGAAGCGGACAGTACTAGGTTCCTCAATCCACTGGCCCGCTACCTCCACGCCTTTTACTTCATTTCTAAGCCTTCTCCATCTCAAAGACGAATGGTAGAACTTAGTACAAGAGTCCCCGTTTTTTAGCCAGCTAGCTCTAGCCTTTTGACAGAAAAGGGACTCCAGCTTCTTATCTATAACCATCAACCGACTCCCCAGTTCGCCTCTTTTCAAACTATCATCTTCCCCCAGTCCGTCCAGACAATCTTTACAATCCAACTCCTCTATTTCCTGCAGAATCAAGCTTTTTTGAGATTGAATGTTACCAAACACTTCCTTGTTCCAAATTTTGAGATCTCCCTTCAACCTCTTCAGCTTCTCATTGAAAGACACAAAAGCATTCCCCTCGGCGGGGTAAGAGGACCATTTCTCCTTCACCATTTCACGGAAACCCCTCTCCAAGAACCAAGCATCAACAAAGCGAAACGGTTTAGGCCCCCAATCCTTCTTCACTGACTTCACCACAATTGCACAGTGATCAAATATTTTTAGTAATTAGTCTTATTTATTATACATAATATAATATTAAGGTTCTCTTTGTTTATAGATTATATTGTTAAAGATAAATTATTTGAGAGAATATCTATAGTTTTGGATTAATAGATATAAGGTGAAATAGTAGATTCGCACATGAAAAGTGGTTTTCCTTTTGATTTTTCTTTTCTTTGTTATTTATGTAATTAATATGTATAATAATATATATATATATATTTATTTATTTTTATTTTTTTATGGTATGACATTTTATATTTGTTTCTATATATTTTATAAATAAATTTGTTGTTCAATTCACTTTACATATAATATTTTTTATTATAAAATATCCTCTAAAATATCCACATAATTATTATGTATTTACATATAATCTAATTCAATAAATAAATAAAAACTTTCAAATACATAAATAAATATAACAGTAATTAAAATTAAATTATCCAGAGAATAATTCATTTTAACATATATTTATTAAAATTATCAATAATGATAAATATATAATAATAATAATACTAATTATAAAAATGTTTTTAATTAAATTTTTTTAGTTATAAATGTTAAAATTTGTTTATTTTGATATAATAATTTTTTAATGTTATTACAATTTTACATAATTCGTAATTTTTTCAAAATTAATATTAAGTATCACTTTCACGATGATAAAACTCAGTTTTAACTCACAATCTTTTTACTCTCCAAACACGTATATTAGTTCAAATTTTAAATACAAATATGTTAACCTCGAATATGATTTATTCAAACATTTATTTAATAATCCAAATATGAGACCAAATTAGGTCATCCAAAATGTTTTGATCCAAAGATTGTAATCACAAAATAGTGCTAGTTTTGTAAATATATAAAAGTGTTTACAAAATAACATCACTGGATGGCAACAATGAAGCAAGGCTACCATGGAAATATGCAGTGTGGGAGGAATAAGAAGGAGACAAACTTGATGTGATGAGCTTCTCAAGTCGTGTCTTCATCTTTCTGTGGTTCAAAATAAATCATATAAGTAACTCATTTTGTTTTTTCTCTCTACACATTTTCTTTAAGTTTTCATTCGATTTTATAAAAAAATCAGTTATTTTCTACTTTTAATATTATATATATTTCTATTAAGCTTTTCTTATTTCTTTAAAGAGTTACTTGAAAATAATTATTTATTAATAATCTCCTAAAAGATATTAATTAAAAAAATATAATTATTTTATTTGTTTATATATTTAGGACTAATATTCAATTTACTAATTTAATATTGAGTAAAGTGATTTCTAAAAAAAATATTTTTAAAAAAAAATATATACTGGTTATTTTCGTTAAGTTTGCGTTAAATATTACTTATGTTATAGAGTGATTGAAAGTGGCAGTTTTATATTGCTTGCTTGAAAGTGGCAGTTTTATAAAAAATTATATCTCTTCTTTCTCTCATTCCCTCTTTCTGTCATTTCGTCTTTCTCTCTCCTCTTTCTCTCTCTTCTTTATCAATTAGCTTTCTAGCATTGGCAACCCGAAAATCTTCTCCGAACTACCTTTCCACGTAATTAAAAAAATATGAATGTACTTTGATAATTCGAACTGTTACTCTCATTTTAATTTGCTTGAAAGCGATGTGGTTGTGGTCCCTCTGCAAGTGTGTCCAAGGATGATCTTATTTTAATTTGTTAATTATATATAACGTGTGTGAATTGTCCCACATGTTTTTTTAAACTAATTTTATCATTTTATTTTTAATTTTTATATTTATATGGTTAAAAGGTAAAATATATAATTAAATTGGTTTCTAAAAAAAATTAAATAAATAAATAAATTGAAATACAACCGTGTTTTAAAAATAATACTTCTACGTTATTTTTACATTTTTTGCATTCAATAATTTAAATGTAACATTTATCCTTTTAAAACTATAATTTATTTTTGATATATTAATTTTGAAATTATAATTACAATTTTGATGGACTATAATATGTTCACAAAAAATATCATCTTCAAAGAAAAAAAATACTGAAACTATCAAATCCTTTTTTATACTTTTAGAGTTACTCACTATTATGTATTAAAAAATTATATGTACTTTAAAAATAATAAACATTACTTTTTTCTATTTTTACGTAATTCAAGAAAAAAATTATATATAAGTGAGTTTGTTAATAACATGTTAAATATACTTTATTGGCAGTTCTTCTTACATATATATAAACACATAAGTTATAATATAATACAAAATTCAAACTATATGAATTCAGGTTCTTTAAATAATATCTTATGGAAAAAAAATGTATCATTATTTAATAAAATAATATAAAATTTATTATTCATGTCAAAAACGTAAAATGATGAAAATGATTCTTAAAGGTTGTCTTCTAGAATGCACTCACTCCCGAGTAAATTTTTTTTTTTTTTCTAGAAATCCTATTTTAAAAAACAACTTTTCATCTTGAAACACTTCATTATGAAATGTAATTTTTTTTATTATGGTTTTTCAATTCTAGATTTTTTTTTAATTCTGGAACTCATTCCCATAATCTAATTTCTAAAATCACCCACGCTATCATGGAAGATGCGTTGCGTTTTGAAATAAAATGAAAAGAGTAATTTTGGGATTTTAAAAAATAATGAGGTGCAATTTTCAATTTATAGCTAAAAAAAACTAAAGTCTTCTAGGCTCTCTTGCACCTGAATCATCATCATATGCGTTTATATAGTATAGTTATCGCAGTTTACAATATAACAAGAAAAGTAAGGATAAGTTAGTAAAAATAAAATTTTATAATATAGATATTCAATCAAAAGAGCAAACCAAATTACATTGATTAATTTCTCAATTATTCAATCTTCTTCAAATCTCAACATAAAACAATCACATAGATCTCACATGTATCTACACATCCACATCTAGTGTATTGAACAAAACAAAATAACAATTGACGCCTTTTGGGAAATCTGTATTAAATAAGTCCTACCAGAGACTAAAATCTGATACAATACCCAAAACTTAAATTACTAGCGAATCCAATAGAAAAGATGAATGTAAGTTCAATACAACTCAAATCGTACATCTCATATGTCATCGTGTGCATGAACTTTCCCATCAGCTTCTCACTACCTGATATCTTAGTTTATGTGACTTAAATAGTAGGATATCTATGTTTACACATAAGCATCAATACTTAATACACAAACAAACATCAATCCATACATTATCTCATATGTATGATTTTTTTTCTCTAACAACTATTTTCACAACTTTAAATTTTCAAATTTATTTATTTTAAATAGTACATAAGTAAATTCTATAAAAAAAAATATTACATATTTTAGTTTAAATTAAACTATTTTACTAAATTACACATAAAAAGATAAATAAAAAATGTAAAATTAATGGACTTAGAAAATCAAATTATAAATTTAATACAACAAATTACAAAACATATATAGCATAATAATATTTATTTTAAAATGTTAATTCACTTCTAAAAGGTATAAACATATTGAAATATAGAAATTAATTAAAAATTTCTTAAATATTTGTGATGTCTACTATTTTCTTTACATATATAAAATCTGATTTAATAAAGTTTTTCATTATAAATTGACCACAAAATCTCTTCGACTGACAATAACTATCTTTTTAAAAAATTAAAAACAACTAACAATAATACACTTATATTTTGTACATATGATATGAAAAATGAGATTCAAAATTAAGTTTTTAATTATCTTTTCAAATACATTACCTAAAATTATTTTATTTTCCAATTTTATTAAAGTTATTTATTATATTATATACACTATCAATTAAAATAATAATTAATAAAATTAAATAATATTAACAATAATATATAAAATAAATTATAAAAATACTTTATTAATAATACAAAAAATATAATCCAAGCCTTTTCAATTTAATAAACTAATATAAAAAACTTTGGAAGGGTTTCAAACTGTTTGTTATGTACATTTTTCTCTTTTATTCTTACCTTTAATTTGGCACTAATTTTCCAATGTAGTGCAATTTTAAAAGCAATTTCCAGAAATGAATAAATCGTATATTAAATATATAATTTATTTAAACGAAAATTATCAAATTCATTTATAACTTAAGAAAAAAAAATCTTATATTTCATATACAATTTTACATTCAAACCGTATATTAGATATACGAGTTTTTTTTTTTAAATCGTTAACGGATTTGGCGATTTTCGTTTGATAAATCGTATTATGATTTACTCATTTTCCATTTTTTTTCCATTTCAGAAAATAGCTTTAAAAATTACACTACATTGGAAAAAAAACCTAAAAATTATTTAACTGTTATTTAAAAAAATATTTTATTATTTAAAAAAATAAAAAATATTTAACTTAAAAAAATATTTAATTATTTTAAAATAAAGAAAAAAATTTATTTTATTTTATTAACAAAAAAATAAAATCAAATAAAAAAAATTATTTATTAAATGATAAATTTTGTAAAAAATACACACATATATATATATATAATTTTATAAAAGTAATATTAAAAATTATACAATCATTATTTTAAAAAAAATGATTTACTTATTTTGAAATAAAAATTTAATTTAATTTATTAAAAGATAAATTTGTTCAATTAAAACATTAAAAATTATTTAAAAGAATATCAAATGACATATCCCTTTACATAATAGTATTTTATTGTTAAACTTAAATTTTATCTTAAAATATTCTCCAATAACTGATTAAATACAACATGTGTGCATTCTAATATATTATATATAATTTGATAAATAAAACTATGTAAAGTATACAATATTTTTTACTTAAATGTGGTTTTTATGAACTTGGAGTAGTTATAATTTGTTTTATGTGCTAATCTTGTATGGAAACTTTCTTTTTATTTCACTAGTAAAAAATAAAAATCAATAGAAACTTATTATGATGGATGTATTTTATATGTCATAAAAAAATATGAAGTATTTTTTATAATAATCATAAATTTAGTATTTATGACTATTAAAATTAGAATTAATATAGTAGATATTTATTATGTGTGATCAGACTAAAATCGTCATAAAAGTTACTTTTTATTTTAACTAAAATAGTAAGTATTTAACCTAGTTCTATTTCACTTTGGCAACTAAGACTAATTAACCCAAAAATAAAATTTACAACATTCAATTAAATTATAAGCACTTCAGTTTATATAAACAACATTTAAATAAAAAAATATTTTATACTTTATATACTTATTTATTAAATTATATATAATATATTATAATGCGCACCTGTTGCATTTAACCACTTATTAGATAAAGTTTAAGATAAATCTTAATTTGCACCAAGTAAACTTCAAGTCGTAACAAGTTCGCATGATTTTATCCACGTCATTTTTTATAAAGGAATAAATATTTAGGTAAGGAAAATGAGGAAATTAATAATCAAATTTGAAATTAATTTTATTATTAAGTTTGTTTGTGCGGACAATTGCTTCTATTATAATCTTTGGTTATGCAATATAAACATTTTTTTGGTTTATTTAGAATTGAATCATCTATTTCATGGATTAAATTAGTCCTCATAAGTCTTGGAAATATATTGGATACGGTATACTGGGGCGATAAATGTCGTTAGCGGTAAATGAAAAAATGAGCAAACAACAATTATATGTGGACAAGGTAGACATATAGCTTGAAACTTCCCCACAATTCTCTATTTATTTTCCAAATAATTAATTCTTATTTTTCTATATATTTCCAAATATAATAATTTTTTTTTCATATTTTTTATTAATCTAATAACCAAATTAAAATATTATATTAGTGACAAACATTATTTATACACGATTATCCAATTTTTTATTACTTAAAAATAATACTCTAAAAATTATGTATCAAATTAATTTTAAATATTTAAAAATTAGATAACTTACTACTCAATATATAAATAAAAAAATTTTAAAAAAATAAAATAATAATAATAAAAATATATATATAACATGGACAAAGTTGTGTCAAGTTAACATGATTTCAGGAATTGACATGACAGAAGTCTGTTAACTTGCATGAAATGATGTGAAAAAATCGTGCCAACTTAATATGAATTTTCATTGTTATATTGGTAATTTTTTTAAAAACGAACTTATTTTAGTTAAAAAAAATAAAAAATCATGATGTTCAAAAACACCTCTTTTATCCTTATGAACTAAGAGTTGCCAGCTTGAGCCCTTCTTCAACCATTTATCGGCTTCCAGAGGAAGAGATACTCCATGAATTGGCCTTCTGCAATTCTCCTCTTTGCTTCTCTAACGCTTTCCAAAACCCCAGACTTTCCATTGTCATCGCGATACGCACCCACTCTGGCGTTGACTTCGTTTGGACACTGATAGGCGAGGAGAGCTTCGGTGAATCTGAGGATCGGATCCTTGGAAGCAGGCTCTGTATCGACTCTGATTGCTCCGTCAACGGTGTTGCAACGGAGAAATTATCCATTGAGCTAGTTGCAAATCGCCATGACTCAGTTGTCATTGTGGATGTAGCAATTTCAGTTGCAGTTGAAAAGTCAACAAGATTAATGCTAACTCCGTATTCAAATTCAAATATTTAGACTGGATTTTTAATAGGGTTTGTGGGGAGAGAGAGAAGACCTCTGGTTTGAAGAACAACATCCATGACTGTTTTTTCAGTTCTATTGGCGAGTTAAAGAAAAAGAACACAGAAAATTGGTTAAATAACATATTTGCATTCAAATATACTATCAAATGTATTTATTTTCATTAATTGTTTTGTCTTTATTTTTAGTGGAGATAAAATCTCCATACAATAAATAAAAACATAGAAAAATCAATACTCTGCTCTCATTCCTCTGCTAGCTAAGAATATAAGAATATCTGAGTAGTAACAAGACCTTTACAAACTATTTGGCCAGGAAAAACAAATCCGTGTCGGTGACATACATTTTAGAGATATATCTCCATGTCCATATTTATGCTACATTTGCTACACCTGAGATTCCTGGGATTCCTGAGGTTGCGGTTCTGTATTTGGCATCTCAACAATATTTGGAGGTGTTGGAGGGAGCAGCCGAGTGATGCAGTTGAAGGATAAAAGGAGAAGTTGAGTGAGGTAGTCAAAGAACAAGAATTTGACTATTAGTAAAAGAAGGAAGTTGATGACAGAGAACCACAAAAGCTGAGCAATGAGAATCCAGAGCAGTGTTTGACATCCTAGTAATCCTGAGAAATGAAATGTTATGGTGGTGATTGGGTTGTTGATGTCAGCTGCAGATGCAAGAACATGGGAAAACATTGCAGTGAGAAGAAGAAAGAGGGTTGATTGGTGGAAAGGATTGGTGTTGGAGGCTTCATACTTGATTCCAATACAACTTAACTGAAATGCCATTAGAACAAGGTATGCTTTGTTGCTTTTCATGGTAAAATCAGAGTTGAAGTGGGCAAGAAAGATAATTTCTTGTAGTTCAGAGACTCAAGGATCTACTATAAATAGACCATTAGAGAGAAGAGAATTTTAGGAAGGTTCGGGGCATTAAAATGTGTAAAGTCCATGGCAACATTTAATATATGGACAAATTTACCCTTATCTTTAACACGGTGGTTACACAACGACCCTACTGATACACGACTTATTATTTGACTTAAACCTCCTGCATAGAAAATTATTATTTTATTATAAAATATATATTTTATATATGATTTTAGATAAAAAAAATCGTATATAAATATGAGTTTCAAATTTTTCTAATTTTTTTAATTAGACAGATTATAGTATTTTTAAATTAAAAATATATATTTCATATATTATTTTACATTGAAATTATATATGAATTATACGAGTTAAAATCCTATATGAAATATAGGAGTTTTTTTTATCTGAAATCGTAAATGGATTTGACATTTTTTTTTTTGATAAATCGTTTATTCAATATATGATTTAAAACATTAAAAATTATTTAAAAGAATATGAGATGATATATCCCTTTACGTAATAGTATTGTAATTTTAAAATTAATTTTTATCTTAAAATGTTCTCTAATAACTACTGATTAAATACAACATGTGCATTATAATGTATTATATATGCATAATTTGATAAATAAAAATATGTAAAGTATAAAAAAATCAATTAAATGTTGTTTATATGAACTTGGAGTATTTATAATTTAATTTATGTTATGAATTAGTCTTATTTGTCATACATAAAATTTATATAATATTAAAATTTTGTTTGTTTATAGGTTCCATTGTTAAAGAGAAATTATGTGAGAGAAGGGGAGGAGAGAGTAGATGGGTGTGAAAAGTGGTTTCTCTGGGTGCAAAAGTATTAGTGGGAAAACTACATTGGTGATACATTGGTGGTTTCCTACTTTGGCATTGTTTTATTTATTTTTATTTATGTAATTAATATATATATATATAATAATAATACATTTTATTTCTATTATTTTTTTATTATATTATATCACATTTTATACTTTGTTTGTATATATATATCATTTTCTTTATAAATAAAGTTATTACTCAATTCACTCTATGTATAATATTTTTTATTATAAAATATCTTACATACAATTTAATTCAATTAATAGAAAAATGTTATCTAGAGAAATAAATTTATTAAATAATTATAATATTAATAATTATTATTTTATTTTTAACAAATATTTAATAAAAATATTATTAATAATAAAATTATGATATAAATATATATATATAATAATATTAATTATAAAAATGTTTTTTAATTAAATTTTTATAGTTATAAGTGTTAAAATTTGTTCATTTTCATCTAATAATTTTTTTTTATGTTATAACAATTTTACATAATTAGTAATTTTTTAAAAACTAAATTTACAAAAGTATCACTTTCACAACAATAAAATTCTATAGTTTTAACTCAAAATCTTTTTACTTTCTAAATTTGCCAATATACTAGTTTAGATTTTAAATACAAATATGTTGACCTCAAATCTGATTTGTCCAATATGAGACCAAATTAACTTCATCATCAACATTTCATCAATTGGAGGTAATAAGTATTTTTTAACCTTTGTTGATGATTTCTCAAGAAAAATCTAGATTTATTGAAAAGCAAGTATGAGACATTCCACTGCTTTAAAATATTTAAAGCATTTGTTGAAAGACAGAGTGATAGACTAATTAAGATGGTGCGTAGTGATGGAGGGGGTGAGTACAAGTCTAATAAGTTCAAGAGACATTGTGGAGAACTTAGGTTGCAGCATAACATAATCTGTCCCTACACACCTTAACACAACGGAGTTGTTGAGAGAAAGAATAGAATAATCATGAACATGGCGAGGAGCATGCTTAAAGCGAAATGTATGCCAAATTATTTTTGGGCTGAAGCCATAACTTATGCGGTATATTTGATAAACAGATCACCCACTCGGAGTGTTCCTAACACAACTTCGATTGAGGCATGTAGTGGATTCAAATCCAATGTGCAACACTTGAAGGTATTTGGGTCAATTACTTATGGTCATGTCCCCAAGGCAGCAAGATCGAAGTTGGATGATAAGGCAGTGAAGACCATTTTCTTTGGATATAAGCATGAAGGATACAAACTGTACAATTCAATGACAAAGAAGGTGATTATCAGTCGTGATGTTACATTTGCTGAAGATGAGGAATGACAATGCAATGCAACAGCTGAAATGGATTCGAAAATATGATATATTTACGTTTCGAACGATGATGTGGAAGATGAAGTCACTGTTGAAGCACCTGTAGTTCAACCTGAAGCTGTAATTCAATGATGCAGCTCCAATTGCAACTATGATGGAGCGACTGAGAAGGCAGCAACGACAACATGTATACCTTCAAGATTGCAAAGTAAATCTTGATGATGAAGTTGATGACAATGGAGATTTGGTTCACTTTGCTTTTCTTGCAAATTCAGAACCCGTGAGACTTACAGATGCCATTCAACACCCCAAATGGCAAGAGGCTATGAATGAATAATTGATGGCGATTGAGAAAAACAATACATGGCAGATCACTGATCTTCCAAATGGACACAAAGCAATTGATATGAAGTGGGTGTACAATATTAAAGTGAAAGCAAATGATGAGATTGATAGATACAAGACAAGGTTGGTAGCGAAGGGATTCGAGTAAAGAGAAGGCTATGATTACGAATAAATATTTTCTCTTGTAGCTCGAATGGAAACAGTTAGATTAATCATTGTTTTATGTGCACAAAGGCAATGAAAAATTCACCAAATGGACGTCAAGTCTGCATTTCTAAACGACCCACTTGATGAAGAGGTTTATGTAAAGCCGTCGCCGGATTTCATACAATCTGAAAAGAGGAGAAGGTGTACAAACTAACTAAGGCTTTATATGGTCTTAAACAGACACCAAGAGCTTGGAACAAAAGAATTGATTCATTTCTTTATGCCACTGTGATTCAAAAAATGTGCATCAGATCATGGTCTTTATGTAAAGACTAATGATTATGGAGATTTGTTAATTTTATGTTGATGATATCATTTATTATCATGCTTATAATCATGTCTCTCACCACGTCTCCTCTTGCCTTGCCTCCAACAACCGTACTAGCAAATCAGTGCCACCTTTTCTTCCATAGATGTGATTTCATCTACTACAAGAAAAATTAGAATTACATACAGCCAAAATCCGTATGTAATGCAAAAAAAAACATTATTATTATTTTTTAATTATTTATGCTTATTAATATTGGAAGCAATCTACAAGCAAACTACAATAGGTAAGACTCAAATCCAAGTCTCTTTAGAGATTAAGGAAACATCAACCACTAGACCAGACAAGTTCTTTGGTCATAATACCATTTTTATTATACTTATTATTATTAATACAATTTATACATATTATTATTAATATAATTTATACATATTATTATTAATATAATTTATACATATTATTATTAATATAATTTATACATATTATTATTAATATAATTTATACATATTATTATTAATATAATTTATACTTATTATTATTAATATAATTTTTACATATTATTATTAATATAATTTATACATATTATATTTCATATTATTATTATATTCATATTATTAATATTATTAATATTATATTCATTTTATTAATATTATTAGTATTATTAGTATTATTAATAATAATAAGTATAATAAAAATCATAATAATACTAAAGAATTTGTTTGTTGTAGTGGTTAAATTTTCCTTGGTCACTGAAGGAAAAATCCATTGCAAATTTTATTTTATAATGAAAAAAATTCATATATAATTTGCGTTTTTCTTGTAGTGTTATTTCTTTGCTTTTATGATCTTCATCACCGACTCATGCACCAACTTCATGGCTTCCTTCAGAGCCTTTCTTACCCACGTTCAACATTCTCTTCACCTTCCACACTAGCAATGCGTCGCATGAGACGCTCACCTCTAATGTGGTGTCGAATGTCGTGAGAAGAGGCGAAAGCGGCTTGTTCAGGTCCAGGCAACACAATGAAGTCCTTAAGGGAGCGTTGCCAAGGATTTCAGTGAAGGGTTTGCCTTTGGGGAAGTTTTTGAAGTTGGCCGTCATCACTATGCGATGTGTGCTAAGGCAGTGAACGACTATGGTGTGGGTTAGGGATTGGGCTATGTGTTCAGTGTACCAGTCGAGGAGACGGTGGTGGTTCTGGTAAAATGAAATGAGGTATCCTTTGATTATGTGTGAAGGAGGTGCATGGTTATGGTGATAACACCTTTGTCACATATTACACCGATTGTTTGTTGTTTGTTTCAAATGATGTAATATATTCCTTCTCAAGCACATGTTTTTGGATTATTTTATTTAAATTTTGTTACATATTATACAGGTTTTTATAATCAGTGTAATATATGATTGATATTTTACATTGGTGATAGAATCGGTGTAATATGTCTCCTAAATTATGTGTAATGTGTTTTTTGTACCAGTACTTTAATTACAAACAATTAAAATAAATAAAATAATTATTCAATGACCCCGGATATAGTTTACAAAATTTTATTTAATTCAAATCTACACAAAAATATTTTATATTTCATTATTTAAATATTTATTAATTATAAAAATAACTTTTTAAACTTATATTTTACACATTTTAAATTAATTAAAAATCTCTCAAAATCATTGGAGAAACAAATTAACTCTAATCCTTTGTTTGTTTCATTGGAAAGGCTATTCACACGAGCGGACGAGCACTGATATCAACTAATTATTTGGATACAGTGATGTATGAGTATGAGGGAAGATATCTCCGGAAAAATCATGTCTCTCATGTGCAAAAAAAGTGTTACAGAAAGACACGTCAGCATGGATGATTTGTCCAATTTAATCCAGATTTTGACAAGCTAAAGGCAAAAAAAAAAAAATAAAGATAAAGATTAGATATATTATAAAATAAAAATATTAAGTATATTTGTAATAAAAATAAAAATATTATCTATATTTATAATAAAATAAAAAATATTATATGTTAATAAAAAATTAAAAAAAATATTATATTATAAAAATTATATACATAATTGATTACGTATTGAAATTTTATAATATAGTTTATAATAACATAATATAATATATAATATAATAATAAAATAAGTAATAATAATATAAAAATACTTATGTATTTGTATTAATAGCAAATATTATTAATATAAATATTTAAAAATATTGAAATAATAATAATATATAAAATTAATTTATAAAATAATGATAAAATTATAAATAATAATATTAATTATAATAAATTTTTAAAATAATGATAATAAATATAAATTAAATAACTTATTAAATAATAATAATTAATTTTATTTATATCAAGTATTTAATAATATCATTAATAATAAAAATAAAATTATAATATAATAAAATAAATATATTTATCTATAATATATAAATTAATTAATTAATTTTTTAAATATAAAAATAAATATGTAATCTTAATTTTCATTAATTACAAAAAATTAAAATTTGAATCATACTCACAAGTTTATTATTATTGTGAAAAAAAAATCATATTTAATAAAAAAAACTCATATTTCTTTAATTTTTTAATAACATTAAAAATAATTATAAATTTATAAAAAATACTTCATATTTTATTATTTAAATATTTTTATGAATAAGACTCGCACCAGCCCCGCAAAAACCTTCCTTCCCCCAAATTCTGTTCACACAAGTCCCACACCCCACCCCACCCCCCTACCACCGAAGTTGAACTTTCCGTGGTAGTCTATTTATAGTAGAACCTTGAGTCTCTGAACTACAAAGAATTATCTTTCTTACCTACTTCAACTCTGATCTTACCATGAAATCATCGGATTATTATCTGCAAAGTAAACCAAGCTATTTCACTTTTACTTTGATCTTCTAGACAAGTTGGAGTAATTAACACAGTACTGTTCATGGACAAAGTAGGATACGTAAAACACAGAATAGTATTTAAAGTTCTATCTAACTCGTTCATTAATCAATTTAACTTTTCTTGCTAATGTTGGAAAGGATTCAATTCAGAAAAGCCCAGTTCCACTGCAATGCTTTAAGCAGGATATATTGAGTAAAACATACTGAATAGGGCAATAATTACAGATGAATCCCAATAGCAGAAAAAAAAAAGGTTTCCACGTATGGATACTCTTGATGATGTTGATAGACTTAAAACTAGTAGCTAGAGCTTTGTGTATAGATTACCCAAAGAAATTTAAGTCAATTTGTTGGGTTCTTAATCAGTAAAAATAAAATTGTAGAAAACACTTTATTAATAACTTCTATACATAAATCCTATACAGAAATATTAACAAAAGATCATTAAAAAAAAATTAATTATCTTTTTTATCTATAACATTTAGAGTTAATAGTCAATTTAATATAGTTATTTTTAAAAAAATTAATTTTGTTTCTAAATTTTTTAAATATATTTAAAATAATCATTTCCAATAAATTTTTAATGCACTAGTTTAGGCACATGCCACGTACGGAGCAGCGCACGTTGAGATTACAATGTCACTAAAGAGAGTACCCGCGAACTATCTGTCGGCAAGATCGGAAAAAGTCTCATCTTTTTAAGTCCTTTTTCTATTCATTTGTATCTGTATTTGTTTTCTCCTAATTTTAATTTAATTTGTTGTTATCTTATTCGAATTTGGATTGCAGTGAAGGAAATGATTAAGCAAGCCAAAGACGTTTCGGAGAATCTCTAAAACATCAGAACATTATAATTTTGAGACAAATCTTGTTAGAAGGAATTGTATAAAACAACAAAGATTAAAAAACCCAGCAAATGTGAAGGCCAAGAGTATGAAGAAAAGTTTATCTAATTTGGTGAGTTGTTGGGGTAAGAGAAAGAGAGAGATAGTGACCGGAGCCTTGGAAGAAGGAGACGGCCTCGGCGCCGCTGATACGGTCGTCACGATCCAAATTGGTGCGTCGAAAATAAGCATCGAAGAGAATGACATTAGGTGCTGCAGATGCCATTGCAGAATTCAACAGCACCGCCTGATTTGGATTGATTGCACACTTTTATAGTTTGGCTTTGTAAATCACACCATCTAACTTACAAGGAATTAACCTCTGATTCACTCACCAAACCATCTGCAACAACAGAATTCACCTAACAACAAAATTACAGATCCCTCTTTCTCATTTCTCCCTCAACGGACAAATATACCTCTCAACAATTTGTTTCTGAATGAACCTGATGCACTTTGTACGCCTTCTCACGAGAAAAAGTAGGGAGTATATGTATAGTTTTTCAAGCCTTTGGCTCAATAAGTTTGTATAATTTCAGGTATTGAGGCACACCAACTACTAGTTTTGCACCTGTTGGATTGTCAAATATGATTTGTGCCTTTACTTTGACATCAAGTATTCTACAATAACTATCATCATCACTTTGGAGAGTAGGTCTTGTATGGTTTCATGGAATTGTATGCATGATAAAGAAGGAATGATATTGTTGCTGCCTTTGCTTATCAGCATGCGTGTTTCTCTCCCCCATGCTCTTGATATTCTTCAAATTGATCTTGCCGGTCCTTGTTGATTTTCTTTTTCTTTTGCAGCTTCTCTACGTCTTTGGAGATTGGAAGCAATCACATGATATCTATTCTTTCAGTGAGGACAAGGAGTACTCTTGCCATTTCTCCCAATATCCTTTCACTGCATTTTTTCTTCTTTATTTCTGTTTTCTCCATGTTTTTTCCTTTGTTTGCTTCTCTGACAACTTAAAATGTGTTAGGCCTGCATTAGTAGTGGATTTTAGAACTCCATTTAGATAACTTAGATGTGTTAGCTGAATAAGGAATTTTTGAAAGAGAATTTCAGTATTTTACAATTCCATTTACATAACTCTGTTGTGTTAGCTGAACACACCCCTTTCTTACATTTTAATTATCCCTTCTTTTTAACTAATCACTAATTAATCTTAAGCTTCTTTCTCTGGATCACCGCATTATGTATGCAGCATTAAACTTTTCCATATAGAGTTAACAGCATTAAACATTTTTATGCATGCAGGTATTTGAGTATTTGATCAGAAGGCTTTCTCTTCTTCAGACTTCCTGTCTTAGATCAAGACGCTTACGGGAATGCAAAGTAAATTTCACAATTTTCAAGAAATCAAATACATTTTAAATTTTCCACATATTTGTGTAGATAAGAAAGACAATTTTAATTTCTTGTTTGGAAGCAAATTAAAAATAAAAAATAAAAAAATTATCACTACATAATACTAAGGACGTTTGATAAAAAAATTCTCTGTAAATATTGACAATAAAAATAACTATTAAAAGTTTCAATAAAAAAGAATCTGACTGACATCCATATAAAATAGTTCTACTAGATATCAGTGAAAAAGATAGTCCAAATCTATATTGGTTGAAAAATAATTTTAATAATGTGAAAAAGAAACCAGCCTCTGTTAATAGTGAATAAAAAGAGTTGGCTTAAATTGTTTCCGTTGGGGTCAGATTTAAGTTCCCAATAATTAAGGTGTTAGATTAATCCATGATTCATGTTTTTTTTTTAATAAATCACATGAAGATATTTTATTATCTTTACCAACAATTACATTTATAATACTTGCGCAAAGTGACTCTTAAATGAACAATTAAAATAGAATAATAAAATATCACGTGCACTTATGCGCAAAAAAATAGAATTTTCAATCCTCCTTGATTTTTTAAACTGCAAAATTTCAATTTTTTGTTTTGAGAACTCAAACTTGTTGGCAGGGGTAGCTTGGTAAACAAATTTGCAATTTTTTTTTCATCTCGCTTTGCTTAATCTCCATTCAACACCTTTTGATTTGACATAAGGTGCATATTCTAAAAGACCTTTTGTCAAAGCCTAAGCTGATAAGATAATCATCAATTTAGTTATACCATGTTCTGAGAACATCTTTTAAGCCATAAATAATTTCTTCTTCAATAAATCCATTAAGGAATGTTGAATTGACATCCATTTGATGTACCTTTCTATCTCGAGGTATGTCAACAAGCCCCCGAGTTTTGTTCTTCTCAATCATATACACCTCTCCCTCCATTGCCTTTTTCGGGTTTTTGTGATCAACAAGTTCAGAGAGAGTAATCGATTGCCTTTAATTGGTGGATCATCTTCCATTCCATATTTTTGCATCTTGAGAAGCCCTTGACTAGTCAGCTAGATCTAATGAGAAACTTTTGCCTCTCATTTGTATCTTGAACAAATGTTGTCCTTTAGCATCCTTGATCAAACAATGGTTATCTTAAAAAAAACACCTTGAAGCCTTTTTGTAGCAACTGACCAACACTCAATAAATTTTGGTCTATGTTAGGTACATATAACACATCAATATAGTTTTAGTACCGGAATGTGTTGCTACAATAGTGGTTTCTATTTCTTTCACTAAAATGTGACCCCCATAGCCTATCTTGACCTTTGAATTTTTTGAAGACTTCAACTCCTTGAAAAGTTTTGTGTCATAAGTCATGTGATTTGTGCATCCACTATCAATTAGCCACGATGCACTTGAAATATTGTTGGAGAAACCAGTTGCAAAGAAAAGTACATCCTCCTCCTTATTTGCAAATTGAGCATCTACATCTTGTTGCTCATTTTGGTTTCTACAAATGATTGATTCATGCCCCAGTTGATTGCACTTAGGTCTTCTCCAACACTTAAAACAACTTGTTGCAATGCTTACAAGGAGGGTAATTTCTCCTTTTGGTTGTTATTGTGTGCAACAACTTCTCCATTTTCTTGCTGGTTCTGCTTGATCTGACTACCTTTATTTCTCCAGCCACCTTCATGATTGGCTATTAAGGCTCCTTCTATTGCTCCATCTTGTCTCATGGCTCTTCTTTGTTCTTGTGCTTTGTAAAACATTTAAGAGCTCTGCAAGAGAAATTTTTGATAGGTCATTTGTTCTCTAGGGTTGTTATGGTGGCTTCAAACCTCTCTGGAACCGTTACAAACAGTTTTTTTCCACAATTATTGAATCTTTTAACACAGATCCAAGCAATCTCACTTTGTTGACAATGCTTAGAAGTCTATCAGAGAGTACTATTTTATGGATTCTGACTCCTTCATTCTCTGCAGTTCAAACTCCCTGATTAGATTCAACACTTGCATTCCACGAATTCTCTCATCACCTTCATATTCGGCCTTGAGGTAATCCCATATCCTTGTGAATAACATAGGAGATACAACTGTAAAAGATCCATCAAGAAGATAGCTCTGATACCAATTGTTGCTTTTTTTTTTAATAAATCAGAGGAATATATTTTATTATGTTTGCCAACAATTACATTTACATTTATAATACTTGTCTGACTCTTTATGAACAGTTACCTACAAATATTAAATCAACAATTAAAACAGAATAATAAAATTTCACAAATATTAAATCAACAATTAAAACAGAATAATAAAATTTCACGTGCACTTAAATTTATTTGCTGTTAAAAAAACAAAATTTTCAACATAACTCTGTTAACTCATAGTCATGATCGTTCATGGAGCAATATTGGGTAGGAACATATTGAATAGGATAATTTTTACAAAAGAATCCTGTAGTACAAAAAAAGCTTCCCATAAGAGTGCTTTTGATGATGTCAATGGACTTACAATTGATAGCAGAAGCTGGCCACGTAGGATACCAAAAGAAAAAACTCAGTGTTAAACCCTGTTTATGCTTTCAATACAAAATCCTACTTATGCTTTCAATAAAAAAAAACATTTTATAATATATACAAGTGAATGCAAATTTGTTATTTAGCATTTAGCGAGACATTTCCTAGTACATATAATTCATAGGAAGTGAATGCAAATATGTTATTTAGCCAACTTTCTGTATCCTTTTTCTTCAACTCGCCAATAGAATTGAAAAAAGAGTCATGGATGTTGTTCTTCAAACCAGAGGTCTTCTCTCTCTCCCCCACAAACCCTATTAACAAGGTCTCGCTTTTACACCCCTCCCAGAGTTTAAGGCACAAGCTTTTCTCACCAAAGCCAAAAGTCCTTGCTGTCTCTTCTCTTTCCTTCAGTGGGTTCCAAAAATTCTCAGAAAAACACAATGTCTTTGTCCAAAGGGACAAAAGTCAAAATTTATTCTTGTGCAGGGTTGAGTCTTCAGCAGCTGCAGCCTCCTTTGGGGAACCAGAAACTGAGAAGCCGAAGTTTTTGGGTGTTGAAGTTTCCACCTTGAAGAAGATTGTGCTTCAGGGGTTGATGTTCTTTTGTATCCTCTTAAACTACACCATCTTGAGAGACACAAAGGATGTGTTGGTTGTGACAACCAAAGGAAGCAGTGCTGAGATTATACCGTTTCTCAAAACTTGGGTGAACCTTCCCATGGCCATTGGCTTCATGTTGTTGTAAACTAAGTTAGCTAATGTGTTGTCCAAACAAGCTTTTGTTTGTTCTACGTCATGACTCAACTGCTAGCTGTTGTATAAGTAGAGGTGGCAAAGTGGGCCGCATAGGCCTCTCCCGCTTAAATCCGCAAAAATGTGGGTCGGATTTGTCCGTCCCGCATACAAAATGCAGGCTAGTTTTCATGACCCATCCCGTATGCGGGTTGGTCCACGTGCTTGCGGGCCGACCCGTTTTTTTTTTTTAGCGCACAACAATTACAGGAGAAGTCACGCGGAGTCGCAAGCGGAGCGAGCGGCGACACTGCAAAGTAGAGTGCCTCGTGTGTTGTGTGCATTTTTTCGAACAACGTAATTAAGTTGTGATTTGAGTGAAAACCTAATTTTCTTTCACCTAAAATTGTCACTCCTCCACTGGACCATTGCTGTCAAGTCAATTAATTTTTAATTTTTTTTTGGCAGACTAGCGGGCCAGCCCCGCCATGTTGTGGCCCGCGCAAGCCACGGGTTGTACGGGACGAACTAATGCGGGTTAGCGGATTGAAAACGTCAGCCCACCCGGCGTGTTTTGCCACCCCTATGTATAAGTGGGTGCATTGTAGAACATATTCATGAAGAGTGCTAAGTACAATTTATTCCATCCGTGCAAAGAAATGGCCTACATACCCTTGGATGAGGATACCAAGGGGAAGGGGAAGAAGACGGTCATCGATGTACTGTGCAACCTATTAGGGAAACCAGAGGAGACCTTCGGTGAATCTAACGATTGGATCCTTGGGAGCAGGCTCAATATAGACTTTGTATGGACTTTGATCAATAATAAAATAAAATTTTGAAGTTTATCGGTTGTAAGTAAATTTAGAATTTTTAAAAAAATATATAAAATATAAATTTACAAATTTTTTTTTTAATAAATATTTGAATAATGAAATATAAAATATTTATGTAAATTTAAGTTAATTAAATTTTGTGAAAAAAAAATAGTTTTAGATTCATTACAAAAGAATGATAACTTAAATATGTTGGTACGTACTTGGTAACATAATATAATATCATATTGTAAGATCCCAAACTTATAAAATAATATATATATATATATATATATATATATTAAATCACATTAATATAACATGATTTAAATATTTTATTTTATGTTTTGATTTTAATTAACATCAATAACACATGTAAGGCGAACTTTAATGAGTAGACAAATTAAAGATTTTTGTCTTACATGCTTCATCTTGTGAAATGTAAAGGATAGATGAATCAAAACTTTCGTTTGACATTTGTTTGATGAAACTTGAAGGACAAACGAATCAAAACTTCGCTTAACGAACTTTATAAGACAAATGAAGTAAAAGTTTCATCTAACGCTTCTTTCGAGGAACTTTAAAGGATAAATGAAGTTGAGGTTTTATTTGAAGTTTGTTTCACAAACTATAAAAGACACACAAACTCAAGGTTTCATTTGACGAACTCTAAAGGATAGACAAATTTGAGACTTTGTCTAATGCACTTCTTTCACGAATTTTGATGGACAAATGAGCTTAAGACTTTGTATGACTTGCTTATCTCATGAACCTTAAAGGGTAGACGAGGTTATATTTGACATGTTTGTTTAACACACTCTTGATAATTGATGAAGTCAAGACTTCTTCTAACAAACTCAGCTTTGAAATTTATTTAAATAATATTTATTCTCACTTTCTTTTATGTTTCTTGTTCCTTTTCTTAATTAAAATGGTAAAAGATTTTCACAAGCAAAATTAGATAGATTGTCCATACGTTGAACGATTCTTAATTGTAATTCAAGCCACGTTTCCCAGCCTTTAGTGGAATATGAACGCTCAAAACAACACTATAACTTTCAGGGGCAGGGTTTACCGCTACTAACGTTTCTAAATGGAGTTATGATGATTTCGATAATAAGTCTCATCACTATCACATTTATGATTGTTGTCACCACCACTCACGTTAATCCATCGTTATAGTAATTGGTTAGTCCATTTCATGCACTACAAAAAAATCATTACATAGTAATCAAAGTTAGAGACAAAAACTAATTAGTCACTATATATTTAACTAAATTAGATACTATTTTAGAAATACAGTGTTGTTTAAGTTTTTTTTTTAGGATTAAGGATTTGCCTTTGGCGCAATTTACTGCCGGGAGGGTATTGAAAAATAAGATTGCTACAAAGGACAATTTGGTCAGGCGTGGGGTTAAGGTTGAAAATATCCTTTGTTGTTTATGCAAGGTAAAAGAGGAGAATTTGTATATTTTTTTTTTTTGGTTGCAGTAGTGTGAAATCTTTGTTATGGGTGGTTAGGATTGCAATCGGTTGATCCTCTTTTCCCTCATTCTCACTTCTTGCAGTTCAATTTGTGTAATGCCCCAAAATCTATCAACTTGATCTTGGTGAATGTGTCTGTTGCGGTGATTAGTGAGATTTGGTGTCATAGGATTAAAATCATCTTTAAAGGTGGAGTGGTGGATCATTCAGAAATTTTTCCATAGCTCAACCGAAGGTTTGGTCTTGGATTTCCTCTAAAATCCTCTCGGTTAGTTTCTCTTATTTAGATTGATGTCTTGATCATTTGGTATGTCTATTCTTGTTTTAGCTTGTTAGTTTATGGTTTAGGAAGGGAGGGGGTGTTGTAGCGATTAGGTGTTTGGATTGTCCCTTTTGGGTAGTTTGTTTGTGTAAGGCTATTATTGTTGGGACAATTGGGTTTAGCGGTTTGTTAGGTTTGCTCTCTTTGTTGGTTTCTTTGCTAGACGGTTTTCGGTTAGGGCATCTTGTTGTTTAGAATAGTATCGTTGGTTGGAGAGTTTTTTTGCTGGCTAATTGTTTTGATACTTTATATAAAGATGGAATTATCTCTGAAATGATTTTTATTTATTTCTTTCTTGTCGATAAAAAAATTATAATATATATATATATAAATATAAAGAGAGAAAACATTTAAAAAAAAGTAATTAAATGATTGGGAATTTTTTTTACCAACTTTGTCTCATAGGATTGGTTTAATACCAAATTGATGGACTCTTGAGAAAATGTTCTAGAGATTTGCGTTTGATGCGTTTTGATAAAAGATTAGTGAGAAGCAACTTTACACTTATCAACGAAGGAGACTTATATTCTATCTAAGTAAAGTTTTATCAGATAAATGTTACAAATGAAAATGCTTGCATCTATAGTTCGGCAGATGATCACATTAATTTTCACCTTATATTTCAGTGGGAACACTTGCTTTTGATAAAACCTATACATCTCACACCTGGTTTGAACATTGATCAAATATATATAAATTATAATTTACAAATATTATTTAGAAAGGAGTGTCACGTGTTGTGATGCTTATCTTTCACCGATTTTAATATACATATTCTGTTGAAATAAAAAGAAATATGTTGATTTACAATTTTTTAAATAGAATGAGCCAGTACAAATGGTTAAATAATTTATGTATGAAAAGAGTTTAAAGATTTCCGAAATTTAAGATGAATTAAAAAGCCATTTTCATTTCATATAAAAAAATAAAAAAATTCTGATAAAAAATATTAAAGAAAAAACAAAAGAGAAGAACCGTCCTAAGACTATTGGAAGAAGTTATTAATTCAAATTCTATTAGTCAACAATTGAATGTCATCAAATTCTATTTAACATTATTTTCATTTCATTCTTTCATCATCCTTACGTTTTAAATTAGTTATTTTCAAAATCAATATTTTAAATTTTATTATTATCCTTTTTAGCCATTAATAGGATGCAAAGTTAATATAAAGTCAAATATTTAGATGAGGGGATAGAAACATTAGTTAATATTATATATGCAATAGCCAAATGAAGAATTTATTAGTAGAAAGCATTATTATAGCCATGCATAGCCGACCCATAATGGAATTATAGATGACGTTGAAGATGACGTGGCTTATGATAGGTCCCAAGCTCTATTTCCTTTAAAAGTTGTATACATGCATGTAGTCACGTGTTTTTTTCTATATCCCAGACAAAAATTATAAAACCTTTTATTTCAAATAATATATATATATATATATACATAATATGTTTAAGGTAATCCACAGTAAAATAATTATTAAATAAAAACTAATTTTTAAAATAAATTAATTATTATATTAATTAAATTAAATATTTATTTTTTATTATATATTTTTTAAATTCAAAATAACATTTATGTTTGCTGTTGTTCATATTCTTAAATAAATTGTACTTTTATTAAGGAAAGTTGGAAAGTTGAGAGAATAAATTAAATATTATTATTAACTAATGATAAACTCTTTTTTTAATGTTTTGTGATGCTTCCGCAAGTAGATAGATGCACACTCAACCCTAGAAGAATGTCACATCAATTGCAATTATTTTTTTGGAAGTTTCAAATAGAAGGGAGGAAGTTAACGAAGTTTCCAAACCAAAAATGATACTTTGAAACCGAAAAAAAAATACATATTTGAGAACCTATTATAATAATATAATGATATATATATATATATATATATATATATCAGTATTTTAAATTAAAAAATAAAATAAATATAATTAAAATATTAATTTATTAAGTTGTTAGATAAATGTAATTATTATTTGGAACATTCTTTATATATATAATATTAGTTTATTAAATTAAAAAAATGGAACTATATTTACTATATTATTAATAAAAATGTTTTCTATAATTTATTTTTTATTTTATTTTTAATATTATTTGATTTTATTAATGATATATTTTAATTGATAGTGTATATAGTATAAGAAATAACTTTAATAAAAAAAAACTAGTAATGTATTTGAAAAGATAATTAAAAATTAATTTTGAATATTATTTTCATATCATATGTACATAATATAAGTGTGTTATTGTTAGTTTTTTTTTTTTACTTTTAAATAATTATTTATTATGGGTCGAAGATATTATGTGCAAGTAATGAATTTAGAATGAAAGACTTCATTATATCTAAAGAAGATAATTGATATTATAAATATTCTAGAAAATTATAATTAGTTTCTATATTTCAATATATCACACATCTTAGAAGTGAATTAACCATTTATTTAAAATAATGATTATTGTGTTATAATGTTATGTGTTATTTGTAATTTATTATTCTGTTTCAAAATTATATATGGTATTTTAGTTAAAATTCTATGAAGCTTTTAATGTGATTTGCTATGTCCATATTCTATAAGAACAAACACTAATTATCTCTAATAGAACTATGTAAAATATTAGAAATAATCACTCGTCAAAATTGTGGGATTAGTACATTGACTTGTCTTTAAACCAATTAATTTGATTTGACCTAAAACCAATTAATTTGTTGCGAATTTAAACCAACTAATTTCAAATATCTGGCATAGACTTTTAACATTTAATATTTGAAGTGTACTTTTCTCACACTTTTACACACTGACAAAAGTTTTATTTTTCTTTTTTAGTATAAAAAGGTTATTTTTCTTTTAAACATAAATTTGACAGTCATTTTCACTGAAAATTACATTTTCATTATTCAAATCATGCTTACCACAAAGTCAAAAAACGGAACCTACAGGTTCTAAGTCTTCTGTTCAACATCCTAGTGGACACAACGCAGGACACGATGCGATCACAAATCCAAGTTACACGCAATTATGGGTTTAATCGCAATTAAATTACTCATTTAAGTTTTACAGGGAAACTATAATTAATGAGAATGAAACAATGAAGTAATAATATAGTGTTTTCGGATGATATGGCATATCTTATACTTGTTTTCATGATAAGATATGGCGTATGAGGAATTATGTTCGTTTTTAAGATAAGATTGAGGTTATTAGGGTTATTTTGGTTATTAAAGATTTAACTTGTCTAGTGGATAATTCGTCTAAAGCTTTAATAAAGATTGATATGGTTGATTTAAATGTGCTCAAGTTTTTTTGTATTAACATTCGTATTGGTAAAGTTCTACGTCCTCTTCGTGTTAGATGAGAGTTTCTTTCACCAAGCTGGGTTAAAATTAACACTGATGAGGTTGTTAGGGGATATCTTGGTCTTGCTACTTGCAGAGGTATTTTTCGTGGGAGTATGGAGGAGTTTATTAGAGCTTTTTTTGCGTTTCTTGAAGTTCAGATTGCTCTGGTTGCTGAGTTTTATGGGGTTATACATGTTATGGAGGAAACTCGAAAGATGGGACTTTCTAATGTTTGGCTGGAATGTGATTTTGCTTTGGTTTGTGTTGCGTTTACTGCTAGGACAAATGTTCCTTGGATGCTTCGTAATCGATGGAATGCTTGTCTTAATTACTGTGGAAAAATTAGGTTTACGGATACTCATATTTTTCGTAAATGAAATGAAATGCGTGTTGTGATAAGTTGGCTAATTTAAGATTTTTTCATAGAGAATCTTTTCTTTGGTGTAATAGGCTTCCACCTTGTCTGTTCTTAGAATTCTTTATGAATAGGTATAGTCTACCTATGTATTGTTTTTGTTAACATATGAGTTTTGGTCTAGTCCCCGTATTTTTGTATTTTCTTTCTTTTTTCTTTTGTTTAATAATATTTTTTTATGTGATAGTAAATTATTGTTGTTGCTTGAAGTGTCAGTCTAACTGAGATCTTAGCTGAAATCTTAAGTTGCATAGTAATAACATACAAAAATTTATTTTAAAAAATATAATGTTTTAATAATCGAAAAGGAGTATATGAGTGAGTAATGATAAAAAAAGCAAATGGTTGCAAAATATAGTGATCTGCATGGTGGCGCCTTCAAAATCACGAGGCTTTCATTGTGGGTCCTTCTTGTGCCGCCGCCATTTGCTGATAATGGGAACAGATAAAGGAAAGCTATGAAAGACAGCTGCGTGTGGTTTCAGGATGTGGGACAGATTCAAACACGCAAGAAGAGGTAAAGCAAAATTTTGGCAATTGAATGCAAGATATATTCAGTTACCTTTTGACTGAAAAAAAAAAAAAAAAAAACTCCTGTGAGAAATGCCTGAAGTTTGGTTTCTTCGAAATTCCCAAAAGAGCAATAGTTCACTGTGGAAGAAGAAATGTTGAAGCATATCTGTTATCCGATTGGACTCATCTGAAGAAAACATAACCAACGACGAATCTTACGTATATTCATACATAATTGTTTAAATCAATTTATTTATAACATCAGTTAACTTAATTCTATAAATAATAACAATAATAAATAATTATTTTTAGCTAAATAATTTTTCTTTTTCTTTTTAATTTTTCTTTTGCTATCACTCCCTCAATTTCGTTAATTATACAATAAAATATTGAAGATTCCACATCGACTAGAAATAAGAGTGCAAACCTCATTTTATGATCTGGTTTTATAGATTTTAGTTAGGCTTAAAGTTTACTTCTTAATATGATATTAGAGTCATTTAAAGTCTATCCTAGCAAGTGTTTGTTGGGCCTATAGTGCCACTTGCTATTGGGTCGTTATCGAACCACTCATAATATGTTGTCCCACGCACGAGTGAGGGGTGTGTTGGAGATCCCACATGAACTAGAAATAAGAATATTTCATTGTATATAAGTGAATGCAAACCTCACTTCATAAACCAGTTTTATGGGATTGAATTAGACTTAAAGTTCACTTTATAATAGAAAATAAGTTATTTGAGTACAAATAAATAAGAAATAAAACTGTGTTAATGAGCAATTGGGTTTATCAAAAATGAATTTTTTTTATTCTAATACCTTCTTAGTACAGGAATAAAAACATACAGCCAGGAATACGATTTTCTTGGAAATTAAACATATCTATAAAAAAATCAGATTACAGATATCAAAACACATGGTTCATTTATTTAAATGTGTAACGGATAATTGTAAGAATCGAAAATTGCTGAAGGCAACACCAACATTTAAAATATTTAATTGACACTTGTATTTGTTAAAAAGAACAGGGACAAAAAGACAACAGAGAGAAACATGTGAGTTAAAAGTGAAGAAAATTCAAACACTTCGAAAAACAAAATAATAATTCTAAGCAAATATACTTGAGTAGTGTATTTTTTTAAGAGATTAGTGTAATTCACTTTGTTAATTATTGATATAGGAAAAACAAAATTATCACGTATTTGGATAAATTGTTTCATTGACACGGTTTTATTAAAGAAAATGTGTCAGAAACACACAACTTCATTTAAGAATTAATTTAAAAATAAAATTCATAAAGATTTATTTAATACAATTAGTTTATTCATCAATTACCCAAATTTAAGCCTTGAGGAAATGGCGGTGGTTGGGCAACTACTTAACTACATTACACATGAAAGAAAGTTGGCACAGTCTATGAAACCCTTTAAATTAATAAATAATTTTTAGTCCTTATTTAAGTAAAGTCATTTTAATGTTGAAAAATGTTAGTAAAGAGTTAAGGTAATAAAAATATTTTATTTTTATTAAAGCTTGATAGAGTGCATTACGATTTTAGTTCCTGTAGAGAAAATGAATGATATGATCATATGATCCTTGAAGAAAGAATGTCGCTATGAGGGTTTGTTAATATAACATGTTAAATATACTTTATTGCCAATTCTTCTTTACATATATAAACACATATAAATTATAATATAATACAAAATTAAAACTATATAATAATATCTTATGGACAAAAAATTTAATCGTTATTTAACAAAAGAATCTAAAATTTATTATTCATGTCAAAAACCTGAAATGATGAAAATGATTGTGGATGGTTTTTTTCTGCTCTAACTCTGGGATAAACTTTTTTTCTTTTGAAAGTCCCATTATGAAAAACGTTTTCCATCTTGGAGCACTTCATTTTGGAATGTGTTTTTTCGGCTTATGGGTTTTCAATTTTGAAATTCATTCTCAGAACTCAATTTCTGAAAACACCCTCGTTATTTGAAATAAAATAAAACGGGTAATTCGGGATTTCAAAAAGTAATGAGGTGCAGGAAGAAGAATGAGAGGTGCAGGAAGAAAGCTCCTATGTTTTAAAGTAAAGGAACACATTAACAAGGCTGCTTCTTCCTGCAACTCCATGCCTTCTTTTCTCACCTTCATAGATTTTCGTATTTCCAAAAATGTCCCTATGTAATATTCTGGATTACATAATCTGGAAGTCATTTTTAAAATTTGTAATTAGCTTCCGGATTATGTAATGTGGAAGTCTTTTTTCAGATGCATGATTACTTTCTAGATTACATAATCTGAAAGTCTTTTTTAACGTCCGGATTATGTAATCTAGAAGTCTTTTTTCAAATGCGTTTCCAGATTATATAATCCGGAATATTTTCATATTGTGTATGTATGGAGGTGCTGAAGAAGATATAGATGTGCAGGAAGAAACAGTCCATTAACAATGGAGTGGACTAGTACAACTAAGCCTAATTGACCAAAAAAATAAAATTTCCAACATTCCATTAAATTATAAGTACTTCAGTTTATATAAACAACATTTAAATATAAGAATATTTTATACTTTATATACTTATTTATTAAATTATATACAATATATTATAATGCGCACGTGTTGCATTTAATCATTTATTAGATAACAGTTTAAGATAAATCTTAATTTTAATTGAAAAGTTATCATAATTCAATAAAAATTAAGCATTTACAAATATAAATAAATGTGCACTAACGTATGACATCATTACTAATATTAATACTTTTTTAATAATATTAACTTATATAAGTAAAATAAAATTATAGTAAAAATATAAAATATACAAAATATATGTGAAATAATAAAAACAATTATGTTTAATAATTATAATATATTGTGTTATTGGTCCAATAAATCATCTACTTTCAGAAATATAGTGGAGATAAATGTTATAAGTTGTAATAATTTACTTTCACTATAAAAAAAATTAAGTATACAAATTAAACGTCATTACAATTGGAAGCTATTGGAGGTACTATATTTTAAATATGATTATTTTTAATTATCTAAAACAAATTAAAAATACATTTTATTTAAAATATAATAATTTAGAAACAAATATTAAAATAAAGATTAATAAGCAAGGCTCAACAATTTATCGAAGAAATTGATTAATGATTTAAGATTTCTTTTAAAGGTATAATGAATTCTGTTAGATGAAAAAAATATCATTAAAAATTAGCTAAATTATATTAAGTATCAATGATTTTAAACAGAATTGAAATATAAAGTATAGAATATATGTGAGTAGTTGTTTGGAAGAGTAATTGTTTGATGGATAGTTACATTTTAAAGAATAAATGAATAGTTATGGATGTAAATGTTATTTGTAAATTAGTGTATGAGAAATAACTCTCAGATATACATAAATAATGTACTTTTTTTTTTAATTGTGTAAAAGTTAGAGATAATTATATATATATATATATATATATATATTTGTCATACTTTACTTTGAGACTTTAAAATTAAAAATTATTTTATATTTTCCATAATTTGTTTTTGCTTATGAACTTATTAATTTATATTTTAAATTTTAATTCGATCGAAGTAGAGATCTCAAATACATCTAGACGTTTTCTTTTAAAATTCTTTACATTTTTAAAATTAATTTTGATCATTTAAGAAATTATTTAAAATATTAATTAGAATATTTAAAACATACAAGTCATATTAAAAAATAGCTGGTTATTAAAGTCAACATAAAACTACTCACATAAAATTCTATATATTTTTATATATCTAAATTGAAAGTTTTAAAATTTATTTAATTTTGAATTAGATAGTTTAAATTGTTTAATTTTAAACAATACTATATTAAAATTTAAATGAATTTGTAATGTTATTGCAGAAGAGTCTTTTAATTATGATTATTTAGATATTTTCTTATAGTTTTGAAATCCTTGTAAAAACATCTAGTATTAGAAAAAACATATTTTTTATAACGGTTTGAACTATCGTAATTACTGACAATAAAGATGACAATTATTTTCTTAATTATTATTGTTTAACAGGAAAAAGTAATAAATATTATTTTTAAATTATTAATGGTGGACTCTAATCATCAAACTGATGAACGAGAAATTCAGAATCTTTAAGGGAGAAGTGACAGAAAAGAAAGATAGAAATTTTAGAGAGATGATAGTTTTTTTAAAATGAAATCTCAATGACTAAATTTTCTATTAAAAAAAATGCAGGCAGAAATCGTTTCAGTCATAAAAAAGCATTAATCACTATATCACATAAGTTCTTTAGTTATATTATGATTTTTATTATACTTATTATATTATTCCTAATATAATTTATACTTATTATTATTAATAATAATTATAATAAATATAATTATATTAATAATAATAATATAAATAATAATAATAATAATAATATAAATTATAATAATAATAATAATATAAATTATATTAATAATAATAATATAAATAATAATAATAATATAAATTACATTAATAATAATTATATTAATAATAATAATTATATGAATAATAATAATTATATTAAAATAATAATTATATTAATAATTATTATTATAATAGTAATTATAATTATATTAATAATTATTATTATAATAGTAATTATTATTATGTTAATAATTATTATTATTATGTTAATAATTATTATTATTATGTTAATTATTATTATTATTATATTCATATTATTAAAAAAAAAAGAACTCTAAAAAAAGTGTTCACGGTGTTTTAAAAGAGTTCACCGGGGATCTCATCGGAAATTTGATAGCGACTGCGATTAACTAAGGGAAGAAGACAGAGGAAGATCCATATTGCAGAACCGAAGGTTACAATAGAAAAAATTGTCCGCACAAACAAACTTGATAATAAAATTCAATTTTAAGTTTGATTATTAATTTACTCATTTTCTTTACCTAAGTATTTATTCCTTTATAAATTTTTTTTTTATCAAATTAATTTCAAATATTACATAACTTATAATTTTAATTATAATTGAATAATTATAATATATATTTATTTATTTAAAAAAAATAAATTTTTTTAAAAAATATGACGTGAACAAAGTCGTGTCAACTTGACACGATTTCAGGTTGATGTGGCAGAAGTCGTGCCAAGTTGACACGACTTCTACACATGACTTGCCCTATATTTATAATGTTTTTTTTACAGTGATCTCATTTTGGTAAAAAAAAAAACAAAACCATGATGATAAAAAACCGTTGCATTGATATATTGTGGAAAATTTTAGGACATTTTGACAGCAAAAGAAGTGATTTAGGACTTGATTTCATAATTATTGTCCTATTCAGTATGTTTTATCCAATATATCCTGCTTAAAGCATGTTTGCAGTGGAACTGGGCTTTTCTGAATTGAATCCTTTCCAACATGAGCAAGAAAAGTTAAATTGATCAATGAACGAGTTACATAAAACTTTACAATACTATTCTGAATTACATATCCCACTTTTTCCATGAACAGTACTGTGTTAATTACTCTACCTTCTATAGAAGATCAAAGTAAAAGTAAAATATATGGAACTTAAATCGGACTCCAACAGACATAAAAAACAAATAGAGAAAATAAAGTCTGCATAATATGAGCACAAGCATAAAGCCAAAAACACAACTCAAAACCTACATATTCATGAACCCATAAGTTGGGGATTAATCTAACTCCAAATCCTACTTGATCCATGAACAGTACTATTTTATCATAATTAATCCAACTTGTATAAAGAATCAGAGTAAAAGTAAAATAGTCTGGTTTATTTTACAGGTAATAACCCCATGAAATGAGGATTAATCTAACGAGTAACTATTAGGAACAAGAGAAAGCACTACAGGCACAAATAGGGAAAATTAAGAGTACATAATAAGAACATAAGCATAAAGCCAGAAACACAACTCAAAACCTATATATCTCGGATGCTACACCTGGGATTCCTGAGATTGCGGTTCTGTATTTGGCATCTCAACAATACTTGGAGGTGTTCCAGGGAGCAGCTGGGTGATGCAGTTGAAGGATAAAAGGAGCAGTTGAGTGAGGAAGTCAAAGTACAAGAAATTGACTATTAGTAAAAGAAGGAAGTTAATGACAGAGAAGCACAAAAGCTGAGGAATGAGAATCCAGAGCAGTGTTTGACATACAAGTATCCCAGAGAAATGAAATGTTATGGTGGTGATTGGCTTGTTGATGTCAGCTGCAGATGCAAGAACATGGGAAAACATTGCAGTGAAGAGAAGGAAGAGGGTTGATTGGTGGAAAGGATTGGTGTTGAAGGCTTCATACTTGATTCCAATACAAGTTAACTGAAATGCCATAAGAGCAAGGTATGCTTTGTTGCTTTTCATGGTAAGATCAGAGTTGAAGGGGGCAAGAAAGATAATTGGTTGTAGTTCGGAGACTGAAGAATCTACTATAAATAGTGACTAAGGTTGCATTTGTATCCAAGGATGGATTTTGAGATGACTAAGATAAAACACACAAATCAATATGAGAGTTGAAGTGGGAAAGAAATATAATAGTTTGTAGTTCAGAGATTGAAGGATCTACTATTTATAGGATCCACTGTCAGTAGCAACCCACTGTTGGACCCACCGACCTAAGTTGTGTTTGCACTCAGGAAGAGAGGGAATGAATATTCAATGATTTGTGAAAGTATGAAAGTCTGAAGAGATTAATATATTTAGAGTGGGGGTAGGTAGGTTAGACTACTGTGAGAAAAGTGTGTTCGCACACACAGGAAATTTTTAATGATTTGTCAAAGTATGAAAGTCCGAAGAGATTAATATATTTAGATTGGAAGAGATTAATATATTTAGATTGGGACGGTAGGTTAGAGTAACAAGAGAAAAGTTTATTAAAATTTACTATTAATGTTATAGTTATGGTTATGAGAGAATTTTTTTTATTTTTTTTTAAATATAAGTTTATAAATTTATTTTTATTTTTAAAAATATTTGAATAATGAAAATATTTTTTTTTAATAGATTTGAGTTATTACAAATTTTTTTATGTTAAATAAATTCTTTTTACAAGAGATATGAATTATTTATTATTGTCAAAAATTCTCATAAAAATAAATTTTTATTTAATTGTAATATTAAAAATTGTAAAAAATATTGGAAAAATAATTTAAAATAAGTAAAATATCTATTAAAAATATTTACTTTTAAAAAATATAACCTTAATATTTAAAAAATATAAATTAAATATTATTATATAAAAATAAATAATATTTAAGTATTCATTATTATAAAAATTTAATTAAAAGTCATTTTTATTTCAAATTTAAATAACAATAATATTTTATATTTTTTTTATAATCAACATTATTATTGCGTAAATTTATGTTTTTATTATAATAATATATTCATTATTATTAATTGTTAATATTTATTTTTATTTATTAAATTTTATTATTATTATTTAATATTACTTTATTATATTATATTATATTATATTATATAATCAATTTATATATATATAATCAATTATAATTTTTATATATACAATAATAAATTAATTAATATATTTTAAATTTAAATTATAAATTAAAATACATTTACTATTAAAAGGAATTAATAACAACCTTCACTATATGCTCGATTTATTTGAAGGGCCAAAAAAAAAATTATCATTACTGAGTTGGTTTTCGTCTAAAATCTCAGATCTCAGTCTATATATATGAGGAATACTTTTAAACACTTCTACTCATTTATGTGCTTTATTTTTTCACAATTTGATTATACTACAAACACACTTCTTTCTTGAAAAGCACTTTATGCAAAGTGAGGTTTAATTTGCACGACTTCTTCTCAAATTTGTCACATCTTAAAAGAAAAAAATAATCATTATGCTAACATATACTCATAAAATATTTGGCCCTTTTGCTTTCAGTTTCAAAGTTTCTTGGTAATTACTTCCAATTACTTTTTTTTATTATATAACCGCACCCAATTTCATACAAAAGACGAAAATGTCCATAAATGAAATGGGTATATATAAAAGTATTTTTTGGACTCCTTTATTCAGAATATGTTTTGAATTTTTTTTAGCATAATTTTTTTTATTACGGATTTCTTAATGAATTTTAATTTTTGTTTTTGGATTTTAATTTTTAGAATATAATAATCTCTTTGTAACACCCCATAATTTATATATAACTATTACAATAAAAGTTCTACCAATTTCTATACAAACTTGAAGTTTTTCAAAACATTCCTAATACATGATTAGGATTTATAGAAATACAAATATTTACATATCCACGGCTCAAAATAAAACTCTGTAACCTCTAAGGCTCTCATGCACCTGTATGGTTATCTGCTCGTGTACACAGTACAATCATCGCAGTTCAAACACAGCAAGAAACGCAAGGGTATGCTACTGAAAATAGAATTTTATAATATACACACTTAAATCCAAAGAGAAAACCAAATTACATGATCAATTTATCAAATTATTCAATTTTCTTCAAATCTCAACAATAAAACAATCACATAGATCTCACAACTACACATCCAGAATATTCAACAAACAACGTCTTCCGGAAGACCCGTATTAAGTAAGTCCTACCAGACACTAACACCTGATCCAAAGATTACCAGCGAATCCAACAGAAAGGATCAGGGTAAGTTCAATACAACCCAACCCGTGCATCTCATATGTCACGGTGTGCATGAACTCCCCCATCAGCTTCTCACCACCTGATATCTTAGTCTATGTGACTTAGATCATCAGTGAAGCTCGGAGATCTCTGTTACCACATAGGCATCAATACTTAATACACAACAAACATCAGTCCATACATTATCCCGACATCAATACTTAATACACAACGAACATCAATCCATACATTATCCCAAATGTATGAATTCAATTCCATACCATTTCGTCATACAATATCATTCAAAAAGTGATCCAAAATAATCAAAAGTCTATTTGACATAAAAAAAAATAACACTTTAATACTAAATCATCAAAACCAAATATTTCCACAAATTTAAATCATATATAAACAAACAACCCAATATATATAAACACACACCATCCCTGCAAGAGAAATTGAATATTGGGACCACGCCCCTTCCACATCCAGATCTTCTAGCCTAGGGTTCTATTAAAAATTAAATTTAGCTTCCTTTACCTTAATTGTTTGCTTTCCAAGCAACTTCTAAAATTTTATTCCCCACAGTCTGGATAAGCTTCAAGATTTACGGGCCTAATGCAAGTTATTTAAACAGAACAAAAATTCAGTATATAATAGAATAAGTTGAGAGGATTAAACTTCTCAACTGACCCCACAAATATTGATGACTAAATCCTAAGGAAAAACAGCGAATAAAGGATATTTAGAGTAAAAATGAACTTACTCTGTTTGAAAATCTGATATGGTAGAAATGTTCCTTAACTCCTCTGTTAGAGCGTGGTATGATCAGATTCTAAAATAGATGAGGTATGAAGTGAGAAATTAAGAGAGAAGGGAGAGGAGAGAAGTTGGTAGAGAGAGAAGTGATTTGGAAGAAAGAAGAATGTGGGGAACGCTGTTTCTGTTTTTTTTAAAAAGTGTCGTTACATTATCTCCAACTACAAAAATTTTCGTCATCGAAAATGAACTTACCAAGAAAGAGATTAGGGTATGATGCTCGTATCACCTCTTCAATTTTCCAAGTGGAATCTCCAGAGGTGAGATCCCACATTACTTCCACCATGAGAATACTTCTTCCACGAAGTTGTTTCACTTGTGAATCTAAAATTCTGATTGGCTTCACTTCAAACGAAAAAATTTCTTTGACCTGGATGGAGTTAGACTCTAGAATGTGACTAGGATCAGGCACATACTTTCTGAGTTGGGATACATGGAAAATATTGTGAATGTTAGCTAAAGGAGGAGGTAAAGCAATTTCATAAGCCATGGGGCCTATTCTCCGGAGAATTTGATAAGGTCCTATGAACTTAGGAGTCAATTTCTTGGATTTCAGTGCTCTTCCTACACCAGTGAACGGTGTAACTCTCAAAAAGACATGCTCACCCGTAGAGAATTCTAAAGGTCTTCTTCTTTGATCTGCATAAGATTTTTGCCTGCTGAGAGATGTTTTCAATATTTCCTGAATCATTTTGACTTTCTCATTGATTTGTTGTATTAATTCTGGTCCAATTAACACACTCTCACCATCCTGAAACCAGCACAAAGGTTTCCTGCACTTTCTTCCATACAATGCCTCGAAAGGAGCCATTCCTATGCTAGCTTGGTAACTGTTATTGTTAGTGAACTCTACCAAAGGTAGAATTTCATCCCAACTGCCCAAATGATCTAATACACAAGTCCTAAGCAAATCCTCTAAGGACCTGATAGTTCTCTCTGATTGTCCATCAGTCTGAGGATGGTATGCTGAACTAAGTCTGAGTTTAGTCCCCAAAGCTTCTTGAAGTGTTTGCCAGAATCTGGAGGTGAATCTGGGATCTCTATCTGAACTATGCTGGAGGGTACACCATGCAATCTGACTATTTCATCTATGTAAATCTGGGCAAACTTCCGCATAGAGATTCTCAGGTCTATAGGTAGGAAGTGTGCCGTCTTTGTCAGCCTGTCCACTATGACCCAAACAGAGTCATGCTTCCGCAAAGTACGTGGTAAGTGGGTAACAAAATCCATTGAGATACTGTCTCACTTCCACACTGGAATGTCTAACTGAGTTAACATGCCTCCAGGCCGTTGATGTTCAATCTTTGATTTCTGACAAGTCAGGCAAGCAGCTACAAACTTAGATACATCATTCTTCATGCCATGCCACCAATAAGACTTCTTGAGATCTTGATACATCTTGGTCATTCCTGGATGTAAACTGAGTTTGCTTTTATGACCTTCAGATACCACTGTTTGCTTTAGTTCATTATCTTCTGGTATACATATTCTATTTTTGAATCTCAAAATACCATACACTCCTAAAGAAAAGTCTTTAGCTTTGTCAGTATTTAATAAGCCCATGAAGTTCTTCAATTTTGAATCTTCCAACTGCTTCTCCTTCACCTTCTCCAGAAATTCATTAGTTATAACAAGTGTATTACAACTAATGCAATTTGATGACATGGAAACCTCCAAATTCATACTCCTGAAATCTTCAATCAATGCCAGCTCTCTAATCATAAGCGACGACATTTGTATCTTTTTACGACTCAACGCATCTGCAACAAGATTTGTCTTCCCAGGATGATATATTAGTTGGAAATCATAGTCTATTAAAAATTCAATCCATCTCCTCTGCCTCATATTTAACTCCTTCTAATCAAACAAATACTTCAAGCTTTTATGATCACTGAACACATTAAAACTAACTCCGTAAAGAAAATGTCTCCATATTTTTAAAGCAAAGACAACTGCTGCCAATTCTAGATCATGAGTTGGACAATTTCTTTCATGCACTTTTAACTGACGAGAAGCGTAGGCAACAACTTTCTTATTCTGCATCAGAACACAACTCAATCCCTGATAGGAAGCATCACAAAAAACTTCAAAAGACTGATTGGTATCAGGGATTGTCAATACATGAGCATTAGTCAACCTTCTTTTCAACCCTTCAAAACTTCTCTCACATTGTTCAGTCCATGCAAAAGGATGATCCTTTCTAGTCAATTGGGTCAAAGGAGCCACTATTTTAGAAAAACCTTCTATAAATCTCCTGTAATATCCTGCTAACTCGACAAAGCTTCTAATTTCAGTAACTGTTTTAGGACGTTCCCACTAAAGTACAACCTCCACTTTAGAAGGATCTACTGATATTCCTTGTGCAGAGATGACATGTCCTAAAAATTGTATTTCTGACATCCAGAAGTCACATTTTGAAAGTTTAGCATATAACTGTTTTTCTCTCAAAATGTTCAGGACGGTTCTAAGATGTTCTGCATGTTCTTCCCTTGTACGAGAATAGATCAAGATGTCATCTATGAACACTACCACAAACTTATCAAGAAAAGGTCTGAATATCCGATTCATATAATCCATGAAAATAGCTAGAGCATTAGTCACCCCAAATGGCATAACCAGAAATTCATAGTGACCATACCTTGATCTAAAAGCAGTCTTCTGAACATCTTCCACTTTCACTGAAATTTGGTATAATCCATGAAAATAGCTGGAGCATTAGTCACCCCAAATGGCATAACCAGAAATTCCTAGTGACCATACCTTGATCTAAAAGTAGTCTTCTGAACATCTTCCACTTTCACTGAAATTTGGTGATTTGGTGATAACCTGAGCGTAGATCTATCTTAGAAAAGACAATTGCCCCATGCAACTGATCCATCAAGTCATCAATTCTAGGAAGAGGATATTTATTCTTTATTGTTAACTTGTTTAATTGTTTGTAATCTATGCATAGACGTGACGAACCATCTTTCTTCTTCACTAATAGCACTGGAGCTCCCCATGGAGAAACACTAGGTCGAATGAATTGTTTCTCTAATAAGTCTTCTAGTTGTTTCTTCAATTCAGCTAACTCTACTGGTGCCATTCGGTATGGAGAAATTGACACGGGGCCGGCTCCGGGAGTCAAGTCTATTGCAAACTCTATCTCTCTTTTAGGTGGAAGTCCAGGAATCTCATCAGGAAATACATCCATAAACTCCTGAACTACAAACATATATTTTTGTACTTTATCAGTAACTATAGAACAAGCCAAGAGCATAAAATATTCTGCACCTTCTCGTATCTCTCTCTCAAACTGATGAGCTGAGATAACCTGCATTCCTTCTAATTTAGGGAAAATTAACTTCTTCCGACCACAATCTATAAGGATATGATTAGCAGACAACCAATCCATTCCCAATATAACCTCCAAATCTTTTAGAGGTATACAAATCATGTTGATCGTGTATCTATGCCCATCTATAATTACTGGACACTCAACACACATGGAAGAAGTTACTATAATACCTTTTGTTGGTGTAGATACCACCAACTCAAATTCTAATTCTTGGACTGACAACTTAAGCTTCTTAGCACAATCAAAAGATATAAAAGAATGGGTTGCCCCAAAATCAAACAATACAGATAACTGTGTTTCAAGGATAGAACAAATACCTCTTACAAGGCTATCAGACTGTGAAGCTTCAGCTCCACTAATAGCAAAAACTCTGGCAGCAGCTTTGGGTTTTTGATTACTATTTTGTTGTACTTGTTGCACTCCGCCAGAATTTGGAGCTCCCAATTGGACACGACAGTCTTTTGTTGCATGACCATACCTGTGACATCTATCACATGTCACATTTGACACTGGATGAGGGAAAAATCTAACAACATGTGGCCCACCACATCTAAAACATTTGAAACTAGATGGTGATTGAGAACTGGGTCTTCCACTGCTATAAGATTGAGGTTTGAAATAAGGTTTCTTTCTATCTTCATATTTAGGCATACTTTTATAAGGTCCTCCCACTTGAGGCTTAGCAAATCTGGTACTATTTTTCAAACTCTCCACTACTTTTGCTTTCTCCACTAGAGCAGGGAAATCTCTAATAGACATAGGAATCACTACTTCTTTAAGTTTTTGCTTCAACCCAAACTCAAATTTTCTTCATCTCCAAGCCTCAGTCATGGTCTAGGTGTAGAATCTAGCTAGGTGTTTGAACCTAGTAGCATATTCAGTGACTGAAAGATTTTCTTGTTCCAACTGCATGAATTCAATTTCTTTTGCATACCTGACACTATCAGGAAAATACTCCTCCAGGAATCTTACTTTGAAGTTCTCCCAAGTGGCATCTTCTCCTTTGTCTTCCATCATTTGCTTCATGCCTATCCACCAAAATTCAGCTTCTTCAGTTAGTACATAAATGACATAGGATAACTTTCTCTCTTCAGGGCATTGAGTAGCTTCAAAGATTCTTTCTATGTCTCTCACCCACTGGTCTGCTCCATCTGGATTTACCTTGCCATTAAATCTGGGTGGATTGTGTCTCAGAAAATCCTCCAGACTAAAAGTATGGGGTTGTTGGTGAAGCTGAGATGCTTCTGCTGCTAATCTAGCTGTTTCTAATTGATGAAGGGCGGCCTGATGTTGTTGTGCCATAGTAGCACTTTGTTGTTGCAAGGTTGTTGCCATATCTCTATTACCCGAGCTAAGTTGGGCATATCTACTGGTGGAGGAGGAGTAGGTGGTCTACGTGCCATTTACTAAGCACATAAAGAATTGGATTAGAAATTACTAAAAATTTCCAGCTACATCTTTAAGACAAATTAACTTAAAATAAATAATCACACAAAATAGATACAAAACTAATCAAGACTTATCTCTAAAATGTATTCTAGCTACTTAGAATTAAGATAGAAAATAATCTTGATCTAGTCATGAGTGTGCACCCTCACTACTCTATCAAGATTTTTTTTCATTCTTAATACTTTCATCTTTATTCATAACAATTAACTTGACTCGAAAACAAACAAAATTTCAAGAAAAACAACTTTGTCAAACATCTTATTAGAAACTTTTAACTAAGTCTTGACGCTAGACTTAAACAAAAATCTACACGCAGGAGAAACAAAATAAACCCAATACCCTAAGGTTATCTGATGAGCATATATTTATTCACACTCACTAGCCTTATTCATAGATTATTGGACTATAATAATAAATAAATCCATTGTTTTAATTAATATTCTTATAATTGGGTTTATTTGGGCCTTAACTATTATTATTGTTAATTTTGTGTTTTTAGAGTAAATTATCCAGAGGAAGCATCTACCTTTGTGAATGGGCCAAATATGCAAAAGTCCAAGTTGCTTCTTGAACCAAAACAGAAAACAAATTCTAAGGAGAAGAAAGAGAAAATAAAATCTACAATATCTCAGAAACAGAATTGGAAACAAATCTTCTGCAAAATACAAGAATTCTGGAAAGATAGAAACTTGGAAACGGTTAACAAAATATAAACTACAATATTCTCTCAAGATCCTTGGAGCAGAAAAGCCTATAAAAGGACACAAGCATCAAGGAGAAGAGGGAGAGTTTCATAGGGTTTTCTTAGTTTATTTTCTTCTTAGTAATTCTTTTGTTTTGCCTCCGCATGGAAGGCTAAACCTTTTTGGTTGATTCTTTTGTAATTCTCCATTGAGTTCTGAGGTTTTGTTCAATAAAAGTTTCGATTTTTAATTCTCTATAGCAGTTGTTTTTATTGTCTAATTTCCTGGAAAACTGGTTTTTGTGAGAGGTTGTACTTAAACGCATGATTGAGAGTCTTCCTTATCTTGAACTTTGGTTTCTTAGTTAGTTCGCATTGTTCTAATTAATTTCTTGGGCGCATGATTCAAGGGAGAGGAGGTAAGCATTCCCATGGAGTATACGCATGGAACAAAGTGGGTATTGATTAAACCAGTAGACGCATGCTTTACTGATGAGTTTCAGTTGAATCAGATCGGCGCATGTTTAATCTGGTTTAGCTCTGTTGGAGGATTGAGAAAAGATTAATCTTTAGAGAACCTGTGAAGAATTCAATGGTGGAAGAACTTGGGATCAACCGCTTTTTATTTGTTATTTTCATTTTTTTTATATTTTCTGCACAACTATCTCAAACCCCCTTTTTATCTTTATTGTTATTGCTAACTTTTATTGTCTGCAGATAGATTTTAAACCCTGATCAACTGATTTTTCTATTGGATTCGTTGGGAGACGACTTGAGGATATTTGTCCACAATTATACTATCATCTCTCTAGTGTTAGACAAGTCTACGCTAGAATCATATTAATTTGACAGGAAAACGACAGCTATCATTATCATAAGGATGAACCGCTCTGATACCATTTAATGTAACACCCCATAATTTACATATAACTATTACAATAAAAGTTCTACCAGTTTCAATACAAACTTGGAGTTTTTCAAAACATTTCTAATACATGATTAGGATTTATAGAAATACAAATATTTACATATCCACAGCTCAAAATAAAACTTGGTAACCTCTAAGGCTCTCCTGCACCTATATGGTCATCTGCTCGTGTACATAGTACAGCCATCACAGTTCAAACACAGCAAGAAAAGCAAGGGTAAACTACTGAAAATAGAATTTTATAATATACACACTTAAATCCAAAGAGAAAACCAAATTACATTATCTATTTATCAAATTATTCAATTTTCTTCAAATCTCAACAATAAAACAATCACATAGATCTCACATGGATTTACACATCCAGAATGTTCAACAAACAACGTCTTTCGGAAGACCCGTATTAAGTAAGTCCTACCAGAGACTAACACCTGATCCAAAGATTACCAGCGAATCCAACAGAAAGGATCAGGGTAAGTTCAATACAACACAAGTCGTGCATCTCATATGTCACGGTGTGCATGAACTCCCCCATCAGTTTCTCACCACCTGATATCTTAGTCTATGTGACTTAGATCATTAGTGAATCTCGGAGATCTCTGTTACCACATAGGCATCAATACTTAATACACAGCAAACATCAATCCATACATTATCCCGACATCAATACTTAATACACAACGAACATCAGTCCATACATTATCCCAAATGTATGAATTCAATTCCATACCATTTCGTCATACAATATCATTCAAAAAGTGATCCAAAATATTCAAAAGTCTATTTGACATAAAAAAAATAACACTTTAATACTAAATCATCAAAACCAAATATTTCCACAAATTTAAATCATATATAAACAAACAACCCAATATATATATAAACACACAACATCCCTGCAAAATAAATTGAATATTGGGACCACGTCCCTTCCACATCCAGATTTTCTAGCCTAGGGTTCTATTAAAAATTAAATTTAGCTTCCCTTACCTTAATTGTTTGCGTTCCAAGCAACTTCTAGAATTTTATTCTCCACAGTCTGGATAAGCTTCAAGATTTACGGGTCTAATGCAAGTTATCCAAACAGAACAAAAATTCAGTATATAATAGAATAAGTTGAGAGGATTAAACTTCTCAACTGACCCCACAAATATTGATGACTAAATCCTAAGGAAAAACAGCGAACAAAGGATATTTAGAGTAAAAATGAACTTACTCTGTTTGAAAATCTGATCGGGTAAAAATGTTCCTTAACTCCTCTGCTAGAGTGTGATATGATCATATTCTAAAATAGATGAGGTATGAAGTGAGAAATTAAAGGAGAAGAGAGAAGTTGGTAGAGAGAGAAGTGATTTGGAAGAAAAAAGAATGTGGGGAACGCTTTTTCTGTCTTTTTTTAAAAAGTGTCGTTACACTCTTTCAGATTCATTTTTTTATAATGTATTATTTTAAATTTTTATTTCCAAACATTCTCAAAAATTAAAAAAATATGTAGGGTGCAGATTTAAAATATTGGGTGTAGGAAGAATTTGGGAAGTTTTTTTGGTTACGGCTCTGCTATCCATATTCTTTCATTTTTATATTCTTTCATTTTGGTTTGAAAGTTTGTTTCGCCGCCCTGCTATTCATATTCTTTCATTTTGGTCTTTCTAGATTTGCAAAGACTTAAAAAGAATTTAAAATTTGTACAATGTGTTGATTTTGGTTTACCCTCTGCTGTCCATATTCTTTCATTTTGATCTTTCTAGTTATTTAGTTAAAAGAACATTTTATAACAACCTATTTTTTTTTAATTATATATATATATATATATAAAAGCTTAAAAGGAGTAACTTAAATCTATTATTACCTACACAGGACCTCTTGCATATGTGTATTCATTTTTTTTATTACAATATATATATATATATATATATATATATATATTATATGTGTATTTATATTTATTTAAATGATATATATATATATATATATTTTAAAGAAAAAAATTAAATTATTTTGTAGAGAAAATACCAAATAAAAATAACTATCAATATTAATAAAATCAAATTTTAAATTTTGTAATTTTGTTAGAAAATAAATTATATTGATGAAATATTTATACATTTTACTTAAATTTCTATTATATTTTAAAAGAATTAAAAAAAATAAAAATTAAATAATAAAACTAAATGTGTTAATAAAAATAAAATCAGTAATTAATTGTATCCACTTAAAAATAATAGTTACAAATTGTAAATTTTTTTTTAAGAATTTAATATTAATTTTTTTTAATTTTAAATTTAAGTAATTATAAAATGATAAAATAGAAAAAAAAAAAAAAATTGTGTACAAAAAAACTATAATAAAAAATCTCCTTGTAGGTTTAGATTTTTTTATTTTTTTACTTTACACATTAGTATTTTTTTAAATTTAAAACGTATCTAAAATCGTATACAAGACATACGAGCTTCAAATTTTTCTATTTTTTTTAATTAGACAGATTATAATATTTTAAAACTGAAAATGCATATTTCATATATTACTTTAAATTGAAATTGTATATGAATTATATGAGTTAAAATTCTATATGAAATATAGGAGTTTTTTTTCTGAAATCGTAAATGGATTTGACGATTCTTGTTTGATAAATGGTATATTCAATATATGATTTACCATTTTTTAATTAAAACATCAGATGATATATCCCTTTACATAATAGTATTCTATTGTTAAAATTAATTTTTATCTTAAAATGTTCTTTAATAATTGATTAAATACAACACGTGTGGATTATAATGTATTATGTATAATTTGATAAATAAAAATATGTAAGTATAAAATATATTTTCACTTAAATGTTGTTTATATAAACTTGGACTGTTAATAATTTAATTTATGTTATGGAAACATTTTTAGTTAATTAGTTTTATTCTCATCCGTTATATTTATTCTCATAATAATATTTATTCTCATCCGTTATTATTTGCCGGGGAATACACAAAGTCCGTAAAATAGATGAAACGCATAATATGCATCTAGAATTGTCATGGGCTAACAATGAAATAACTTAGGAAAAGATTTTGATGACAGTGAAAAAGTAACATACATATAGTTGGCAAACCATTATAATAACATAATAATAATTTAAATTAAAAATAAATCTAATAAAATTAAAATATTTATTTATTTATTTATCAAGTATATGTTTATTATTATTTATGGTGTCAAGATATCTTACCCAATAACTTAAGCATAATGACATATTGACACCATCTACATTAAATACATACAACTAACATCTTAATAAATTAATATTTTTATTATTTATTATTTTAATTTTTAATTTAAAATATTATTATAAGGAGATGTCAAGTAATATTTTTTTAGCTATGTGAAGTGTGAAACAAAAGTTTTTCTTTTCATTTTAAGATGCCACACATGTGTGAAGAAGTCGTGCAAATAGTCAGTGGGTTCTACCGTGGAATGGGAACCATGGTTACCTATCCTAATTCTCTATAAATAGTAGATCCTTGAGTCTCTGTACTACAAACAATTATCTTTCTTGCCCACTTCAACTCTCATCTTACCATGAAAAGCAACATAACATACCTTGCTCTTGTGACATTTCAGTTAACTTGTATTGGAATCAAGTATGGAGTCTCCAAGACCAATCCTTTCCAGCAATCAACGCTCTTGCTTCTCCTCACTGCAATGTTTTCCCATGCTCTTGCATCTGCAGCTGACATGACCAAGCCAATCACCGTCATAACATTTCATTTCTCAGGGATACTTGGATGTGAAACACTGCTGTGGATGCTCATTGCTCAGCTTTTGTGGTTCTCTGTCATTAACTTCCTTCTTTTACTAATAGTCAAATTCTTGTACTTTGACTTCCTCACTCAACAACTTTTATCCTTCAACTGGGTCACTCAGCTGCTCCCTGGAACACCTCCAAATATTGTTGAGATGTCAAATACAGAACAACAACCTCAGGAATCCCAGGTGTAGCATCCGATATATATAGGTTTGGAGTTATGTTTCCGGCTTTATGCTTATGTTCACATTATGCAGTCTTAATTTTTTCTATTTGTGCTTGTAGTGCTTTCTCTTGTTCCTAATAATTACTGGTTAGATTAATTCCCAAATCATCGGGTTATTATCTGCAAAGTAAACCAAGCTATTTTACTTTTACTTTGATCTTCTATAGAAGTTGGAGTAATTAACACAGTACTGTTCATGGATCAAGTGGGATATGAAATTCAGAAAAGCCCAGTTCCTCACTCAACTCCTTTTATCCTTCAACTGCATCACTCAACTGCTCCCTGGAACATCTCCAAATATTGTTGAGATGCCAGAACCGCAACCTCAGGAATTCCAGGTGTAGCATCCCAGATATATAGGTTTTGAGTTGTGTTACTGACTCTATGCTTATGTCATATTATGTAGTTTTAATTTTCTCTATTTGTGCTTTCTCTTGTTCCTAATAATTACTGGTTAGATTAATCCTCAAATCATGGGGTTATTACCTGTAAAATAAACCCGCCTATTTTACTTTTACTCTGATTTTCTATACAAGTTGGATTAATTATGATAAAACAGTATTGTTCATGGATCAAGTACGATTTGGAGTTAGATTAATCCCAAATTATGGGTTCATGAATATGTAGGTTTTGAGTTGTGTTTCTGGCTTTATGCTTATGTCATATTATGTAGTCTTAATTTTCCCTATTTGTGCTTTCTCATGTTCCTAATAATTACTGGTTAGATTAATCCTCAAATCATGGGGTTATTACCTATAAACCAGGCTATTTTACTCTGATTTTCTATACAAGTTGGATTAATTCTGATAACTCAGTACTGTTCATGGATCAAGTAGGATGTGGAGTTAGATTAATCTCCAAAATATAAGTTTTTGAGTTGTGTTTTTGACTTTATGCTTATGCTCATGTTATGTAGTATTTGTGGCTGTTTTTTTATGTCTCTTAGTCCCATGTAACTATTGGTTAGATTAGTTCCCAAATCATCACGTTATTATCTGCAAAAAAACATTTTTATTAAAATTAAAAAAAATTATACAGAAAGTCTAATGCAAGATACAATGTAACATCTTTGTCCATAACAGTTTTTATATATAAAAGTTAAGAAAATAGCAGAAAATGGTTTAAGAGAATAGCTAAAAAGAGCTGAACTTAACAAAACATATGATTCAACAAACTTGAGAACATTTAGACAAACCCCGAAACCCAGTCCTAAACCACTTCTTTTGCTGTCAAAATGTTCTAAAATTTCCCACAATATATGAATGCAACAATCTTTGAGATTTATCCGTAAAAATCCACGTTTAGTTTGAAGAAATTCAAATGTAATCTTTTAAAAAAAAAAAAAAATTTTAATAAATATGTTTTCTTTCGATCTTATTCCTTCTTTTGTTTGTTATTGTTACGAGGATTCCTTGTGTAATTAGTTTACTTTGCTTATAATAACGTGATGATTTGGGAATTAATCTAACCAATAGTTACATGAAATGAACTTAATCGGACTCCAAGAGACATTAAAAAACAGCCACAAATAGAGAAAATAAAACCTAGCACAAGCATATAACATGAGCAGAAGCATAAAGTCAAAAACACAACTCAAAACCCATATAATTTGGATATTAATCTAACTCCAAATCCTACTTGATCCATTAACAGAGTTATCAGAATTAATCATCCAACTTGTATAGAAAATTAGAGTAAAAGTAAAATAGCCTCGTTTATTTTACCAGGTAATAACCCCACTATCTGAGGAATAATCTAACCATTCATCTACCATTAGTACTTCTTCTGTCATGCTTTTTCTTTCCTGCATTTGCACACCAATCCAACTGCAAGTGGTAGTTTTTAATTTTATTTTATGCGTGTGGGACCGTGGCTGTGCACAATTAGTTCATGCATGTTCACCGTTGTTTTCTCTTCCCAACTTGTGCCAGTTCTACTGCAAACCATTTCGTGACATTTTTTATATGCAAAGTGGGGCAACCGATATTGAAGAATTTAAAATGCCATTTTTGCACAAAAGTAGTTATTTTTTTTCAAAAAATAAATAAGTCATACTATATAGATACGATTTCATAGTGAAAATGTATCTTAATGATAATTTCAGCTCAGCAAGGAAATCAAATAAAGATAATAAATTTAAAAACAGAAGAAACCTCCAATTCACAAATCATCCATAACCTAATTTGAGGATATTACGAAAGGAGAGTTAGTTGGATGTGCGAACATGAAAAAGAAGAGTACCTGGTGCAGCGCTTAGGAATAGAAGGTTACGGGCGAAGTTAAAGGCGGAAATAGCGGCGACGCCGGAAGAGGAGTTGCCGGAGCTGAAAACAAGTAATGAAAGTCAGCTTCTTAGTGAAAATGTATCTATAAATATGACTTCAGAGTAAAAGTCTAAATGGGATTTTAATATAAAATAATATAATTAAAATTTAAATACAACTTTCATTCTATTTTGAAGTTTATCCATAAGAAACTATTTATCTATTTTCATAAAAAAAAAAAAACTTAAAATGAACATTCAGTAGGGATTGGAGAGAAGTTACTTAACAGTCTTAAAAAAGTAGAGCACATGGGTCCACGGTTTGTTTTTGTTGAGATTGGTGAGGACAGCTTCTTCCTACACCTCCATGACTTCTTCCTACACCCATACTAAAATCACATTTACTATTATACCTTTCAATAAAAATATTAGTTTAATCTACTTTAATCTCAATTTTTCTTTATCACCTTCTTTCATTTCACTCGTAAGCGCTGCTCCCACCCTCTCCTAGCCCCTTCACCTTTCTCCTTCCCTCAAAGTCTCCCACCTTTTTCCTTCACACTTCCATTTCATCTTTGTTAAACCTCTCATTCTCCATCATTAACCAGTGTCCTCTTCATAGGTTAGTAATTTTAATTTTAAAATGTAATATGGGAAGCATTTGAATTTGGGAAGCATTTGAAAAGCATGTATGCTCTTCACACCATAGGAACCGGAGTGGATTTTGAATTATATTCCAGATTATGTAATCCGGTAGGTTAAAACTCAAAAGTTTTGGATTACATAATCTGATAGAGTTTTTGGTTTTCCAGCAATTCTAGATTATGTAATCCGTAAGTCATATTTGAAGTTTTAAAATGACTTATGGATTGCGTAATGCATAAGTCATATTAATACAACAAAATGGATTTCGGATTATGTAATCCATAAGGCATATGTGGAGTTTTAAAATCACTTCTGGATTATGTAATCTATAGTTCATTTTGGTACCAGATTACACAATCCATAAGTGTTAATTTGGTAGGTTTGGATTCGGTATACCTACGGATTATCTAATCAAAACGTTTTGCTTATGCAACGGATTATGTGATCTGTTGATCCACCGAATTAACTAATCTGTAAATTACTATTTAAAGTACAAAGCTTATCGGAGAATGAGAATGACAAACTCACCAATAGTGACAATGCCGACACCAGGACAATCGTTAACACCTATCAACTACCACCACGCACTACCTGAAGTACCACTTCAAGGACTCTGCACCCCACCACCACACAAAGTGGTGTATTTTTCACTCGCAGAAAAAATGTAAAAGAACATTTTTATTTTTATCTTTTTTACTGAAGGATAATTTTGATATTTTAAAATTTTATGGAGGTGTCCGAAGAAATCATGGAAGTGCAGGAAGAAACTGTCATTGGTGAGTAATCTTTACATGTGGGCCACGGATTTTTATTTGAGAGAATATTTGAACGAAGACTGCTTCTTCTTCCTGCACCTCCACTATGTTCTTGAGTTATTTTATAGTGAAAATATTTTATAGAAATATATTTTTGAATCGGAAAGTGTTCTCTGAATTTATAAAATCCAGTTTTTTTTTAAAAAAAAATACATATTTCAGATTACATAATTTGGAAGTTGATATTAAAATGTAAATAATTTTCATATTATGTAATCTAAAATATATTTAAAAAAAATATATCTCAGATTACATAGTCCATAAACTATTCTTAAATTCATAAAAGACTTTTAAATTATGTAATCTAAAATGTATTTCAGATTACATATCGGAAGTTAATCACTTATTAGAAAATACTTTCGAATTGTGTAATCTAGAAACTAATCACAAATCTAAAAAAAGGTTTTCAAGTTACATATGAATCTGAAAAAAGACTTCTGAATTATGTAATATAGAATATAATACACTTTAACATTTTTACAAAAATAACATTTTTGGAATATAAAAGTTTATGGAGGTGGGAAAAGAAGGTATGGAGGTGCAGGAAGAAGTGTTGCATGAATTGAACAATGATTCAGGTCAAGCAAAAGAGAGAAAGAAATGGAGTCTATGTGTGGGTCCCACAGTTTCTATTGGTGATGAAAAATCTGTTAATGGGCCTTTTATTTTGACATTACTCTTTGCACCTTTAGATTTGTTCCAAATCTTAAGCTTTTATTTTAGGCCTTTCTATTTGTTGTGAACACCGTGAACTTTTTTGTTGTTATCTCAAATAAACTTTAGATATTCCAATGAACATACGGGTTATATAATATTTAATAAAAATAAGTTGTTTGGCTATTTTCATGATTGTAAACATTTTGCTCAATATATTTTTATGATAAAAATTAAAAATAAATCACACAAATTATAAAAAAAATATGAAAATATATAATTTTAAAAAAAAAATATCAACATAAGTGGACAAATACTTTAACATACATTTTGTTTTTTCATTATTAATAGAAATATGAAGGATCAAGGTTAATCTTTATTAGATCCAAATAATTTTTTTAAAATAGTTTAGTTTTGTTTAAAACAGACTTCTTGTTTCTTTTCCAGTATAAAATAAACATTTTAAAAAATCACATTCGTTTTGCACATGTAATGAAATGTATCATTGTCTTTGGATACATATCGTAAGGTGTTAATATCTTCCTTAGACATAATGGACTCTCGAACTCTAAATTTGTTTTTCTCATAGTTTTTTGTAATAAACTATGACGACTTGTCTCTGTTTCTTAAAGTTATTTTGTTTGTCAACTTATCGTAACCCCAATTGTGACACAAGTTAACTAAACCGTTATTTCAATCTTACTTTCTATAGTCTCACAACGACATGATCTATGAAATTTACTAGTGGAGATGGGTTGAAATGTCTTCCAATCTATCATTCTTGCTTATTATGTTGCACTTTTGTTGCATTCATCATATTAACAACAATATCATCACATGCATGCTTATTGCTGATAAAAAAAAAAAATCATCACATGCATGGTCACAATCTCTTTACGAACTCATGTCGTAGATATTTGAGTGTCATGTACAGTCACCTTCTACATGTTTGTTTCCTTGAAATCAAAGGAAAAATTTGAGAAAAAGAAAGATGTCCCCCCTCTTTGTTTATGATGAGAGAGAAGAGAGAGAAAAGAATTCTTCACTATAACATGAAATACTAACAACAAACTATCACTTTCACATTTGGACAATAAAACTCTATTGTTTTAACTCAAAATCTTTATTCTCTCTAAATTTACCAAACACATATATTAGTTCAAATTGTTAATACAAATATGTTCAACCTCAAACATGATTTATCCAAATATTGATTTAATGATCTAAAGTGAGACTAAGTTAGGACAAACTTTATTATAGAAATTTCATATTTTCAAACATGTATATTCTTTTTCTAAAAAGCTAGAAATAAATTTATTCATTTTGTTTGCTACAAAACATTCTTTACAATGAGTTTATATAAATTACAATGCTATAAATTATTTTAAATATTTAATTTAAATGATCTTATAGAACATATAATATTTTTATTAAGAAAACTTTTTTTGGATTTCAAGAAAGTTAAATTCTAATTTTTCTTAAGTAATAAAATTTTGAAATATGTAACTAAAAAGAATTATTAATATGTTATTTGTTAAAACATAAATCAAACCTAAAGCAAACATTCTTAATTTCTGATTTTTTTTAAATTTAAAAAATATATGTTGTGACAAACACCTGAAATTAAAAAGAAAATACAAATTTTGGAATTTTTCTGTCCATGTTCCTAGGTAGGACACTTCCCCCAGAGTGTCAGGCACATGAGTATGTGTTATTGGCCGATAGTTATGCCCAGACAAAACTCAACTGAATCCAATGTTTATTATAATAAATTATTTTTAATATTTAAATAAATTCTTTTAAAAATCTTCACCATATAACGAATTAGGTTACAAACATAAATATAAAAACATAATTGATTATGTAATTAATAATACATTTTCTGTTTTTATATTTTGTAAAAAAAATAAAAGATTTGTTCATTGTATGAGATTTTACTTCTTTCCTTCTCCACTGCTTATGTTCTATAGAGGAAGTAGTTCTGCTTTCCAAACGGATCGTGTTCCATACACTTCCAGATCTATTTCACCTTCTTCGTTGGCTCCACAACCATGCTCACTGTTTTCATGTTCGTTAGATCTATTTTTTTCTATCACCAAAGAATTAACCGCATATGAGATATTTGCATATAAAGTATTGTTTGTTTTAGAGGATGATGCTCCATCACGATTTTCTACGTATCGATTTACGCTGTATCAGGATCTGAATTGAAAATAGAAACTGCTTGGTTCTCAGAAATTGGACAGTAGGCACCCAAGGATTGACTCACCAATTACTCCAATCCTTCTAGCTCCAAGTCCATGAATTTCTTCTCTACTCCACCTAGAAAGTCTTGGGTGTTGATCCTTAGGTGTGTGGATTTCATCTTTAATCTTTAATCTCCAATCTTGCTACACCAGCACCAACCTGCTAGTTCTTCCAACAGCACCCAGCAAAGGCTTTGTTCCAAAGGCTCTTAAAAGACTAGGCAGCATACGCACTGAGCTAATTGTGCATGCGTCACATCAGCCATTAGATCTATGAACGACTCAGATGGTGGTGTTGTAGGAGAAGACACATACATCAGATCTGTATGAACCGGATCCACCTATTCAATATCGTTGATGAATTCTATATGTTGCTCGAGAGTTTCACAGATCAAGTTTCCCTAATAACATCTTCCATGAAAGAACAATTTGACAGAAGGTAAGAACAAAAGAGAGGAACAGTGTTCACTGTATCGATTGAATTGAAAACATAACTAACCAAAACAACCTATGTAACCAATAACGAACCCTAACAACAGTACTTTACATTGATTCATTTGAAAAGAAAAAAAAAGGAACTCTAAAAAAAGTGTTCACAGTGTTATTACCAAGAAAGCCACCTTTGGTCAAAGAGTTCACCGGGGATCTCATCGGAAAATTGATAGCGGCTGAGATTAACTAAGGGAAGAAAGAGGAAGATCCATATTGGATCCTAGCCAGAGAGATTTGTTGACTTGTTCTAATGACTTTTTTTTGGGAAATCGCATGAAACATGTAAATTCGTTACTTCAGAGATTCAGGTGAGTGGGGACCACCTTTCGGCTCAGGTTCTAAGAGGTAAGTGATAACTGATCCTCGCCGTTAAATTTATCAATCAAATGTTTAAATTAAATTAGTTATCGGCTCAGATCTCTCTCTCTCTCTCTCTTCTTCTTTTTTCTTAATTGAACGAAAAAGAAAAAACATAAAATATGATTGGGTTACACAAACTCCTTAATAGTGTGTTAAAAGTAAAACCTAACTATATAGTGGATTGAAAGCGAGAATAGTACACAATAACGAAACCAAGAACTGCATGACATAAAACAAAAAATAATAGTATACTAAATAAAACAAAGCAAATTTTACAAGGAAGAGGGTATATATATTAATGATTAATTTTGCAGTCGGTTGAGATGAGCTAGTGAACAACAACTTAATGACATAAGAAAACTGGTATACAAACAGTATTACATTCTCACTGTATTTCTTCAAGTTCTTGGTCTTGGGCTTCCAAGTCTGTGGTGTGATGAGGCTGTGGAGTCGTGTGTGTCTTGTTGGTATAGAAAGAGTTTCACATTCTCACTGTATTTCTTCAAGTTCTTGGTCCTGGGCTTCCAAGTCTTTGATGTGATTTGTGTCTTGTTGATCTTTTCGGAGAAAATGAATGATATGATCCTTGAAGAAGAAGCATGCAAAGAGGAAGAAAAAGGCATTTATGATATAGTAGGAGGAAAGCCAGGAGTGAGGAGGTAGGATAACGCAGATGAGGGTTTCAGTAGCAAGAATACCAGAAGCGTGGAGAGTAATTATAGCTGTGATTGAGGGTTGAGGTAGGGAAAGAGCAAGAGCGTGGAAGAACATGGATGTGAGAAAGAAGACGATCTGAAGGTCAGTGATGGGGTAGGGCTTCATAGCAAGTAAGTTAACACAGACGGCTATGAAGGCAGCGTAGCCGGGGTAAGGTTTATGGGTTATGTGTGTCTGCGCTCCCATTTTATGGTGTGAGTTGGAGGGGATGATTGAACTGAAGCTTTATAGAGAGAGTTGTGTAGCTAAAATAATAGTCTCCCTCAGAAAAAAACAAGCCATTCTAATTAATTTATAAAAATATGTATGCAAAATTTGACTTAAACAATGAAACATATTAATCTGTGGCTTTTTATTAGCTGTTAGCATTAGAAAAGTGAGTGATACACACTCCTGAATCAACCGTGCAAAACATAACACACTCTTCTAATCTAAATTTAAACTTCTTGCTTCACCTGCCACTACAAGAAAGTGAAATTAGCATGCAATTTCCTTCCTCTGATTATGATTTTTTCTCTGTTCATACATGCCTCTTTGATATTATGTTACCAAACAATATTAACTCAACCTAACCCAACCTCGGTTAAATGAAAATTTAATTTAAAGATAAAAAATAATTAGTCATCACTACATTAACTAAATTTAGAGATAAAAATAATTAATCACTATATTAATTAAATTAGATTATATTTCAGAGATGAAAATTATTTATATTTAAAATGATTTCTATTATATCAATTATTATCTTATCTTATTTGTTTTAGTCCTTATAGTTAAGTGATGGGACAAAAATAATTTAGTGTTAGAGACTAAGATAACCTAAGAGTTACTTTGTATTTAGAGAATTTAGTATGTTATATGCAATATTATTCCTCAAATTTTAGTTTTTATAACTTAATATATATTATAAGAAAATTAGAAATTAATTTTAGAAATATTATTTAGAAAGGAGTGTTACGTGTTGTGTGATGCTTATCTTTCACTGATTTTAATGTACATATTCGAAATAAAAAGAAATATGTTGATTGGAATTTTTTTAAATAGAATCAGCCAGTACAAATGGTTAAATAATTTATTTATGAAAACAGTTTAAAGATTTCCAAAATTTAAGATGAATTAGAAAGCCATTTTCATTTTATATCAAATAAAAAAAAAATAAGAAAAGAGAAGAACCGTCCTAAAACTATTGGAAGAAGTTATTAATTCAGTCTATAAGTCAACAATTGAATGTCATCAAATTCTATTTAACAATATTTTCATTTTATTAATATGTAATGTTTTTTCACACATTTTTTTCATTATCCTTACATTTTAAATTAATTATTTTCAAAATCAATATTTTAAATTTATTATTATCTTTTTAGTTATTAATATGATGCAAAGTTAATATAAATTGAAATATTTAGATGACAGGATATAAACACTAGTTAATATTATATATACTAGTTTTGCTGTCAGGTTTTTTTATAAGTTGGTGTAAGAGGGTAAGTTTTTTTTTTTTTATAGTTTATTTTTTTTTTATTTGTATAAAGGTTAAGGTAACTCTAAAGTCTCCCTTTAATTTTTTAATTCTTTGCAAATAAAATAAAATAAATAATATTACATATGCAATAGCCAAATGAATATTAATAGAAAGCATTAATCTAGCTACGTATTTGCCGACACGATGACGTTGAAGATGACGGTAGTTTATAATGGGTCCCAATAAGCTCTATTTCCTTTAAAAGTTGTATATAATACTGCATGTATAGTTACGTGTTTTTTTTTTATATTCCAGACAAAAAGTATAAAAGCTTTTATTTTAAGTAATATATATATATATATATATACATAAATAAATATGTTTAAAAAAATATAAAAAAATTAATTATTATATTAACTAAATTAGATAGTTATTATATACTTTTAAATTTCAAAATGACATCTATGTTTGCTGTTGTTTATATTCATACCATTAATTTTATATTTTTTTAGTTTATATACATATATTTATCTATTATAATAAAAAATGAAAAGGTTAAAATAAATTTTTTTATAAATTTTTTATTAAAAGAATTAATATATTTATTAGTTTTTTCATAATAACCTTTAACTACACTTGAAATGGAATGGAATAAAACGAATTATTTTATAATAATAAATATTATTTAATAGTGTTACAAGATTTTTGTTTAGGGATCGTTATAGAGGAAAAAGTATCTTATAGTATATTTCATTTTATTGAGCCTAACGAAAACATTTGCACTTGGAATAAGGAATTTACGTATTGTTTTATTAAATCAAATCCAACTCAACTTGTTTTTGTCAAGTTGAAATGAGTTGGATGAATATTAGATGATACATCTATAATAGTTTAATGTGTAGAAAATATTTTATATTATTTAATATTCTTTTATCGAAGGTTTTTACGTTGTGTTTTCAATAATTATAATGAAAGAGGCATTTAGTAAATATAAAGAATATATTAGATGAAAGTGCATGAAAGGAAGAAAGTAAAGTTTGGTGAACAAATAGCTTCTGAGTCAAACACAAATATCATATATAAATAAATAAATAGTATTTTTTATTAAGGAAAGTTGGAAAGTTGTAGAATAAATTAAATATTATTATTAATTAATGATAAACTCTTTTGTTAATTTTTTGTGATGCTTTCGCACGTAGATAGGTACACACTCAAACCTCAGAAAAATGTCACATCAGTTACAATTAATCCGACTTGACTTATTTATTTGGAAGTTTCAAATAGAGGGATGAAGTTTTCTGGAAGTTTTTATGGAAGTTTGAAAACCAAAAATGATAAAACCCAAAAAAATACATTTCATTTGAGAACCTATTATAATAATATATTTTATTATTTTAAATTAAAAAATAAAATAAATATAATTAAAATATTAATTTATTAAGTTCTCAGATAACTATAATTACTATTTGGAAACCTCTTGCTTTTTGCCTTCAAATAGTGTGTCAAAATTAAAGGTAAGAATGAGAGAGAAACGTGTACCTTTTTTATATTACTTTACTAAATTAAAAAGATTTGAACTATATTTACTATATTATTAATAAATTTTTTTCTATAATTTATTTTATATATTATTTGATAATTTATATATTATTTTAATTGATAGTGTATATAGTATAAGAAATAATTTTAATAAAAAAATAAAATAAAATGATTTTTGGTAATGTATTTGAAAATATAATTAAAACTTATTTTTGAATATTATTTTCATATCATATGTACATAATATAAGTGTATTATTGTTAGTTGTTTTTACTTTTAAATAGTTAGTTATTATGGGTCGAAGATATTATCTGCAAGTAATGAATGTAAAATGGAAAACTTCATTAAATTAGATTTGATATATCTAAAGAAGATAATTGATATTATAAATATTCCAGAAATTTCTAATTAGTTTCTATATTTCAATATATCACATATCTTAGAAGTGAATTAACAATTTAAAATAATGATTTTTTGTGTTATCATGTAATTATATGTCTTATTTGTAATTTTTTATTCTGTTTCAAAATTAAATTGGTATTTTAGTTAAACTTAATTATTCTTTTAATGTGATTTGCCATGTACTTTTTCAACAAAAACAAACATTGCCTCTAATAGAACTATGTAAAATATTGCAAATAATCATTAGTCAAAATTATTGCATTAGTTGATGATAATCATCTGACTTTATACCAATTAATTTCACGTGACTTTAGATTAATTAATTTGATGAGACTTTAAAACAAAATAATTTCACGTGAGTTTAAACTAATTAATTTTAGGAGACTTACTAATTAATTGCAAATCTAACATAGACTTTTAACATTTGAAAAGAGTACTTTTGTCTCACACTTTTACACACTGTCAAAAGTTTTATTTTTCTTGTTTAGTATAGAAAGGTTAATTTCAAATCCGTAAAATAGAAGAAAAACATAAATTTGAGAGTCATTTTCATTAAAAATTACATTTTCATTATTCAAATCATACTTAACACAACAAAGTCAGAGAAAACGGAGTTCTACAGGTTATAAGTCTTCTGTTCAACGTCCTAGTGAACAACCCATGACCAGAAGCGCTTAAAAATCCAAGTTTGATGTGTTTAGATTATTGATTTAAGATTTACAGGAAAATTAGAATTATAATGATATAAAAATAGAATCTTCATTCTTCTAAGTCGATAATATTATGAATGGTCCAACAATGATTCGATAACGGATGATACGATAGCTCCAATAAATACTTATTAAAATAAGTTTTAAATGACTATGATATCATACTAAAAAATAAATTTTTTAAATTTAAAATAATATTATAAAACCAGTTAATTAAGTGAGTTTTACAAAACTTATATACTTATATATAATAAAATATTTTTATCTATAATCTTCAATTTCAAAACTCTGTTATTAGACAGTGAAGTAATAATATACTGTTTTAATAATTGAAAAAGAGTATATGATCGAGTAATGATAAAAAGCAAATGGTTGGAGAATATAGTGATCTGCATGGTGGCGCCTTCAAAATCACGAGGCTTTCATTGTGGGTCCTTCTTGTGCCGCCGCCATTTGCCGTGGGCATGTGTTGAAAATTAGAAACAGATATAAGAAAGGAACGAAAGAAGACACGTTCCCTTAAGCAAGGAAAAAGACAGTGATGGTGTTGAGGCTGGTGGGGCAGATTCAAACACGCAAGAAGAGGTAAAGCAAAAATTTTGTCATTGAATGCAAGATTTTTCGTTGCCTTTGACTGGAAAAAAAGCTCCTGAGAGAATAATGCCTGCAATTTGGTTTCTTCCAAATAGTTGACTGTGGAAGAAGAAATCTTGGAGCATATCTGTTATCCGAGGAGACAATCCCACATCTAAAGAAAAAATAACCAACGAAGAATCTTACGGGATATTCATACGTAATTGGCTAAATTTATTTATTTATAACATGAGTAATTAACTTAATTCTATAAATAATAACAATAATACATTATTATTTTTAGCTAAATCATTTTTCTTTTTCTTTTTCCTTTTAACTTTTTTTTCTATCACTCCCTCAATTTCCCTAATTATACAAAAAAAAAAAAATAGTTTAACTTTTTTTTCAAGACTTTATCCCTAAGAAAACCTTAACTTCTGATATGTCCAAGTCAAACTCAAGTCAGAGAAGGTTTGAAAATTGTTTTTGATGAAAATATGGCTGGTTATACTTTGTTAAGCTTAAAGATTAAATAGTGACGCTTACGAAAACAAACTTTTCAGTAATTTTGTGCCAGTGGTATAAATAAAAATTTATGGTGTTTAATAAAAAACATAGCTAGAAAGCTGAGAATAAATATATTTTTTCACAGAAAATTGTATTTCCATTTTTCAAATAATTCTTGCGTAGACGTATGAGACAGACGAAACAGAGTCCACAGAATTCCAAAATCATTCGAATGATAAAGTTATTTGAGTACAAATAAATAAGAAATAAAATTAATGTGTTAATGATTAATTGGGTTTATTAAAACTCGAAAATTTTGACTCTAATACCTTCTTGGTACAGGAATACTATTTTCTTGGAAATAAAACATATAAAAAAAAATTATATTACAGATATAAAAAACATGGTTCATCTATTGAAATGTGTAACGAATAATTGTAAGAATCGAAAGATACGTTGCCGTGCAGCTATGAAAGAGAAATACGGAGGGCAACACCAACATTTAAAATATTTAATTGACACTTGTATTTGTTAAAAACAACATGGACAACATGACAACAGAGAGAAACATGTGAGTTAAAAGTGAAGAAAATTCAACACTTAGAAATTACTTTCAATTAAAAGCATATATCATTTCTCTGGATAAAGTATAATGTATTTTTTTTTATCAACAAAGAATAAATAAATTAAGAGGGATATTTCAGGATGTCCCAACCCTTATACAATACCCATACATTACATGTGGTAAACCACATGTAATTCAAGGCTTCCAAATCATAGAAAGTTGTTCATTTCAGCAAATCTCTACTCACCTGGGGTTCACCCCAATTACAAAAAACCTACATTAATAAGATGGTACTAAACTCATCCAGCTTGAAGGCATAAACTCACGAATGAAAAACCTGCATTGTTCGGCTGAACTCCTGGTATTTTCCATCCCAAAACAGAGGATTTAATCCTTATTGTTACCACACTCCTGCATCACCTAGGACTTGTGTATAGCTCCAACTTGTTATGCGTCTTCTCCTCTCCCATATGCGCTCATCACCCTAGTCCATACACCGCTTTATAGCTTCAAAAGGTTACCACTGTAACCAGTATGAGAGCTTTTCCGTCCAAGAGCACCCCTGCATAAAGAACAGAGAACAAGTTCTCCAATGTTACCTTATTTTTAAAGAGAAAGAAACTCCTTAGCCACACCCCCCACTCTCACGCTGTCTCTACTCCCCGTGAGAGCATCTCACTCCATATACATCTACCATACCTCCTTCCTTCTTCACACCGATTATCCACCTTCCGCCCCTTTTATTTAAATGCATGACATTGGATTTAAAATCCAGTCCACTAAAAAGTAGGTGAAAGAATTTGATTTATGTTTTAACCATAGTCATGATTTGATTTGGGCCTTTTGGAATATCTCCTCTGCATCTACTACACCATGCTTAAACACCACCTCGTTCCTTTGGTCCCATATGCTCCTCACAATTGCTGGCCAAACTCCTTTTCAAACCAAATTTTTTTTTTAGTTAACCTGGAATAAGTGGAAACTCTCAAAATTGGTCTTTATATCATTATGTTGGGCAAGCACTATACCAAACCATCTGTAACACAACGACCAAACGCACAGAGTATGTTTGCATTCCATGAAGAGATGTTGACTGAACTCAGCTGTGGTCTGACATAGAGCACATAAGGTATTATTCAAGATCACCCCTTTCCTACTCAACCTCTCTCTAGTTGGTAGATTGTCCGTCAAAGCCCTCCATGTTAGCCTTCCAAAGAAGTTTAAACACGTCTAGATGTGGCCCTCTTCCTTGGTTAGCCAAGCATGCATAAGCGGAATTCACTGAAAAACACCTTTCATCTTCACTTCCCCACGTATGGCCATCCTTCTCTTCTCGACGCAGCCTAGTCATAGATAGGAAGGTTAGCATCTCTTCTACCAGCTTGGTAGTCATAGATAGCTTGGTTAGCATCCCTAAAGGATAATGTATCTAAAATGAGTTAGTAAAATGTTCAACCAAATAACTATTTTAGGCGAATATACTTTACTAATGCGTTTTTGTAGGAGATTAGTGTAATTCACTTAGTTTATTATTGATATAGGCAAAAAAAATTATCACGGGTTTGGATAAATTATATCTCATTAACACAGTTTTATTATGAAGAAATTATGTTAGAAATACACAACTTCATTTAATATAGAAGTCGTGTTACTCATGAACGACTTTAGTTGAAATCGTATAACACATATGAGTGTTTTGGACGATTATGATTAATTTTTAAATTAAAGCTTAAGTAAATTCGTGTAAACATGACACAACTTCAGTGTAAAAATAATATAACTGAAGTCGTGACATTCATGCATGATTTCAATTGTATTATTTTTACACTAAAATCGTGTCAGTCATGCACAACTTCAGTTTGATAAGTGAAAAAAGAATAAAACCTGAAAATTGAAGTGGTAGGGTTTAATGATGATTGTTAACAAAAAAAAATATAAGAGTTTAACGAGCGATGTTAATAGTGTGGTAGTTGGGGTTTAGATGTGAGGGTTTTAATGTCGGGACTTGGACATAATATTTGACCAGTGTATGCAGGTCAATACTCTTCATTTCTGAGTTCACCAAATAGTCTTTCGTAAACATGAAAGACTTGTTGCAATGTGTACACAAGTGAGATGTACCTAGCAAAATCGTGGTGAGCATATTTGCATGCAACAAGCACATGGGAGCATGATAAGTGTAGTTTTTGGAATTTCCCACAGTCACACCATAATTCGTCCAAGCGAACTGCAAATTGGCCTAATGGTCATACTTCTCTTGGATTTTGTCTATCTTCTACCAAAAATCTGGTGTTCCTCCTATCAAAGGAGAGCCATGTATGAGTGTTTGTCTTTGAATGCTTTTACTTGAAATTAATATGATTACATCATCAATAATAATAAAAATAAATATTAATTTATGTTTATAGATTCAACTTTTATGTTGTTGTAGGGTTTAATTTTTTATTTTCTTCATTCTTACAAAAAAAATAAACTAAACATTTTTAATTTATTACTATTTTAATTTTATTTTGTAAAAAACCATTTCTTTATTCATTAATAATTATTTTAAACATTAAAAATATTTATTTATTTAATGCATTCAAAATTAAAATTATTAATTTATTATTTTTTTTACTTTTAAAATGATGCTAGATAAAAAAATAAAAACAAAGAATGCTAGATGATAAAATAAAAGTGTAAATAATATTATATGAGAATTAAGTTTTTTTTCCTCAAGTGGAAAATGAATGATATGATCATATGATACTTGAAGAAGAAGCATGTCGCCATTAGGATTTGTTAAAATAACATGTTAAATATACTTTATTGGCAATTCTTCTTTACACATATAAATCATAGTATAATACAAAATTAAAACTATATGCATTCAAGTTCTTTAAATAATATCTTATGGACAAAAAATTTAATCATTATTTAACAAAATAATATAAAATTTATTATTCATGTCAAAAACCTGAAATGATGAAAATGGTTATGGATGGGTTTTTTTCTGCTCTCACTCTGGAATAAACTTTTTTTCTTTTGAAAGTTCCATTCTGGAAAACAATTTCCCATCTTGGACACTTTATTTTTTAATGTGTTTTTTTAGTAATGGATTTTCAATTTTGAAATTCATTCTCAAAATCCAATTTCTGATTACACCCTCGCTACCATGGAAAATGCGTCTTGAAATAAAATAAAACGGGTAATTCGGGATTTCAAAAAGTAATGAGGTGCAGGAAGAAGAATGAGTGGTGTCAGAAGAAATACCGGATGTTTTAAAGGAACACATCAACAATGGACTGGACTTTCTTTAGCAACTAAGACTAATTAACCAAAAAAAAAATTATAATAATTATAATATAAATTATATCAATAATAATAATAATATAAATTATATTAATATTAATAATTATATTAATAATAATAATTATATTAATAATAATAATATAAATTATATTAATATTAATAATTATATTAATAATAATAATATAAATTATATTAATAATATAATAAAATTTGTCTGGTGTAGTGGTTAAAGTTTCTTTGGTCACTTAAGGAACTTGGTTTTAAATCTCATCCGGTGCAATTTTTATTCTCGCGTTTTTCTGCGATCTCATAAGTCACTGAACCTACCTTTCTCAAGATTTGACAGGATCCAACAAACTTAGGAGATAAGTTCCTCCATTCTTTAGGTGTTTCTTCCACTTTGAAATGTATTACGTTTATTCTTGCCTTGTGGTGTGTTTGTGATTTGTTCCCATTCTTGACAATGTGTGCCTATGAATGATTTGTTCATTTTTTCTTCCACACTTTTTTAACCACTTTCACTTGCAATTTTGTCTTCTTTTTTTTTCTACTTATCGTTCCATTCCTTTCTTGTTTCTGCTACCCTATTGTATTTGGGTTTGTTAACATTGATTTTCCGAAACCCAAACCAAATTGTTTTCAGCTTTTTCTCCAGCTCCCTAATGTTCTGAACACCCAAGAATCTAACAAATTTGAATCTGCTTTTTAGTGTTCAATCTCCTGCATATCAAAACATCATTCACCATTCCCCATCTTTGAAAAACCTTCTACATGTTTGTTTCCTTGAAATCAAATGGAAATTTTGAGAAGAAGAAAGATGTCTCCCCTGAATGATCCATTTGTATTCAAATTACTTGGTTCGTGATGAGAAATAAGAGAGAAAAAAATGATCTTCACTATAACTTGAAATATAAACAACAAACTATCACTTTCACATTTGGACAATAAAACTTTATAGTTTTAACTCAAAATCCTTTTACTCTCTAAATTTACCAAACACGAATATTAGTTCAAATTGTAAATATAAATATGTTCAACCTTAAACATGATTTATCCAAATGTTTATTTAATGATGTAAAGGCTAGACCAAGTTAGAATAAACTTTTTTAATAAGCTATAAATAAATTTATTCATTTTGTTTACTACAAATCATTCTTTACAATGATATTTTATATAAATTACAATGCTATAAATTATTTTAAATATTTAATTTAAATGATCTTATAGAACATATAATATTTTTATTAAGAAAACTTTTTTTGATTTCAAGAAAGTTAAAATCTAATTTTTCTTATGTAATAAAATTTTGAAATATGTAACTAAAAAGCATTATTATATATGTTATTTATTAAAACATAAATCAAACCTAAAGCAAACATTCTCAATTTCTGATTTTTTTAAAAAATAAAAAAATATGTGTTGTGACAAACACCTGAAATTTTAAAAAAAAAATACAAATTTTGGAATCTTTCTGTCCATGTTCCTAGGTAGGACACTCCCTCACAGTGTCAGGCACATGAATATGTGTTATTGACCAATAATTATAATTATGCCCAGACAAAACTCAACTTAATCCAATGTTTATTATAATAAATTATTTTTAATATTTAAATAAATTCTTTTAAAAATCTTCACCATATAACGAATTAGGTTACAAACATAAATATAAAAACATAATTGATTATGGAATTAATAATACATTTTCTGTTTTTATATTTTGTAAAAAGAAATAAAAGATTTGTTCATTTATGAGATTTTACTTATTTCCTTCTCCACTGCTTATGTTCTATAGAGGAAGTAGTTCTGCTTTCCAAACGGATCGTGTTCCATACACTTCGCAGATCTATTTCACCTTGTTTCGTTGGCAACACAACAATTTCGTTAGATCTATTTTTTCAATTAGTGAAGAATTAACCGTATACAAGATATTGTTCGACTCTAAACGTCTGAGACTATGCAGAATTGTGGATATCAGGATCTGAATTGAAAATAGAAACTGCTTGATTCTCAGAAATTGGACAGTGGGGCTTACACCCGAGGATTGACTCACCAATTACTCCAATCCTTCTAGCTCCAAGTCCATCAATTTCTTCCCTACTTCACCTAAAAAGTCTTGGGTGTTGATCCTTAGGTGTGTGGATTTCATCTTTAATCCCCAATCTTCCAACACCAGCACCAACCTGCTAGTTCTTCCAACAGCACCCAGCAAAGGCTTTGTTCCAAAGGCTCTAAAAAGACTAGGCAGCATACGCACTGAGCTAATTGTGCATACGTCACATCAGCCATTAGATCTGTGAACGACTCAGATGGTAGTGTTGTAGGAGAAGACACATACACCAGATCTGTATGAACCGGATCCACCTATTGAAGATATCGTTCACGAATTCTTGCTCGAGAGTTTCACAGATCAAGTTTCCCTAATCACATCTTCCATGAAACAACAATTTGATAGAAGGTAAGAACAAAAGAGAGGAACAGTGTTCACAGTATCGATTGAATTGAAAAACATAACTAACCAAAACAACCTATGTAACCAACAACGAACCCTAACACTACTTTACATTGATTCATTTGAAAAAAAAAGAAAAAAAACTCTATAATAAGTGTTCACAGTGCTATTACCAAGAAAACCACCTCTGGTCAAAGAGTTCACCGGGGATCTCATCGGAAATTTGATAGCGACTGCGATTAACTAAGGGAAGAAGAAAGAGGAAGATCCATATTGGATCCTAGCCAGAGAGAGTTGTTGACTTGTTCTAATAATTTTTTTTGGGAAATCGCATGAAACATGTAAATTCGTTACTTCAGAGATTCAGGTGAGTGGGGACCACCTTTCGGCTGTAAGTGATAACTGATCCTCGCCGCTAAATTTATCAATCAAATGTTTAAATTAAATTAGTTATCGGCTCAGATCTCTCTCTCTTCTTCTTTTTTCTTAATTGGAGGAAAAAGAAAAAACATAGAATATGATTGGGTTACACAAAATCCCTTAATAGTGTGTTAAAAGTAAAACCTAACTATATAGTGGATTGAAAGCGAGAATAGTACACAATAACGAAACCAAGAACTGCATGACATAATATAAAAAAGAATTGTATGCTAAATAAAACAAAGCAAATTTTACAAGGAAGAGGGTATATATATTAATGATTAATTTTGCAGTCGGTTGAGATGAGCTAGTGAACAACAACTTAATGACATAAGAAAACTGGTATGCAAACAGTTTCACATTCTCACTGTATTTCTTCAAGTTCTTGGTCTTGGGCTTCCAAGTCTGTGGTGTGATGAGGCTGTGGAGTGGTGTCTTGTTGGTATAGAAAGAGTTTCACATTCTCACTGTATTTCTTCAAGTTCTTGGTCCTGGGCTTCCAAGTCTTTGATGTGATTTGTGTCTTGTTGATCTTTTCGGAGAAAACGAATGATATGATCCTTGAAGAAGAAGCATGCAAAGAGGAAGAAAAAGGCATTTATGATATAATAGGAGGAAAGCCAGGAGCTAGGAGGTAGGATAACGCAGATGAGGGTTTCAGAAGCAAGAATACCAGAAGCGTGGAGAGTAATTATAGCTGTGATTGAGGGTTGAGGTAGGGAAAGAGCAAGAGCGTGGAAGAACATGGATGTGAGAAAGAAGACGATCTGAAGGTCAGTGATGGGGTAGGGCTTCACGGCAAGTAAGTTAACACAGACGGCTATGAAGGCAGCGTAGCCGGCGTAAGGTTTATGGGTTATGTGTGTTTGCGCTCCCATATTGAAGTGTGAGTTGGAGGGGAGAATTGAATTGAAGCTTTATAGAGTGGTGTACCTACCGATTATAGAGTGGTGTACCTACCTGCCCAAAGTTCGAAAAAGAGCAGATAAAATAATAGTCTCCCGCAGAAAAAACCAGGCATTCTAATTTATAAAAATATGTATGCAAAATTTGACTTAAACCGTAAAACATATGAATCTGTCTGTTAGCATTAGAAAAGTGAGTGATCCACACTCCTGAATCAGCCCGTGCAAGCCATAACACACTCTTCTAATCTAAATCTAAACTTCTTGCTTGACCTGTCACTACAAGAAAATTAAATTAGCATGCAATTTCCTTCTTCTGATTATCATTTTTTCTTCACACTCTGTTCATACGTGCCTCTTTGATATTATGTTACCAACAATATTAACTCAACCTAACGCAACCTCGCGATTATATATACATAAATAACAACTAAGTCTAGAGAAAAAATAATAATTAATTACTATGTTATTAAATATTAATTAAATTTAGAGAAAAAAAAGAATTTTTTTTTATTGTCCTACTATATTTACAAAACTTTTCGCCTCAATAATGACAATATGTTCAAACACTAAGTTAAAGAATCATCTTCATAATGATGATAGGATGGATTGAGATAACTAGTTCTAAGGACCTTTAATATTATAAAATCAGTAATTTTCTTTTTCTCAGTTTTTAAAATTTACTTTAAAATCTAATTAAGTTGAATAAATTGAAGTAATGAAAAAAAATCAATTATTATCTTATCTTATTTATTTTAAGGTTTAGGGTTTAAAATTTCAACATCACTAAATTATTAATATCACTTAATTATATTCCCTAAATTATTAATATCACTTAATTAATTATCTTATAATTAAGTGATGGGACAAAAATAATTTAGTGTTAGAGATTAAGATAACTTAAGAGTTACTTTGTATTGAGATTTAGTATGTTAATTATATGCAACATTATTCCTCAAAATTTAGTTTCTATAATTTAGTCTAAACTTAAGTATTATTTATTTTTAAACAGTTTAAAAGATTTACTCATATGAACTAAAATATTTATTTTCTAAAATATTGAAGATTTTTAATTTGTTTTTAAAAATAGATAGTGTCTCCTTCATTTTAGGACATGGAAATTTGAACACAATTTTAACAATTAATAATTAACCACAACACACAATATACACTACTAAAAAATTATTAAATAAACTAATTTTAGAGAAAAAATTAATTATTATATTAACTAAATTAAATAATATTTTAGAGATTAATTTTTTTTATATCTACTGTGATGGAATAGCAATCATAATTTAATTCGAAAAAAGTAAATTGTTTAGGTGTAGTTTTAGATTCATTAAAAAGGATGATAACTTAAATACCACTACAAGAAATAATGATGGTTGAGTATCCAAAAGATCGACGAAAAGAGTAAAAGAGAGACTATACATGGAACTAGTGTGGACTTAACGTCCCAATAGAAATGAAAGTTAATCTTACGGTGGCTATGCATTAGAGAAGGCCTCCAATAAGAAACAAATTTACAAGATAGTGTTGACTAAGCCTACATAAAGAAAAATATATTATTTAACTATAACGTAGGTTTGAAGGACACTAAAATGGATATAAAATTAAATAATTATTAGAAAATGGACTTTAAGCCTAACTAAACCTCATAAAATTGACTTATAAGGTGAGGTTTTCATTCACTTATTCCCTCTGAAATGTCTTAATCTCTAGTCGATGTGAGATCTCCAATACACCCCCTCACGTCGAGCCTACCAACTCGTGCGTGAGACTATATATTATGGGTGGTCCGATAATCGACCGATAGCGGGTGACCTGATAAGCCCAAAAAACAATCTTTAGGATAGACTCGAAATGACTATGATATCATTTTAAGAAGTGGACTTTAAGCCTAACTCAACCTCATAAAACTAGCTCATAAGGTGAGGTTTACACCCACTTATATACTATGAAATGTCATAATCTCTAGTCGATGTGAGATCTCCAATAATAATTAAAGTTAGCGTCGCCATTGGGGACACTACGTGGGAAAGCAAATGTGAGTAAATTGTCGTCATTGGTAGGGATGACAAAGTGGGACGGGCTATGCGGGCCGACCCACAACCCGCTTAGAGAAAACATGGGTCGGGTTGCCTATTCCAACCCACTGATCTGCTCAGGCCTGCCACACATGACCCACAACTCGCACGGGCTAAGTGAGGGCAGAACGAGCTGGCCCACATGACCTGCATAACTTAAAAATGTAGAAATTTTTTTCTACACCCCCATATTTTCTTAATATAGTCTCATATTTCACATTCCAAATTTTTTAATAACATCTTATTACGCATGTCCTGTGAGAATAATATTTGATACCATTTACCTAATGCATCTAAATAAATAAAAAATTAAATTTATTCAAAATTTCTATTTAAAAAATAATTTTTATTAATTTAAAAAAAATAATTCTTATGCGGGTTGGCCTACGGGCCAATCCTTATGCGAGGCGGGCTAGAGAAATCAACCCGCATATTCTATGCGGGGCGGGCTAAGTGTGGGGCGACTAGCTCGCATTGCCATCCCTAGCCATTGGGGACACTACCTGGGAAATAAATGAGTAAAATGCACTTAAGGATAGCGAAATAACCACGAAGAAGACGTAGGATTTTTGGGAGGAATTTCAGGATAATGAGTTTGAAAGAGTGAGACAAAAATCAGAAATTGAAAGTGTGGGAAAATGAAAATGTGAGACAAAAATGTTTTAATATTTTTTTTCTCATTAAATAACTTAGCGTGAATAAACCTCCACGCCACTTCAGTGTCGCCTAGACCTATATTAAATGTAATAAAATATTAAATAATAACTTGCATCCACTTTGTATCTCCATTCTATCATTTTGCAACTTATTTTTTTATTACATCTACTTTGTATCCCAATTCTAGACGCTAACTTATTATTATTATTTTAATAATTTTTAACTTACATACACTTTGTGTCTCCATTCTAAACTCAATATTATTCTGTCATTTAATTTTTTTTATTGCATCTACTTTGTGTCCCCATTTTAGACGCTAACTTATTATTACTATTTTAATAATTTTTAGTGTGTTAAAGATTTCCATTGTGGACACGATCACTACAAGAAAATCATGAAATAGAAACCAATTTGTAGAAACCAAAATAATTAGTTGCAATAGTAACTAAATTAGAGACCATTTTATAAACTAAAAAGAAATTTGGTTTCTAAATTAGTTTCTATTATTGTTAAATAGTTTTTAAATTGGTATCTAATTAGCAACCAAGGTTTTTGCTACCAAATTTAGAAACTAAATAATTGGTAGTTAAAACCTTAGTTGCTAATTAGATACCAATTTAGAAACTATTTAACAATAATAGAAAATAATAGAAACTAATTTAGAAACCAATTTTTTTTTAGTTTCTAAAATGGTCTCTATTTTAGTTCCTATTGTAACTAATTATTTTGGTCTCTAAAAATTGGTTTCTATTTCATGATTTTCTTGTAGTGGATATTTGATATTTATTTATTTTTGTCTAACTTGAGTAGACTTCACCCATGCTAGTGACTTCTATTTTATAGCCCCCGTTTTTTGTTGACAGCTAAAATGGATTTTTCTTGTAGTGTATGTTGGTACATACATGGTAAGAAAGCCATATTGTAACATCCAAACTTATAAAATAATATTATATATATATATATATATATATATATATTAAATCACATTAATATAAACATGACTTAAATATTTTAAGTTTTGATTTTAAGCAACACCAATAACACATGTAAGATGAACTCTAAAGAGTAGACAAATTAAAGATTTTGTCTTACATGCTTCATCTTGTGAAACTTAAAGGACAAATGAATCAAAATTTTGTTTGACATTTGTTTGATGAAACTTGAAGGATAAACGAACCAAAACTCCGCTCAACGAATTTTAAAAGACAAATGAAATAAAAGTTTCATCTAACGCTTGTTCCGAGGAACTTTAAAGGATAACTGAAAACAAGGATTTATTTGAAGCTTGTCTCACGAACTCTAAAGGATAGATAAATTTGAGACTTTGTCTAATGCGGTTCTCTCACGAATTTTGGTGGACAAATGAGCCCAAGACTTTGTCTAACATGCTTATCTCATGAACCTTAAAGGGCAAACAAGACTACATCTGACATGCTTTTTTTAACAAACTTTTGATAACGGATGAAGTCAAGACTTCTTCTAACAAATTTACTCAAGGCTTCGTTTGATAAATTGGATAATTTCTTAACGTGTGTCTAATGAACTAAAGTTGTCATAAACCCTGTGTTAAAATGATAAGATGAATAAAAATATGTTTATATATCATTAGATCATATAAAGGTCTAAAGGAAACTATGTAAGGGTCTAGACCAATTAAATTGGTATAAGATCATATATGATCTCAACAAATTATTTAGCAAGGTTGTCAACCATAAACTCAGACTCAATCTTTTTCTCACACAAAATCCATTCAATCACATAAGGACAAAGAAAAAAAAATATGTTTACCTTTAGCATGAAAAATTTAATGCAAAGGATAAGGATAAGCTTGATTATATCTTTCTTCTTCTCACATTACATGATTATGTTTTTACAAATTATCTAGAGAACTTATCCTTTCATCACATGTACATATATCTTACAAACTATCCATCAAAACTTTCATTTCGTTTGAAATCAAATAACAAAATCAAAGTTTAAATTGAAAAATCATGATAAACCTTGCTATAAAAAAGGATGTGGGATGTCGAGTCTCTCAATATAAAGAAATAAAGAGAAAAGTGGGTTAAGGACAAATCCTAAAAATCATTCGAGTTACAAGAGATTAGACTTAATCTTCAAATATTTATGTATGAGAAGAAATTGATTATCATTTCATATATATATATATATATATATATTTATAATTATCTAATTATCTTTGTCAGTAAGATGTCTTTATCCTTATTATTTTAATTTATTTTATAATTATTTTTATCTCAATAAGGTATTTCCAATCTTATCTTATTTATTTTATTATTAAAAAAATACGGAGCATTATTTGAATTATATGAGTTTAAATTATATGTAGTTGGAGATTTAAGCCTGTGAAATTAAATGAGTAAGATTTGAATGAAATAATCTTGTATTTGTTGGTAAAGCTTATTTATTCTAACTACACATTGTAAAATTAATTTAAACTCTTAAAACAATAAATCATATATAATATATATATTATTATTAAAAAATTATTAAATAGAAACTAACAAATCATATATGATATATATATCACTACTAAAAAAAATTATTAAATATAAACTAATTTTAAAGATAAAAAATAATTAGTTACTATATTGACTAAATTAGATACTATTTTATTATTAAAAAAATATTTTTAAATTATTTTTTATTATTAATAAATATAATTAATTACCAATTTTTTTTTATTTTCTTGTAGTATATATATATATATATATATATATATATATGAATAACAAAAGAGTAGCCGTCTAAAACCATTGGAAGAAGTTATGAATTCAAATTCTATTAGTGAACAGTTGAATGTCATCAAATTCTATTTAACATTATTTTCATTTTATTAATATGTAATTTTTTTTAACACATTTTTTTATCATCCTTACGTTTTAAATTAATTATTTTAAAAATCAATATTTTAAATTTTATCATTATCCTTTTTTGTTATTAATATGATGATATAAAGTGAAATATTTAGATGACGGGATAGAAACAGTAGTTAATATTATATATAATAGCCAAATGAAGAATGAAGATTAGTATAAAGCATTATTATAGTTATGTATGGCCGTCATAAATGGAATTATAAGTGCACGGCGAAGATGACGGTGGCTTACGATGCCTCCCAAGCTCTATTTCCTTTAAAAGTTGTATATAATACTGCATGTACTCACGTGTTTTTCTTTATATTCCAGATAAAAATTATAAAAGCTTTTATTTTAAATAATATATATACATTAATAAATATGTTTAAGACAATCTACTTTAAAAAATTATTAAATAAAAATTAATTTTAAAAAAGAATTATTATGTTAATTAAATTAGATACTTATTTATTATTAATATATTTTTAAATTTTAAAATAACAATTATTTGCTTTTAGTTTTATATTCTTATCATCTACTATTTATTTACTTTATATTCTGCGACACGTATTCAACGTCCAAGATCAACTATAAAAATAATTGTATTTTGTAAGTATTATTATTAATTAATGATAAACTCTTTTCTTACTTCTTTTTTTGATGATCATGACGTAGATAGACTCAACCCTCAGAAAAATGTCACATCAGTTACCATTAATCCAACTTGACTTATTTATTTGAAGTTTCAAATAGAAGGAAGGGAGGAAGTTTTATGGAAGTTTGAAAACCAAAAATGATACTTTGAAACGAAAAAGAAACATTTCATTTGAGAACCTATTATAATAGTATAATGATATATTTTATTATTTTAAATTTTTTAAAAAATATTATAAAAATTTATATGTCCATTTCTCTAATTATGTCCTTTCCTGTACATTAATATTTATTCTATACTTTTATTCAATATCTGATTTAATTTTTGAAAAAAAATTACTTCTACTAAAATAGATGATGCACTTATATTAATCTCAGTTGAATTTTATCTACTCCCAAACATTCTTTAAAATATATATTGCTCCAAATTCAATTTTTGACAAAACAAAATAAAATTTACACCAATTTTTCCTAATTAAAAAAAAAAAGCATCCCAAAAGAAAAACTGCACCTCAATTAAATAAAAAAAATTCCAATTTGAAGCCCAGTATTCCGAAGCCCAATAAAAAAAAAATAGAACTCTAATAACGTAAATCACAACCCTAATTCCACATCACCCCGGCACCACCAAGACCACCGTCGACCTGCAATCTGCAACCACCGTACGAATCGCAACCTGCAATCACCGCACCACCGCGCGCGATGTGTATTCCATTTAATTTTTCCCATTCAAAACGTATATGCGGAAGTAATGAATTTAAAATCAACACTTCATTATATTTAAAAAAGATAATTGATATTATAAATACTAAAGAAATTTCTAATTAGTTTCCATATTTCAATAATGAGTGAATTAACAATTTAAAACAATGATTATTGCGTTATCATGTTATATGTCTTATTTGTAATTTATTATTCTGTTTCAAAATAATATTGGTATTTTAGTTAAAATTATATATTAAGCTTTTATTTTAGTGTGTTTTGCTATGTCCATATTCAATATAAACAAACATTAATTACCTCTAATAGAACTATGTAATATATTGCAAATAATCACTAGTCAAAATGATTGCATAATCATGTGACTTGACTTTAAACCAAAGACTTTTTAACATTTGAGAGGAGTACTTTTCTCACACATTTTATACACTGACAAAAGTTTTACTTTTCCTTTTTTTAAGTATAAAAAGGTTAATTTCAAAAGACAATTCCTATTTACATTCCGCGGATGATATAAACTCCCTAAAATAGAAGAAAAACATAAATTTGACAGTCATTTTCAGCATTCGAATCATACTTAACACAAAGTCAGAGAAAACGGAGCCACAAGTTCTAAGTGTCCTAGTGGAAAACCCAGAGATGCGATTACAAATCCAAGTTACGCGCAATTATGTGTTCAATCGCGATTAAATTATTGATTTAAGATTTACTAGGAAACTATAATGACAATGAAATGGAAATAGAATCTTGATTCTTCCGAACGTTGTTTCAAGCTCTGTTATTCGACAGTGAAGTAATGATAAAAAGCAAATGGTTGGAGAATATAGTGATCTGCATGGTGGCGCCTTCAAACTCAGGAGGCTTTCATTGTGGGTCCTTCTTGTGCCGCCGCCATTTGCTGATAATGGAAACAGATAAAGGAAACACGCTTCGTGTGGTTTCAGGATTGTGGGACAGATTCAAACACGCAAGAAGAGGTCAAGCAAAATTTTGGTCATTCAATGCAAGATGTTTCAGTTGCCTTTTCACTGAAAACAAAAAAACTCCTGTGAGAATGCCTGCAGTTTGGTTTCTTCCAAATTCCACAAAAGAGCAATATTTGACTGTGGAAGAAGAAATCTTGGGGGAGACAATCCCACATCTGAAGAAAAAATAACCAAGAATCTTACGGGATATTCATACATAATTGTTTAAATTAATTTATTTATAACATGAGTAATTAACTTAATTCTTTAAATATTAACAATAAACATTTTTAGCTAAATCATTTTTCTTTTTCTTTTTCTTTTTAACTATTTTTTCTATCACTCCCTCAATTTCCCTGATTATACAAAAAAAAAAAATATGTTTAACTTTTTGTTTTCAAGACTTTATCCCTAAGAAAACCTTAACTTCTCAGATGTGCAAGTCAAAATCAGGTCAAAGAGAAGGTTTAGAAAATTGTTTTTGATGAAGTAATGAACATGGACGGTTATGACCTTATTAGGCTTAAAAATTAGAGACGCTCACGAAAACAAACTTTTCAGTAATTTTATGTCAGTAGTATAAATAAAAATGTATGAATATAGCTAGAAAAAGAATAAATATATTTTTTCACAGAAAATTGTATTTCCATTTTTCAACTAATTCTTGTCTAGACATATGAGACAGACGAAACGGAGTCCCAAAATTCCAAAAATCATTCGAATGATAAAGTTATTTGAGTACAAATAAATACGAAATAAAATTAATGTGTTAATGATCAATTGGGTTTATCAAAAATCGAAAAATTTGATTCTAATACCTTCTTGGTACAGGAATAAAAACATATACCCAGGAATATAATTTTCTTGGAAATAAAACATATAAAAAAAATCAGTTACAGATATAAAAAACATGGTTCATCTATTGAAATGTGTAACGAATAATTGTAAGGATCGAAAGATATGTTGTCGTGGAGCTATGAAAGAGAATTACGGAGGGCAACACCAACATTTAAAATATTTAATTGACACTTGTATTTGTTAAAAACAACATGGACAAGATGACAACGGAGAGAAACATGTGAGTTAAAAGTGAAGAAAATTCAACACTTGGAATTTTCTTTCAATTAAAAGCACGTACCATTTCTTTTGGATAAAGGATAATGTATCTAAAATTAGTAAGTAAAAGGTTCAACCAAATAACTATTCTAAGCAAATATACTTGACTATTACGTTTTTTTGGAGATTAATGTAATTCACTTCGTTTATTATTGACATATAGGCAAAATAAAATATCACGTGTTTGGATAAAATATATCTCATTAACACAATTTTATTATAAAAAAAAAATTATGTCAGAAATACACAACTTTATTTAATATAGAAATCGTGTTATTTATGAACAACTTTAGTTGAAACCATATAATACATAAGTTGTGAGTGACTTGGACGATTATGATTAATTTTAAATTAAAGCTTAAGTAAATTTGCGTCAACATGACATAATTTTAGTGTAAAAATAATACAATTGAAGTTGTGCATTACACGACTTTAATTGTATTATTTTTACACTAAAATTGTGTCAGTCATGTACGACTTCAGTTTGGTAAGTGAAAAAAAGAATAAAACCTGAAAACTGAGGTGGTAGGGTTTAATGAGGAGTGTTAACAAAAAAAATCTAAGGGTTTAACGGGCAATGTTAATAGTACTGTGGTGGTTGGGGTTTAGATGTGAGGGATTCAGTTTTAGGGCCACAGTTAGTGTTATGCTATACGGTAAATATGTAATGTTTAGGGTTAGAGTTGATGTTAAGGGTTTAGGGTTTGTAATTCACATAGTATAGTGCACAATAATTATATGTATAAGTAAAAAGAATTGAAAATTTTAGATGCGTAATAATGCGTTAATTATAATTATTTAGAGATTACGATATTAACTACTTTGATAATGACATGAATGAGTTCAATGACATGTAAGTATGCTAAAGAATACAAGAAATCGAAAGTTATTTATCATAATACAAAAGATTGTTTACAAATGACAACATGTTATTCTTTATACATACAATTGTTGCTATTGTGCCCTTCATTTCTACACTAAAAGCATTTTTTTTTGTTTGTTCTGATCCGACTCATCCATTATGTTATGAATGCATCTAGATGTTGGTCTTTCAGATTCTATGTCTGATATGAAGATCTTCAATAAAATTCATTCTAAACCATTAGGACCCCTTAGAGGTTCTAACCAAGGAGCACACAAATCCCAAAAACACATAGTTTCTCTTAAAAAATAACTCAATGTAAGCATACTAGTAATTTTCATTATGCACTTGATGAAGTTGGACATTATAAGCCTTATAAATACTTTGGAGAATGTAAATTGGATGAACAAAACGTTGTTAGTTGCAAATGATATAATAGGAATAAACAATGGTGAGTTGAGGACAAGGGAGACGAAGAGTTTAAAACTCCCCACAATCACACTACCAAAATTCCAAAAATCCACCATTTAATATCATTTTTTTTAGTATTATTTAAGCTTATTTTAGGTATTTTGAAGTTTTAGTTCTCATACTTTCTCAAATTTCGCAAGATATTTTCTAGTATAAATTAGAGATTTATCAAAACATTATGATTATATTACATTGACAAATTTATTACTCATATATGAGATCTTATTATTTTGGTGCTTATTCTGGATATAACAGGTTGAGTAGGAGGAGAAGTGCAAGTGCAAATGCATGCACCTTAAGATAATCATGTACAACACTTTAGAATGATATAAAAAAAAATCATATATTTATAAATTTTTTTCTTTTGAAAATTCCATTTGGGAAACAATTTTCCATCTTGGAGCACTTATTTTTGGAATGTGTTTTTTTACTTATGGATTTTCAATTTTGAAATTCATTCTCAAAATCCAATTTCTGAAAACACCCTCGCTACCATGGAAAATGCGTTTTGAAATAAAATAAAACGGGTAATTCAGGATTTCAAAAAGTAATGAGGTGCAGGAAGAAGAATGAGGGGTGTCGGAAGAAATACCGGATGTTTTAAAGGAACACATCAACAATGGACTGGACTATGCTTTGTTTGGCAACTAAGACTAATTAACCCACAAATAAAATTTCCCACATTCCATTAAATTATAAGTACTTCAGTTTATATAAACAACATTTAAATATAAGAATATTTTATACTTTATATACTTATTTATTAAATTATATAGAATATATTATAATGCGCACCTGTTGCATTTAATCAGTTTAGACAACAGTTTAAGATAAATCTTAATTTTCACAATTGAAAAGTTATCATAATTCAATAAAAATTAAGCTTTTACAAATATTATGACAACATTAGTAATATTAATAAATTTTTAATAATATCTAACTTATATAAGTAAAATAAAATTATAGTAAAAATATAAAATATACAAAATATATGTGAAATAATAAAAACAATTGTGTTTAATAATTATAATATATTGTATTATTGGTCCAATAAATCATCTATTTTCACAAATATAGTGGAGATAAATGATAGTTATAATAATTCACTTTCACTATAAACAAAAATTAAGTATAGAAATTAAACGTCATTACAATTGGAAATATTGGAGGTACTATATTTTAAATATGATTATTTTTAATTATCTAAAACAAATTAAAAATACATTTTATTTAAAAATGAGTAATTTTTTTAAAAATACAATAATTGAAAAAAAAATATTAAAATAAAGATTAATATTTATCGAAGAAATTGATTAATGATTTAAGATTTTTTTTAAAGGTTTTAATAAATTCTGTTAGATGAAAAAAAATATCATTAAAAATGAGATAAATTAAAATAAGAATCAATGATTTTAAACAGAATTGAAATATAAACTATAGAATATGTGAGTAGTTGTTTGGAAGACTAATTGTTTGATGGATAGATATATTTTAAAGCATAAATGAATAGTTATGGATGTAAATGTTATTTGTAATTAGTGTATGAGAAATAACTCTCATATATACATAAATAATGTATTTTTTTAATGGTGGAAAAGTTAGAGATAATTTTGTATATATATTTTTGTCATACTTTACTTTGAACTTCATTGGATTTTTATTTACTATTACAGAATTAAAAATTATTTTATATTTTCCATAATTTGTTTTTGCTTATCAACTTATTAATTTATATTTAAAATTTTAATTCGATCGAAGTTGAGATCTCAAATGCATGTAGACGTTTTCTTTTTTATTTTGAAAATTTAAGAAATTATTTAAAATATCTAAAACATACAGGTCATATTAAAAAATAGTCATAAAGCGGTTATTAAATTCAACATCAAAGTACTTACATAAAATTGTATATATTTATATATCTAAATTGAAAGTTTTAAAACTTATTTAATTTTGAATTAGATAGTTTAAATTGTTTATTTTAAATAATCTTCTTCTCTATTAAATAAAAAAATTAAAGATATTTATAATATTTTGTGGATTACTTTAGCAGGAGAGTGGAGATCGTTACTTTTTCTGATCTAAACTGATATTCTTTTTTATTAAAATTGTAGAATTTTAAAATTGATTTAAGAAAACAAATTTTATGATTTTCCACTACACATAACTCACGTATCATACTTCCCACTTTCTCTCTCATATATAGGTACCTACTTCCCACTTTCTCTCTCATATATAGGTAGATACTTCCCACTTTCTCTCTCCACTACACATAACACATTTTTTTATACCATACTTCTCACTTTCTTTTCTCTTTCCTTTTTACTTTCATGTAAAATCATACTTTCATTTATTTGATTAATCTTTCTGAAACCCTAATTTGACATTTGTTTCATGAAATTGTAATTGAAGTTTGTGACTAGAGGGAACGAAACGACTCAAAAAAAGTTGTGCGCTTCATCACAACATAATTCTCTTTATATGCATTTCAATTTGTAAAACACTAATTTGAAACATGTGACTAGAGGGATAAGAAGGACTCAACAAGAGGAGACAAGGGTACATGATGAAAGTCATCATAAGACTTAAAAATTATTAAAAAAAAATGAAACTCAAATTCTATTTAATTATTTTTTCGGTTGAGTTTGTAGTTTTAAATAAATTTTAACTATTACCAAATACATATATTTTTACCCATAATTAATAAAATATTAAAAATTATAAAAAAATATGAAACTCAAATTCTATTTAATTATTTTCTATCTTGAGAGACAATTTTGAATTCAAATAGTAATTTTGAATTTTAAATTTTGAAAATTCATTCATTCTCTTTACCATATGTAACTTTTAATTACCTCTCCACTATTTTATTAACATACTCTTTAACTTCTCATTTTAATGTTATTAAGAGAAATTGTTTTTGAAGAATAAAAAAATACTAAAGAAAGAGAAATAAAAAATGCGGATACACACTCTTTAACTGTATACTCTTTAACTTCTCATTTTAATATTATTAAGAGAAATTATTTTTTAAAAACAAAAAAAAAATACTAAAGAAACAGAAATAAAAAATGCGGATACACAGGCACGTCAGTGCCTGTGTTGACGTGCCTGTGTTCCCGCTAGTATTAATAATATGAATTATATTAATAGTATTAATAATATGAATTATATTAATAGTATTATTATAATATGAATAATTATAAATAATGATGATAACTAATATTCATAAGTAACAATTGTAATATCCATATTTTTATCCATATTTAATAAAATGCAAATACATACAATATCTAATTAACATATAAACATTTACAGTTATTTCATACTTTATCTCAAAATATATCTCTCTTCATAGAGATTTTAATATATACAAAAAAATTTAAAAACAAAAAATTCAAAATAAAAATATTTCTTCCTCCGACTACTCATTGAAGAGCTCTATCACCTGCAACATCATCTGCTCCTGTGTAAATCAACACGATAAGTTTAACTTTTAATAATAATCATAATCCGTCAAATTCTCATTATTTGCACAAAATCATCAATTGTCTATCAACATTCATCATCCACATTACTCAAGTCAGATTTCTACTGACTCACATACTCACCTGCAAGCTCATTTGCCCCTATGTAAATCAACACGATCATTACAAGTTAAATAAAACAAAGAACAATGTAAGCTAGTTATTTTTAAGAATTCTAATATAAGTTTAACTTTTAATAATAAGCATAATCCGTCAAATTCTCGTTATTTGCATAAAATCATCAATTGTCTATCAACATTCATCATCCACATTACTCAAGTCAGATTTCTACTGACTCACATACTCAGACATTTGACTCTACTTTCGGAAGACTCGTATATTGAAATTACCATCCAAAGACTTGCACTTGTCATACTACTCGTTGTGAAATCCACAAAGTCATGCACGCAATCATCTCAGTATCTCATCATCTCATATGCTAAGATAAACCCATATGATATGCTATGATCAGTTCTTTCCAACCTCAGACTCAGTCAAATGAAACTCCTTCGACTCTCACCAACCGAATAACTTCATTTATAAGATTCCATTATATCAGTAGAGTCAAGATTGTCTCATTCACAGGATACTCACAAATCAATATATCCTAAGAACAATCTCAACACGGTATTTCCTTTCTTGAAAATACTATGTCTTGATCACACTTTCACCTCATTGCATACTTCATTTAACATATCAATACACCATTCAATCACATTATATTTTAAACTTTCTAAGCAATCCAAATATATATCAAAATTCACTTAAACACATAAATAAGTTCCTTTAATCATTTTTTAAAATAAAATTTAGAATTTTCTCTTAAAAATAATAAGCAATATAAAACTAGGCTTTCAAAATAAAAAATAAAACTTTTAATTGTTTTACTAGCTTGAGGGAAAATTTGTTCGTTTGCCAAGTGAAAATTCTCTTGCTTTAGCAAGATTGAACCTGAGAGCATCCAAAATTTCATCTTAGGCCTTGTCTGAGTGAGATTCCCTCTCGCTTGGGCGAAAACGGACCCGATAACACCCCATCTTTTCATTATACTATCGCTCAAGCGAGAATTATCTCGCCTAAACGAGATATACAGAAAAATCTGCGTAATTTTCCCTAATTTCATCATTTAGAGTGAAACAAAAACAATTTCAATAACTTATTTGTTGATTATTAATTCAGATTTTATTATTATTAATTCTGATTTTATTATTTATTACCTTTAAACTATTTTACCATTATATTGCATTAATGGTCAATTTACAGGCTTGTTAGTATTCCTATTTTATAGCTTTCAGTAATTTTAATTTTATTATATATATTATTGAAGTAAATCAAAATGAATAAGATCAGTATTACAATTTTGTGCAATTACGTTCAATCAGTTGCTACAACCTTTTGTCTTCTCTTATTTACTTCCATTAGTTTCTGCAACTGGTATCAAGAGCTAGTCTGTTATTATGAACTCTACCCAATTATCAGTCCCTATCCTTAATGGAAAAAATTACAATCGGTGGTGTGTGCAAATGAGAGTTTTGTTTGATTATCATGAGTTATGGGATGTCGTTGAGAGTGGAGTGTCTACATTAGGTGATAATGCAACTGAGGCGCAATGAGTAGCGCATCGTGATCAGAAGAAGAAGGACAATAAGGCTTTGTATCTCATCCATCAAGGGATGAATGACGAGACGTTTGAGCAGATAAAAGGAGAAACAACTGCCAATGAGGCTTGGATCATTTTGTCAAACAATTATAAAGGTGATGACAAGATTAAGAGGGTGCGTCTTCAAACCCTAAGACGCCAATATGAATTGCTGCAGATGGAAACCACAGAGACTATTGATGTTTATATAAATAAAGTTATTGCCTTGACAAATCAGATGAAGGTCAATGGTGAAACACATTCGGAGCAGGCAAAGGTGGAGAAGATTTTGAGATCTTTAACTTCCATATTTGAACATGTTGTTACCGCAATTAAAGAGGCCAATGACATTTCAAAAATGACAGTAAGGTTATTGTCTGGTTCTCTACGAGCGCATGAGCAGCGGATGAATGACAATAAGATTGAAAAACCAATTGAACAGGCTTTACAAGCACAAGTCTCAATTGGTAGCTCATATCATAAACATGGTAGCTATTTCAGCAAAGGTCGTGGTGGCCAGAATCATGGAGGCGCTTGGCACGGGGAACATGGTCGTGGAGGACGAGGAGGCATTTATAATAAATCAAATGTTGAGTGTTATAATTGCCATAAACGTGGACATTATGCAAATGAGTGCAAATCAAGAGGTGATAATCATGCTGCCAAGTGTGCTCAAGAAGACAGTAATCACGAACAAGATGAAGAGGATCATGCAGTACTAATGGCAGCCACATCAAATGAAACACCAAACAATCAGACTTGGTATTTGGATACAGGTTGCACAAATCACATGTGTGGTAAGAAGGAGTTGTTTGCATATTTGGATGACTCATTTTGCACAAAAGTGAAATTCGGTGATGGTAGGTTCGTTCCGGTGACTAGAAAAGGGCGAATTCTTATCACATTGAAGAATGGTGATCACAGGTACATCTATGATGTTTTCTATGTACCTGATATGAAAAGTAATTTGTTGAGTATGGGGCAGCTGGCCGAGAAGGGTTATGTGATGAACATAGTTGAAAATAAATTATCAATTTTTGATAAAAAAAGGTAGTTTGATTCTTAAATCCTTTTTATCAAAAAACCGTATGTTTCCAGTAGATATTCATATGGGTGATTTCAAGTGCTTGGAAAATCTTTCCAAAAGAAATTTAGTGAATGGTTTACCTCATATTCATCACCCTGATCAATTGTGTGAGGCTTGCATTTTTGGAAAGAATCACAGGATACCATTTGTTAAGGAGCCTTGGCGTGCAAAATTTCCTTTGGAGCTTGTTCATACAGATGTTTGTGGCCCGATGAATATATCATCGGTTGGAGGTAATAAGTATTTTTTAACCTTTATTAATGATTTTTCAAGGAAAACCTGGATTTATGTATTGAAAAGCAAGGATGAGGTATTCCACTACTTTAAAATATTTAAAGCATTTGTTGAAAGAGAGAGTGGCAGACAAATTAAGATGGTGCGTAGTGATGGAGGAGGTGAGAACAAGTCTAATGAATTCAAGAGGTATTGTGAAGAACTTGGGTTGCAACATAACATTACTTGCCCCTAAACACCTCAACACAATGGAGTTGCTGAGAGAAAGAATAGAACAATCATGGACATGGCGAGGAGCATGCTTAAAGCGAAAGGTATGCCAAATTATTTTTGGGCTGAGGCCGTAACATGTGCGGTATATTTGATAAACAGATCACCCACTTGGAGTGTTCCTAACACAACTCCGATTGAGGCATGGAGCGGAATCAAACCCAATGTGCAACACTTGAAAGTATTTGGGTCCATTACTTATGCCCACGTCCCTAAAACAGCAAGATCGAAGTTGGATGATAAGGCAGTGAAGACCATTTTTATTGGTTATAAAAATGGAGGATACAAACTGTATAATCCAATGACAAAGAAGGTGATTATTAGTCGTGATGTTACATTTGTCGAAGATGAGGAATGGCAATGGAATGCAGCAGCTGAAATAGATTCGAAAAAACAATATATTTATGTTTTGAACGATGATATGGAAGATGGAGTCACTCTTGAAGCACCTGCAGTTCAACTTGAAGCTGCAGTTCAACCTGAAGTTGTAATTCAACCTGAAGTTGCAACTCCAATTGCAACTATGATGGAGCGACCAAGAAGGCAACAGCGGCAACCTGTACATCTTCAAGATTGCGAAGTAAATCTTGATGATGTAGTTGATGACAATGGAGATTTGGTTCACTTTGCTTTTTTTGCAGGATCAGAACCTGTGAGACTTGTCGATGCCATTCAACACCCCAAATGGCAAAAGACTATGAATGAAGAATTGATGGTGATTGAGAAAAACAATATCATGACTAAAATTGGGAAGGTTGTTCCAAATCAGAATTAAGGGAGGATGTTGATTACTAATTCAGATTTTATTATTATTAATTCTGATTTTATTATTTATTATCTTTAAACTATTTTACCGTTATATTGCATTGATGGTCAGTTTACAGGCTTGTTAGTATTCCTATTTTATAGCTTTCAGTAATTGTAATTTTATTATATATATTATTGAAGTAAATCAAAATGAATACGATCAGTATTACAATTTTGTGCAATTACGTTCATTCAGTTGCTACAACCTATTGTCTTCTCTTATTTACTTCCACTAGTTTCTACATTATTCACTTCAAGAGTAACTTACACTATATCAACTATACAAATCAACCAAATTTTCATATTCAAACCAAAACATCTACCATAAATCATCCATATCAAAATCAACATATTCACATTTTATTTCAAACAATACCCTGCATTACTAATACACAATCAATCCTGCCAACAAAATTTGGAATTGGTGACCACGCCATCCCTACATCCGGATAATCCTAAAGCTAAAAGGGTCACATGAAAAACCTAGATTGAGACAAACCTAACAAGTTCAAAATTTGACTCAAAGAGAAGAGTAAAAATGAACTTACTTTATCACAAATTCTGATCACGCAGTCTTGTAGTCTTCACTATCAGGAGTCTAATGGCGGACTTCGATCATCAAATTGATGAGCGAGAAGTTCAAAATCTTATAAAGAAGGGAGAGAAAAGGAAAAAGAGAAGTTTTAGAGAGATGGTGGTTCTTTTAAAATGAAACCTCAATAACTAAATTTTCTTTTTATAACTCTTTTTATTTTAATAATAAAATATTCAGGTGTCATTTAAAATATATCACTTCTACTCTAAAGTTATTTTCTAAATCCTTACATTCTTCCAAACAAGAAAATTTTCGTCCCCGAAAATTGACTTACCAAAAAAGAGATAGGATAAGTTTTTCTCATGGATTTTTTTTCAAATTCCCAAGTTAAATCACCAAATCTATCATCACACACCACCTTCACCATATTGATGGTCTTGCCTCTGAATTGTTTATTATAATGATCTTCAATCCTAACGGGTTTTGCTTCAAAAGACAAATTATCCAATACGCGACTAGGGCTTGGGATATATTTCCTTAGCTGAGACACGTGAAAGACATTATGCATGTTATCTAACTGAGGAGGTAGAGCGATCTCATAATAAGTCACTACCTACCTTTCTCAGGATTTGATAAGGTCCATCAAACTTAAAAGATAACTTCCTTGATTCTTTAGGTGTTTCTTCCAATTTGAAACGTATTGCATTTGTTCTTGTCTTGTCCTGTGATTGTGATATGTTCCCATTCTTGACAATGTGTGCGTACGAATGATTTGTTCTTTTTTCCCTCCACACTTTTTTAACCACTTTCTCTTACAATTTTGTTTTCTCCTTCTGTTTATTGTTTCATTCCTTTCTTGTTTTTGCTACTCTATTGTATTTGGGTTTGTTAACATTGATTTTCCAAACTCCGATCCAGATTGTATTCAGCTTTTTCTCCAGCTCCCTAATGTTCTGAACACCCAGGAATCTAACAAATTTGAATTTGTTTCTTAATGTTCAATCTCCTGGATATAAAAACGTCACTCACTCTTTCCCATCTTTGAAAAACCTTCTACATGTTTGTTTCCTTGAAATCAAAAGGAAAATTTGATAAGAAGAAAGATGTCCCCTCTATTATCCATTTGTATTCAGATTACTTTGTTGATGATGAGAGAGAAAAAAGAAAAAATTATTCTTCACTATAACTTAGCTTGAAATACAATCAACAAACTATCACTTTCACATTTGGACAATAAAACTCTATAGTTTTAATTCAAAATCCTTTTACTCTGTTAAAATTTTAAATACAAATATGTTCAACTTCAAACATGATTTATATCCAAATGTTCATTTAATGATCTAAAGGTGACACCAAGTTAGGACAAACTTTATTATAGAAGTTTCATATGTTTAAACATGTATATTTTTTTTTTAATAAGCTAGAAATAAATTTATTTATTTTGTTTTCTCAAAAGCATTCTTTACAATAATTTTATATAAATTACAATGCTGTAAATTATTTTAAATGTTTATAATTTAAATGATCTTATAGAACATATAATACTTTTATTAAGAAAACTTTTTTTGAATTTAAGAAAGTTAAATTCTAACTTTTTTATGTAATAAAATTTTGAAATATATAACTAAAAAGCATTATTATATATGTTTTTTTTTAAAACATAAATCAAACCTAAAGCAAAACATTCTTAATTCCTGATTTTTTTTAAATAAAAATATGTGTTGTGACAAACACCTGAAATTTAAAAAAAAAAATAGAATTTTTTTTCCATGCTCCTACGTAGGACACTTCCCTCAGAGTGTCATCAGATACATCACTACAAGAAAATCATTAAATAGAAACTAATTTTAGAGATAAAAAATAATTAGTGGTTATAGTGACTAGATTAGAGACCTTTTTAGAGACAAAAAAAAGTATTGGTTTCTAAATTAATTTCTATTATATTTTTAAATAATTGATATCTAATTAGTTACCAATGTTTTAACTACTAATTATTTAGTTTTTAAATAAAGCTTTATCTGCACAAGTATGTATTTCAGTTTGTTTTTGTTAAAAGAAAGATGTGTTTATCAGGACTCTCGTCCAAAAGATTTGTTCTTTATTTTTATAATTATAATAAAATTTTATACAATAAATTTTAATTTCTAAAAATTAATGTATTTTTATAAAAAAAAATTATATTAAAATCGTACTATTCTTTCTGTATCCTACATTAAGTATGTGTCAAAAGAGCTTCATGTGTCCTACAATAAGTATGTGTCAGAAGAGGCGTGTCCGAATTAAGTCTTTCCAGACAAAAAGCAAGGGTCTTTAATTTCTCCACAGCCAATTAACGAATACCCCTGCACAGCTTGAGAATCTTTGGTGAGATAACACACCCTCCCTCCATTGCCTCCTGCACTCTTCCTGGTTTCCATCATTCTTCCTTCAGCAGAGTTGACAAAACCTACCCCTTCTTTAATTAGGAAAAATAACACAGCTTTAAAAAATAAAAAAATAAAAGCACACCACAATAACATCAGATAACAGCATAAAGTCACATCCCCAAAGCTATATCTCTACATTGTTAATTGAACATCTATCCTCAACCAGGTAAGATTGTTCTAGCTGGAGTAATTATTGAGACAGTTATGCCCATTGAGATGCTGAAAAAGTGTGATGGCCATCAGAAAACAAATGCCACAGATCGTCCAAACTATGGTACAGCTTGATATTCTCCATTGCCTTCTTGGAAACCTTGTGCAGTTTACAAACGGATCGTGTTCCGTACACTTCCAGATCTATTTAACCTTGTTCGTTGGCTCCACAACCATGGTCACTGTTTCCATGTTCATTAGATCTATGAACGACACAGATGGTGGTACACACACACCAGATCTGTAAGAACCAGATCCACCTATTGACGAATTCTATATGTTGCTCGAGAGGTTCACAGATCAAGTTTCCCTAATCACAACTTCCACGAAAGAACAATTTGATAGAAGGTAAGAACAAAAGAGAGGAACAGTGTTCACTGTATCGATTGAATTGAAAAACATAACTAACCAAAACAACCTATGTAACCAACAACGAACCCTAACAGTACTTTACATTGATTCATTTGAAATAAAAAAAGAACTCTATAAAAAGTGTTCTCAGTGTTTTTATTTATACTACCCACTGAAAACTAACATCACCAAGAAGCCACCTCTGGTCAAAGAGTTCACCGAGGATCTTATCGGAAAATTGATAGCGGCTGAGGTTAACTAAGGCAAGAAAGAGGAAGATCCATATTGGATCCTAGCCTGAGAGAGTTGTTGACTTCTTCTAATGACTTTTTTGGGAAATCGCATTTAACTTGTAAATTCGTTACTGCAGAGATTCAGGTGAGTGGGGACCACCTTTCGGCTGTAAGTGATAACTGATCCTCGCCGTTAAATTTATCAATCAAATGTTTAAATTAAATTAGTTATCGGCTCAGATCTCTCTCTCTTGTTCTTTTTTCTTAATTGGAGGAAAAAGAAAAAACAGAAAATATGATTGGGTTACACAAACTCCCTTAATAGTGTGTTAAAAGTAAAACCTAACTATATAGTGGATTGAAAGTAAGAATAGAACACAATAATGAAATGAAGAAGTGCATGACATAATAAAAGAAAGCAAATGTTACAAGGAAGATGGCATATATATATATATATATATATATATATATATATATATATGTTAATTATTAATTTTGCAGTTGGTTGAGATGAGCGAGTGAACAACAGAAGGACATTAGAAAACATAAGAAAACTGGTATAGACGTATAGAAACAGTTCAAAATTCTCATTGTATTTCTTCAAGTTCTTGGTGCTGGGCTTCCAAGTCTAGGGTGTGATGAGGTTGTGAAGTTGTGTCTTGTTGATCTTTTCGGAGAAAATGAATGATATGATCCTTGAAGAAGAAGCATGCAAAGAGGAAAAAGAAGGCATTTATGATATAATAGGAGGAAAGCCAGGAGTGAGGAGGGAGGATAACGCAGATGAGGGTTTCAGAAGCAAGTATACCAGAAGCGTGGATAGTAATTATAGCTGTGGTTGAGGGTTGAGGTAGGGAAAGAGCAAGAGCGTGGAAAAACATAGATGTGAGAAAGAAGACGATCTGAAGGTGAGTGATGGGGTAGGGCTTCAAGGCAAGTAAGTTAACACAGACGGCTATGAAGGCAGCGTAGCCGGGGTAAGGTTTATGGGTTATGTGTGTTTGTGGTCCCATATCATGCTGTGAGTTCGTGGGGAAGATTGAACTGAAGCTTTATAGAGTTGTGTACCTAGCAGACCAAGTAGAGAAACACTAATCACGAATGCAGACAAACCTGCATTAATAAAAATCCCTCCTGGTCCTGCCTACTATACAGAAGCAAAGAAAATACCATGCAATTTCCTTCCTCTGACTATGATTTTTTCTTCACACTCTGTTCATACATGCCTATTATGTTACCAAACAATATTAACTCAACCTAACGCAACCTCGCGGTTATATGATATTATTTTGTTACATTTTTATTCAACTTTTAACATTTTACTTATAAAAATATCTAGTTACCAGAAGTAAGTTGGGTGACTGTTTTTTTTTAAAGAATTGAATTTGAGTTCATTTAGATAAATAAAGCATATTTTACCAGTGAATTTTAAGTTTCATTTCTCACAATTTCTTAATTTTTGTAAGTTGAATCCTTTTAAATATTTAATAACACATTTGATCTCGAGAAAAAAAAAATCATTTGACAAGATTGATTTTAAGTGTGGAATATAAGAAGCATAGATATGTATTCAAACAAATGATAACTACTTATAAATTTCACTTGATTTTAGTAAGTTTATGAATACATATCTATGCTTCCTTTAACATCTCTGAGATCAAACACGATTCACCAAACGAAGGCTTTGCTGAAGAATTAAATGCGCCCAACCGTCACACCTCTCATCTCTCTCATCAAGTCCAAAAAGTCTTACGACTCATCAAAATTTAATTTATCTCAACATGGAGGTAAGTGTACCGGTCGGTACTGAATGAGTCAGTCTCGGCTAAGGTAACTGATCGCCGGAGTCAAAGAACAACTCAAGACACGCAATAAATAATAGAAACGATAGTTATAATAGCACTTAATGAGTCACATTCGTATCCTGAAATATGCGGGAAATATCTCCGACAAATCAGTCAACAACTGATTAACTGAAAGTTGCACATCTCTATTAATTAGGGACCTCGATACATGACAGTTAATAACTGATATCCGGCTCATTACCATAAGGGCTCATAACTAACACTATAAATAAAATCCTCTGTGGAGATGTAAGGTACGTTTTTACATATTCTATCGTAATACACTTAAATCATAACATTAGCTTGAGCGTCGGACTGCAACCGTAGATACCCCGACCGGCTGAGCATCAATAGCGAAGGAATGAAGCTTGAAAAAACTCAAGGATTACCGACACGTCAGCAATTGTACAACCAGTTTCAGGTACTATCTGGGCCCCTCTTTGTCCAGGTAAAAGACACACAGATGATATTGAAATGAGAAATTGAAGTTGTTTATTTATAACATATGTCGGTAAGGGTTCTTGTTGAGGCTGATAATAATCTACTGCAACTGCAAGTGAATGTCGATAAGGATCATGTTGTTCATTGTTGTAATTAGTTACAACTGAAAATATGGACACCGATGATGGCTTTTGTTGTGTGCGTGGATCATTTAATAATTGTGGCACTGACAAGAAATATATTGAATCGGCCATGTACCATTCCATGTAAACTCACAGGAAAGAGATGTGAGTCACATGTGGACAAACTTAAAAATCAAGTTTTTCCTAGTCAGAGTCTTCCCTGAATTACTTTCAATTTAAAAAAAAAATTCAAATAGTAGCAATTGAAGTGTCTATCCTAAATGCAACCCCAATTTTATTTAATTTATACTATTACTTATTTTAATATCTTTGAAAAAAAAAAAATACTAACATTTAATTTGGTAGCAACATTATAATTTATTATAATTTTTACATCTAAATTTTATTATAAATATATTTACAAATGTATTATAATTTATTCTCCACAATTCAAATTTACTATAAAAAAAATATTACAATTTTACATTTATTCTACCCATAATATTTACATCAAAATACCTATAAAATATTTTATTTCATTCTTTTTTTTATTGATATTTCTTCATAAATTTTTATATATTTATTTTTTAATTTTCAATTTTCATATTTTCATATTTTCTTATATTTCAATTTTATAAATATTTAAATTCACTACAATTTTATAAATATTTAAAATTTATTCTCTGCATTTTTAATTAAAATTTTCAAAACATTTTCTCCTTAAAAAAAATAAAAATTATTTTATTTTATTTTTTTGATTCTTAAATTTATTTTATTCTATTTTATATTTCTTTTTTTTCTTTTCCATTCACTTTAGACAAAAAAATAAGTAAAAAAAACATATCTCTACACACATTGAAAAACGTCAAATACAATGAATCTTTTTATCATCCTTTTAATACACTCTCAAATGATATGATAAAATTGCTCTATCAAAATGTTGCGACGGAAGAAGAATGAAAGTGTATCTGTATGGATGTCAGGGCCTAAGCAATTTTTGTTCACATGGTACACAATTCGTTGTTGTGCTGATAGTCTCCCAATCCTTCGAAACATTTCCTCTCTCTATGTGTGTGCTCCGCCGGTCGGGGATACCTGCGATTGCACTCCGACGCTCAAGTCAGTGCTAGTATTTTGGTCTTTTCTCTTAGGATATGAAAAACGTACCATTTCCCCTAGAAGTCTCATTTATAGGTTGACTTGGACCTCCACTTGTGTGGGTCAGGTCATTAGTTCACCAAGATGTGTTTAGTGGCTTCCTGATATTACGGGAGTGTATTTCGAGGTAGCAAAAACCTTGGTTGTTAATTAGATATCAATTTAGAAATCATTTAACAATAATAAAAACTAATTTAAAAACCAAAATTTATTTAGTCCTAAAATGGTTTCTAATTTAATCACTATAGCAACTAATTATTTTTTGTCTCTGAAATTGGTTTCTATTTCATGATTTTCTTGTAATGATATATATAGACTTGTGAACTCTAATATATAAAACCTAATATATAAATGAGAAAGTGGATTGTGAAAAAATAGTAAGGTAGTAGAAGAAGCAGAGGTGGTAACGATGAGTGATGAATAAAGATAGGAGAGTATGAATTTGGTCAAACAATTGGATAGACTCATAAGACTTGAAGAGCATATTTCCAAGGTTATTTTCTTTGTCTGTTAATAAAAAGGAAAATTTATGTGATTGGGGAATATGGGGGAACGAAACCTAGAAGTGGAACTTAAGGTGGAGGAGGGGTATGTTCGCTTGGGAAGAGGAGCAAGAAAGTAAACTCTTAGAGATGATCTCTAATAAGACGCTAGAGATGGAAATAGTGGATAGATGGATTTGGAAGGATAGTGATTCAACAGAATTTTTAGTTAAGTCCGCTTATGGGTTATTAAGGGGAGAAGGAAGTGAGGAAGACTTAAGAAGATATAAATTTTTCTGGAAAATTAAGGCGCTCCCCTCAGCTCAAGTCAAAGCTAGGAGAGTGATTGAAAACAAGGTTGCTTAGGGTTAATCTGGAGAGAAGAGGAATCGGGATCGAGAGTAATCTGTGTTGCTTGTGTAGGAGGTTAGAGGAGACACGAAATCATTTGTTTTGTGAATGCAAAGTTGTTTGGCTAATTTGGAATCTTTGTTATGACTGGTTAGGAATAAGATCAGTCGATTTTATGGATCCTGGGTCTCATTTTGAACATTTCCAAATTCTAGATGCACCTATTTCAATTAATCTTATTATGGGCAACTTGTGGATTGCGTTGGTTAGCGAGATATGGAGGCACATGAATAACTGATTATTTAAAGGTGGAGTGGTTGATCATATTGAAATGTTCTCTCTGACACATATTAAGGTTTGGTCCTGGATCTCATCAAAGATACTGTCAGCTAATTTCTCATTCTTTGATTGGTGTCTTGAACTTTTGGTATGTATGCATTCAATTTAGTTTTATATAAAGAGTTGATCCTTGTGATTCTTTTATTATTGGTAGAGATGGCATAGACAGTAAAAGGTCTTTTTGGTTGATATATAGATGAAAAGATATTTTGTGAACATCATTTTGCTGTATAAGGATTCGACCACCCTTAAAGTGGTCTTAAGTAAGAAAAGTTAGTGGGATGGAAAGTCATGATGGAGTGGTCAATTAATTAGGAGAGAAGTTATGACCCTTGGAGTGATTAGTTAAAATTTTATAAAAATAAAATAAAATGCAAAGAGGCATTATGAAAACGTATAAATTGAAATGTTGTCACCAAAAACATAAAAATTGAAAGTCAAACGAATTAGAATTCTGAAAAAAAAAATGTCATAAAATTAGCCCCGAGTACCAACATCAGAAGACTGACTACTAACATCTAACACATGTGCTTTGACTACTAACATCTAACACACGTGCTTTATGAAGTTAATATATAAAAATTTGAAGGACCCATTTATATATTAATTTATTTATTCCCAATAGAAAAGCTGCAATATCTAACTACAAACAAAAATCTTACTTTCCAATTTCCAACAACAGAGGGAATTGGCAGGGATATCTCCTTGCACGCCAACTATAATTTCAGTCATGTTTCTAACAATTTCAGGATGTTCACTGTAGCTTTCATAGCAATGTCCCTTGGATCTCTGCAGACCTGTGAATAAATCAGTTAACATGTTATGTCAGCATGTATGATAAATGTTACTTGCTCAAAACAATAAGAGAATATTTAAATATTTCTTATTTACCGCAATAAATGAGGCAAAGACATGGAATTCCTGTAGCTCTAATTTCAAGTGCAGTGACATCTCCAATCTCAATCTTTTCTATAAGTACTGGATCCCTGATAAATAAATCTCATTATAATGAACAAAATAGCATAAGAAAATGCTTTTAATTGTTGATTTGGGTGCCAAAAATGTTCACATGTTCAAATATAGCCTCCACCAGTATTACTTCATTAGGTGTTGGGAAAGCCAGATTCTCCTATCAAAATCAACAAATATGACTCCATACTATTTATTGTAATTTGTCCCCCTTTCACTAAAAAAAAATAAAATTTATTATTATTAAATAATTTCTAAATTTATATCTAATTAACTACCAAAAATTTTAATATTAAATTTAGAATCTAAATAATTAGTAGTTAATTAGATACTAATTTAAAAACTATTTAAAAATAATAATTTTTAATATTAAATTTAGAATTTAATAATTGGTAGTTAATTAGATAACTAATTTAAAAACTATTTAAAAATAATAGAAATTAATTTATTAAAAAAATTTAATTTATAAAATATCTTTAGTTTAATCATTATAACAACTAATTATTTTTTATATTCAAAATTGATTTTTATTTTGATAATTTTATTGTAGTATTTCTTTTAAAACAATTTCATGCATATTCTTTCCATTCTAGCACATGCATAAACTTACCTCGTAACTCCTAGCCCACAAATTGTAGCACGGTAGACATTGATGTGGCCATGAACTGCATCTATTCCATAGATCATCAGAATTCCAAGGCGAGACTAGACAATGCTGCTTTCTGCATCTCAGTCATCATTTTCTGCTGGAACACTCATATTTATTGTGTTTTCATATTATTACGTTCCACTCATACTTTGGAGTAAAAATAGATAAGTTTCACATGTTTCAAAAAGTCAGAGAGCTTCAATTACATAGATAAGCATTAAGGAACAAGTTGGAAAAGTGATAGGATGAAACTTTGAGCCAAATGCTTCCTAATGGTCACAAAACCTGGTGAAGTTCAGAAGGAAACAAAAATAGAGAAAATGTTATTTACTAATATGTATAAATTATATGACCTTTTCTGATTTGTATAACGCAAAAGTATGAACAATGTCTTCATTGTTCATATACTCTTCCTTCTTCCTGGCAGCTTGTGGCTCTACTATCTTCTGGTTTGCTCAAAACATTAACCTGCTATCCACACTTTTTTTGTACCCCACTACAAAAAAAAATACAAAAGAGAACCAGTAAAGTTATTTTTCACCAGCACTGTAAACACCTTTTGTCTCAGAATCTGAGTCTTCTGATGAAATCCAAGATGGAGCTGGATCAAAGACAAAACTTGAATTTGAATTTACAGGTGCAACAGAACAACTTTGCAATTGTATTTGTATCATAAACCACCCAACAAAGGATAGAAACCAAATTATTAGTTCAAATGGGAAAGCACAAAAGGCACATATCCAACAGTGGAAGGGAAACGCTCCTCTAAATTCGATAAGGATGTATGCCTCCTCTTGATCTGGAATTAAAAATGCTTGTGAGATGTCAGCATTTCCAAGGCATGAAAGGGTTTCATGGTTCTTAGGATTCACCTCAAGAGCCTCTTCTAGCTCAAAAATAAGCCTCTGCTAAAAAATAGATCAAAAAACAAATATTAAAAATCATAAGCAGACGAATACTCATTGTATCATTATATGCTCCATTTAAAATCTTAAAAAAGAAAACAAAAATTGATGAACTGTAACCTGAAGGAGATCGTTTCCCTGAAAATAGAACTCTAAGGATTTGTAATTAAATAATGATTGATCTAAAATAAAGCAAATACAACAGAAGCGTGCAAGAAGAAAGAAGAGAAGAATAATGATGACAAATGAAATGATGCAAAGGTAGAAGAGCGCAAAAGGTATCTAGTGTGCGTGTGCAAGGACAAAACATAATATTGGAATCAAATGAGAGCGGACTCACCAGAATCATCGAGGCCAACTTCGGAAGCTGCTTGCCCGTTAACTGGTGGACGGAGGAGCTAGCCGTTCTCGACATTGACTTCTTCAACAGTGTCATCGCCACCAAGAGGCAACGCCGTGGAAAGACACTAACTGTCGCCACCGCGCGCTCAAAACCGACATGGAGCGAGCGCTACAAGATCTCATCTGCGGCCACACCGGCAATGGGATTTGCTTGTCGTCAGATCCAGGAGATTTCGACTCCAGACCAGATCCTAGCAATGTAAGCTGTTGAATCAATCGTGGTTCTCTTCTCCACCGGAAACGCAATGTTTTAGATCCACTTCCTTTGTTGCATCCCATTAATTTTGTATATTTCATATAGAGAAAGAAAAAGGAGAAAAGAAAATTATATATGAAATATACAAAACTAATACATCCTCCGTTGCATCCGCGCATTCAATTTCACAAGCACGACCACAGACGAAGCACGACAATAACCACAAAAGAATAAAACAACAAAGAATGACTAGAATTCCAAAGTGACAAGTGTGAGCAACATTAGGGTTTAAAGAAGAGAGTTTATTCATGAAGAGCGGAAAAAAAAGTCTGAAGTTGAAGGAGAGAAATGTGAAGATTCCAAAACGCGAAAAAAAAGTTACTATTTCATTTGTAATTATAACTGACATAGTAAATTTTATATTTAGTACAAAATTTCACTAGGACCGGTGAACTACAACCACCATAATAAATTCACATTTATTTCTTGTAATAGGATACAAAAATAAAGCAAATCTTACAAATGAATCAAGACTGGGGTCTCAACTGAGTCAAAAACAGAAGTGCCGAAAGGATTATGGATTGCCATGTGGAGCATCAAAATCATAATAGGGTGACATAAGAAGATTGGTATAGGTAAATCAGCCAAAGCTTGAAAGAGTGCATTAAGTTTCAGTTCCAAGTTGTCATTGTAATTCTTGAAGTTCTTGGAGTTGAGCTTCCAAATCTATGATATGATGAAATTGTGAAGTTGTGTCTTGTTGATCCTGTCCGAGAAAATGAATGATACGATCCTTGAAGAAGAAGAAGAAGAAGCATGCGAGGAGGAAAAGGAAGGCATTTAGGATATAATAGGAGGAAAGCCAGGAATGAGGTACGATAATGGTGATGAGGGTTTGGCATGCGAGTAGCCCAGAAGCGTGGAGGGTAATTGTAGCAGTGATTGAGGGTTGAGCTATGGAAATTGCAACAGCATGGAAAAGCATAGATATGACCAATAAAAGGATATGGAACTCAGTCATGAGGTAGGGCTTCATAGGGAGTAAGGTAATGCAGACTGTCATGAAAGCAGCATAACCTACATAGGGCTTATGCATCATAAGAATGAGATCAGTCTTTCACTGTGCAAAATTGATGGATGTTTAATTCACTGTTAGAAAGGATAACAGAGGAAGGGGGAAGAAGCTTGCTATGCTAGTGTGGAAGCAATGGTATTTATATTAGAACGGACATTATTGATAGAATGACAACTTTGCTCCACCACTATATTGATAATGTAAATGGTTTGGTTTGGTTTATATTTTATTTTTATTTCTTAAACCATATTAACTGCATGAGTGGTTAATATACGTGAAATAATAAAAACAATTGTGTTTAATAATTATGATATATTGTGTTATTGGTCCAATAAGTCATCTAATTTCACAAATACAGTGATGATAAATGATAGTTGTAATAATTTACTTTCACCATTAACAAAAATTAAGTATAGAAATTAAAGGTCATTCATTACAATTGGAAGCTATTGGAGAGGTACTATATTTTAAAATATGATTATTTTTAATAATCCAAAAACCAAATTAAAAATATTTTTTTAAATACAATAATTTAAAAACAAATATTAAAATAAAGATTAATAATCAGGGCTCACCAATTTATAGAAGAAATTGAATAATGATTTAAGAATTTTTTTAAAGGTTTTAATGAATTCTATTAGATTTTTGGATGTTGTTTGAGATAATTAAAATTTGATATAATATTCGTTTGCATATACTATAGAAAGATGGTAACAGATTGATTCCGATTTTTGTCGACAGGTTGATTAATTCTTAAAAATTATACTGTATAAGGATTAAACTTTTTTTTAAATGATTCATATTTATTAATTTTATCTTGCTAATAAAAAAAATTAGATATTGATAGAGTTTCATCCTCTTAATAAAATTAAAAAATAAATAATTGGATTTTTATTACACAATCAACAAACTATCACTTTTACCGAAAATCCTTTTATTCTCTAAATTTACCAAACACTTATATTGGTTCAAATTTTAAATACAAATATATTAACCTCAAACAAGAGTTATCCAAAAAGTTCATTTAATGATATTAGATATTTAATGATATTGAATGAGAAGAGGACAGAGTTTATTATAAAAGTTTTATATTTCCAATTCATATAAAAAAACTATATACAGAAACCAACCAGAAGAAACTTCTTTTTAATTGGAGAAAGTTATTAGGAGATAAAATTTTGAAAAATGTAACTAAAAAGCATTATATGTTATTTGTTAAAACAGAAATGAAACCTAAAAGAAAGATTCTCATATTTGAAAGTTTGATTTGCATGAGGTCATGACCCTGCTATTCTAACACAGTTCTTCAACCATAGCGTTGGGTTGGGTCATTCAAAAGCTTTTGATCCAAAGATTGTAATCATGTAGAAGGAGGAAGAACACCTTGCCCCCGTCTTCAACAAAAAAATGTGCAAATCAAGAAGGGTATTGGTCTCGGTCACGGGGCCCGATTGAGGGTATTGGTGTGAACTTTAGGTCAAACTGGATAATAAGACTTCACGCAATAATGGGTTGGCTGTGCCCCAGTTTTTTGATTTCGACCCTCACAATTTTTAAAACTAAAAATCATCTCTAAATATCCTAAAATAATCAGTTATTTTATAAAAAGAATCAGTTATTTTTTACTTTTAATATTATATATATTTCTATTAAACTGTTTCTTATTCTTTAAACAGTTCTTGAAAATAATTGTTAATTTAATAATCTCCTAATTACAACAACAAATCTTTCATTATTAGAGTTCTAAACACACTAACTAAAAGTTATAAATGTATTGTAATAATTTCAACAGTTTCTCTCAATTTAAATTGGTACGCGTTTTATTTATTAATTTATTTTGGTGGTCCTTACCTCCTCTTCTTAGATGTGGAACCGTGTAGTTGGAAAGTTGAACTTTTGGAATGGAAGATAGGGACTCTTAAGAAAAGAAATACTTTACATAACAAAATCTATCTATGCATATGACAAAACAAGTGGTCCTAGAAAGAGATGTATAACAGGGTGCACGGTGAACTTTTCATACATTATTATGTGTATGGTGTATGTATGGTGCTTTTTTTGAGCTTTCTCATACATCATTATGTGTATGGTGTATGGTGTTTATGAGCTTGCATACATTATCTGTATATGTGTTTTGGAGTTTTATGCAGAAAAGTTCAGGGACTTGAAGTAGGTCTTAGTGACTTGAAGTGGGTCTTAGTTTGTTATTTTTGTGCTGTAATTGTTTTTTTAATTTCATCATCATATATGTGGTAGGTGTTATATTATAGCGGTTTATTTATGATAATTAATAAATTAAAATATATTCTTTGCAAGGACATGGTACTGTTGTTTTCAATTCCATTTTATTATATAATTCTGAATTTATAAAATTTCAATTCTAAATTTATGAAAGTTGTGATTTACTTTATGTTATATTTTCAATATGATTGATTATAGCATTAAATTTGTGATTTAAATTTTAAGATGGTATTAGTCTCTCTTTTTTAAATCATTGTGGGACATTGGTTTAAGGTAATGGTATAAACACTAAAAAATAAAGTAAAATAGAAAAATAAAATATATAATTATTTATAACAATATATAATATAATATAATGTCTTATATTTTTATTTTAAAATATAATTAAAAATAAAATAGAAAATTAATTTATAATTAAATTGAAATAATTTTATTATTTCATATAATATTTAATTATCTATAAAATGTATTTGGTTTAATCAAATATTGATATTATTAAATAGTTGAAATGTGTATTTATTTATAATTTAATAAATAAATTATATCAAAAATATTATTTTTTTAAAATTACAGGAAAGTGAAACATATCTTAAATATTAATCTTTATTTTTTTTTTACTTAAACAATAAGTTATTATTGTAAATTATAATATTTTTGTTTTCTTATTCAGAACATATATATAAAAAAAATATGTTATAATTTGTAATTATATTTATAATTTATTATATATAACTATTATGTTGACTATGTTTCTATCATTAATACACATTTATAATAAACATAAATTTTATGATAATATTTAAAAAATATAAATACACATAAGTTTATACAATTATAATATTAACGTTTTCAAATTATTATTTATTAAAAATAAATTATCTTATTAAAAAAATATAACAAATGAATCGTTCTTCTTCTCTAACTAAAAATCATAAATTATATCGATTTTATAAGTTCATACAACAAATAATTCGAATAGATACATATGAATAAATTTTAGAATTGAATTTCACTGAATAATTATAATTATTATATTGCTCTAAAGTTTTTTATCATAATAAATAAATCAATATTATAAATTAAAATTTTAAATATATCTAATTATGATTAAGTTATTACCATATATAAAAAGTTTTTGTGTCTTTTAATATATAATGAACTATAAATTTACATTAATAATATAAATGTTAACATAATAACTTTTTTTATTTTAATTTTTAATATTAAACATAATTATATATAAATGATAAATATAATAAAACCACATGAGATTTCACTAATTATATATAACTAAGCCACTTCCCATGCACAACACGAGTATTTTATATATAAAAAATTACAATAATTATTATAAGCAAAATACTTTAGAATTTTTATTTATTTAAGATTTTGGAAACTTAGAAATTTATTAATTTTAGATTTTATCTAAGAATCACATTAAATAATTTAGGATATGAATTTATTTAGAATTTTGATTAATTTAGAAATTGTGATTTTTTATGTTTATCTAAAAATGACATTACAAACTTTTGGATTTTTATTTATTTAAAATTTTGGAAAACATAAAAAATTTATTTATTTTATATTTTTATTTAAGTAGGAAATAAAATAAATTTTTATTTTGTATTTATCTAAAATTTTTAAAACTTATGAAATTTAATTTATCTATCACATAAAATAAATTATGATTTGTGTTTATTTAGAATTTTGGATATTTTAGATATTTTATTTTATTTAAAAAAAATTAAGTAGGAAATTAAATAATTTAGATATATTATTTATTAATATTTTGAATAATTTAAGAATTTTATTTATTTCAGATATTTTATTTAAGTGAGACATTAAATAATTTAGGATTTTTATTTGTTTAAAATTTTGAATAATTTAAGAATTTTATTTTCAATAATTTAGGAAAAATTTTATTGCAATTTTTTATTTTAGTATGACATTAAATAATTTAGGATTGAATAATTTAGGAATTCCATTATTTGGTATGTTAACATCTGCGTCAAAAAGTATGCTAAATGACTTTTTTTGAAGTAATTTAACATACAAATTCTTTCATCCCGCTCTAAATTTTTTTGATTTATTTGATGTGTTTTTTTCACTATTTTGTATAAAAATATAATTTATATAATTATATATATATATATATGTAAAAAAATAAAAAAAATTACAAATAAATATTAATATATAAGAAATAAAAATAAGTATATAAGAATAAATAAACAAACTAAACATATTAAAATTAATATAAACAATGCATAAGGATAAATAATACATGAAAAAAAAAATTGTTCAAATATTAACAAACTAAACAAATTTGGAGGAAACTAAATAATAATAAACACTTATGTAAAGAAATGATTCATCCTAAAAAGGCGTATAGCTCGAATTTAATAATTTGGTATGTTAGCATCTACTTCAAAAACAATCTTATCACTTTTTTGAAGTCATACAACATACATAAATTCTTTCATCTCACCCTAAGTTTTCTTGATTTATTTAACGCGATTTTTTCACTATTTTATATAAAATATAATTTGTATAATTAAATATATATATATATATATATATATGTAAATGTATATGTGAATAAGAAAATAAAATAAAAAATCAAATATTAATATATAAGAAATAAACATAAGCATAAGCATATACGAATAAATAAATAAAACTAAACATATTAAAATTAATATAAGCAATGCATAAAGATAAATAATACACGTAAATAAATAAATTGTTCAAGTATGTAGAAAAAGGATTCATCCTAAAAGGCGAGTAACTTGAATTTAATTATTTGGTATATTCACCTCTACTTCAAAAACAATTTTATCGCTTTCTTCAAAATCATTTAACCTACACAAATTCTTTCCTCCTGCTCAAGTTTTATTGTTTTAATTAGCACATTTTCCCTTATTATTATAAATAATAATATAATTCATACAATTAAATATCATTAAATATTATATATATAAATGTAATTTTAAATGACAGAATAAATAAATAAAATTATAAATATATAAGAAATAATCATTAGTATATGCGAATAAATAAAAAAACCTAAACATACTAAAATTAATCTAAACAATCAATCCACATAAATAATACATATAAATAAATAATTCAAGTATAAAAATCTGAAAAAAAAATCGAGAAAAATAAGTAACAATAAACAGTTATGTAAAAAAAGAGTTATCCTAAAATTTGGATACCCGGACATTTGTTATGTTAACCTCTGCTTTAAAAACAAAATTATTTCATCCCGCTCCAAGTTTTGTTGATTTATTTGACGCGTTTTTTTTCACTTCTCTGTATAAAAATATAATTAATATAATTATATATATATATATGTATGTATGTATGTGTATAAACAGTAATATAAAAAAAATTCATCCTAAAATTCGTATAACCCGAATTTTATTATTTGTTATGTTAACCTGCTTCAGAAAGAGTTTTATTGTCTTCTTTGAAGTCATTTAACATAAATTTATTTCATTCTGCTTAAAGTTTTGTTGATTTATTTGACACGTTTTTTTTTATTATTTTGTATAAAAATATAATTTATATAATTATATATATATATATATAAGAAAATAAAAAAATTATAGTAGCAAATATTAATGTATAAAAAATAAAATGAGCATATACAAATAATTAATTTTAGAAATTTTATTTCTTTGAGATTATTGTTTAAGTAGGAAATAAAATAATTTAGAATTTGTATTTATTTAGAATTTTAAAAAATATTTGAAATTTATTAATTTTAGATTTATATCTAAGAACGAAATAAAATAATTTCTGATTTTTTATTTATTTTGTATTAATATTTTAAATAATTTAAGAATTTTATTTATTTTAGATATTTTATTTAAGTAGAACATTAAATAATTTAATGAGAAATGAGAGCCCATTAGAAAAACGTACGGGGTGTGCAAGAAGAAATTCTTAACCCCGAAAATTGGGCCCTATAATTTTGTTGGGCTGATGAGGTTTCTGGAACAGACTCGAGTCTGCGCGTTCGAAGGAAGGCTATTGGCACTCCATTTTTACTAACTCCACACCTATCTCTGTAAGTTCAATAATAGCATGGTGATAATACCCCCTCATGTTTTGGAAGTCACCTAATTAATCTCCATAGAGCTTCTCACTCTGCATCACCCATTTCCCCTCTCACCTCTCTCATTCCCTCTGTCCCCCAAAAGCCAAAACCCATTTCCCCAATCAACCCTTTCTTCCACCTACCTCATCAAAATCCTCCCTTTACACATTTCACCAAAAGAACAAAAACAAAATCAAAAACAAAAAGTTGCAGCGACCACATTAAAACGACAATGAAGGTTTCAGTGTCGGGAAAGGTGTTCACTGTGGGGCTGGTAAGCTTCTGGTACTCCTCCAACATCGGAGTGTTGCTGCTGAACAAATACCTTCTGAGCAACCACGGTTTCAGGTACCCCATTTTCCTTACGCTGTGCCACATGATGGCGTGTTCCATCCTCAGCTACGTCGCCATTGCATGGCTCAAGGTCGTGCCCATGCAAACAGTGCGTTCCAAGGTGCAGTTCATCAAGATTTCCTCTCTCGGACTCATTTTCTGCTTGTCCGTCGTGGGGGGCAACATCTCCCTCCGCTACCTCCCCGTCTCCTTCAACCAGGCCATCGGCGCCACCACGCCCTTCTTCACGGCCATCTTCGCCTATTTGGTGACCCTCCGCCGGGAGAGCTGGCTCACCTACCTCGCACTTCTTCCGGTTGTTGCAGGCGTTATCATTGCTAGTGGGGTATGTATGATCACTTCTTTCTCAGAAGTAATATTTTGAAATGGATGATTGTAGAGTTAAAGGAAGTTGTGATATGGTTGTAAGTTTAAATGAGGTTAATTGGTATATATCATTGTCTTCTATGCATGTGATGCACAAAATTTGATGATATGTATGCGGTGTTAATGTGTTAATTTGGTGATGTTAGAGACTATTTAAGTGTTGAATCTGTTGCTTTGAGAGTATGTAAGACTTTCTTCTGTTTCTTTGAAAATTCCTTGTTGTTCTCTGAATTGGTTTTAGCCTGTTAATTTTGAGAAAGTGGCGAAATTGTTATTTTGGAAAAGAAATCATTAGGTAATTAAAGATCATTAAGTGTGTATGATTTTAACCAAATATTTGTATGTCATGAATAGAAGTTTTTGAGTGACAGTAAACAGGAATAACACTTCATTAGATGTAGAGATTAATTTGGTAGGTTGTGTGTGTCATAAATAAAAATGAAATTGGGGTTCTGGTTGGAGTAACAAGCTATAGTTGTTGATTTTTCCTAAATCTTTTTCACTTGCATGGATGAAGGGAGAACCAAGTTTTCATCTATTTGGATTCATAATGTGCGTCAGTGCTACAGCAGCCAGAGCACTCAAAACAGTGCTTCAAGGGGTCCTGCTGTCTTCTGAAGCGTAATGAGCTCAAACTTTCCAGCCATTGTATTTCAACACTGCTGATTAAATAAGTGTCATCCGTATTCCATAACTTAGTATCTTTAAGATTTTTTGGCTATGTCAGTACTGAAATGATTTCTGTGGTTTCACAGGGAAAAGCTCAACTCTATGAACCTTCTTTTGTACATGGCTCCGGTGGCTGTTGCATTCCTTCTTCCAGCTTCAATCATGATGGAGCAAGATGTAATTGGAATCACAATTGCACTAGCTAGAGAGGATTCAACTATTTTGTGGTTACTTTTGTTCAATTCTGCATTGGCATATTTTGTCAACTTGACCAATTTCTTAGTCACAATGCACACCAGTGCATTGACACTTCAGGTAATCGTCCCCTCTCCCTTGCCCCTTCGAAATTAAAGGAATTTTTAAAGCCATTGGTACACGATTTATAATCATATCATGTGTGGAAACTAATTTTCATCATATTTTCTCCTTTGCTATTATTAAGTAAACAAAACTAACTTCTCTCTGACCCTATGTAGCATCCCCCCTTAAGTAAACAAAGTTAGCAGGTTTGTTGTTTTACCCTCCTCATGAGTAATAATGCTCATCTGACTAATAGGAGGTGCCTAACAGTCTTGAAGGCCATAATTTCACTTTATATTAAAGCTTTCAAGGTTTTCTGTATGAAAAGTTTATGTCCATTTTAGTACAGATTAACTTGAATTGCATGGTATGAAAGTTAAGTTTATTGATACGGCTTGGTGCCCTGGTTCCCTGTACAAAATCATTTGACATCTAACCATGCATTTCTTTTACTGCGCAGGTGCTGGGAAATGCCAAGGGAGCTGTGGCAGTTGTTATCTCCATTTTGATATTTCGAAATCCTGTATCAGTGACTGGAATGTGTGGATATTCTCTCACAGTCATTGGCGTCATCGTATACAGTGAAGCCAAGAAACGGAGTAAATAAGATACTTGGAGTCATTAAAACCAAATTTTCACTCTGCTCAAATATTGCATATATCCACTCTTAAAACTGCTAGTGCAGCCATTGTAAATGCTTCCATAGACCAATCCTTTATTCATTTAGAGTGTAAATAACCCTTCAGGAAACTCAATAGTATTTAGACAAATTTTCAGACTTTAAATATGTTGGAATAGTAAGAGAATCTAATGCCTTGTAAATATTTGGCATCATCCTTTTCGAATAAATGTTAAGTAATCTTCAACCACAACACCTGTTCAATAATCTTAATTAATGTACAAGTAAAACACATTTGAATTTTATAATTTAAAATACTTCTAATTACTTACTATATAAATAGTAATATTCTAGAACCCCGCAATTATTTCTCTCTTTTAACTCTTAATATTTTGACCTATAAACTTAATGAAAGCTAATTCATTTTTGTGAATTCTTACTATTTGACCTATAAATTTAATGAAAGCTAATTCATTTTTGTGAATTCTTACTATATTTAGGTAGCCTCTATTTCCACTTCTTGTTATTTTTCGCCGTATTAACATACCATGCTATACTTAGATAGAGAACCATTTTGTTAAGAATTTGACAAACAGGTCTCAAATTAGAAACACATAACCAGGAAAATTTGCACAGCCAATTTGGTAAACTAAAAGTGTTCTGAACAAATTATAGGCAAAATATACTGACAGAATCGATAGATGTAAAATAACTGAATTCCAAATTCGTTGCTCACAGTTAAAATATCTTCAAAAGAAATGTATAAAGAAAACTACAAGTTCAAGTGAAAGAAAAATTCTAATATCCTAACCCAACATTCAATAGTGATTACACTTGAGGTTTCTCTTCTTCTTCCTCTTCTATCTTGGGGGCCAAATAAAATCGCACGTAACCCATCTCTGCAATCTTGTACTCAACAACAACTGGCAGCTCATTTGACAGACTAATGGAGACTGTATTGGACAAGGGTGTTGCCTTTGTAAAAGAGTTCATGTAACGCAATGCAAATGTCAGTGACACAGGCTCGTTCATATCAATCATAGTAGCTTCTTCAGGCTGCAAGATTAACCAATAAATAACATTGTAAGAAATGTCCACCACTAAAGAATAGCACAAGCAAAAGATACAAAAAATAATTTACTAAGCTCAAATAATGGCGGGAACAAAGAATAAAACAAAATTTGACTCACCTTGTCCACAGAAGTATTTTGCCTGCAGACTATATTTGCAGATCCAATATCTCCTTTTGTGGAAAACTTCACACCCTCTTTAGTGACTGAAATGACGACAGTGTCACCAATGCTACTAAGATCCCTGCAGATTCTAGCAAACTCGGAGGATGGCATCTTCACAATAGCGTGATACTCTGCCTCCGGTATCCCAAGATGCTCGCTATCAATATCCATCAACTTCATTTCAAAATCAGAAATTTTATCTTGCGCTGTAAGAGAACAAAGACAAGTCACACCAAAATTACCAAGAAAGCAATTCCTTTATGAAACCACACCAATACAAGCGCATCGTTAACTATAATTATTTCTTTCAAATCTTTCAATTTTGCCACAACACATTACACATATTATGTTTCGCATTGTCCTCTTTAACATCTTTTTTATCGCTAGGTTTTATATGTATTTAAGAATCATCATACACTTCTCACAAATTTCTATCAATGAAAACAAACACCCAAAACAAGAAACATACCGAACCATTAACTAAATAATGGCATTACGAAACTATAACATCAGTCCATTCGTCAAAATCACACTAGTAAAACCTAACAATTAAAAGTGAACTTCGAACTTCGAACTACTCTTAGAAAATAGAAATACTTTTTCAGCAAGTAATTAAAGTCAAACGTGATAAATGGAAAATAGTTCGTGCTCAGTTGTAACTTAAGAACACGCGTCTATGTAGATTTTCACAGCGAGTTCGACAAAACAAAAGCTAAATCTGCTTCAGGCGCACGATGTGCACGAAATGAAACGGAAAAACAGTTAAAAACAAAAACTAAATCATATAGATAAAAAGAACTAACTCAGCAAGTTCAAAGAACAATTTCGAAAAAGCTAGAGAAATGAAAACGTACTAGGGCTTTCGAACATGAAGGTGACGGTGTCACCGCCATCATCGGCTTTGATGGTGATGATGTCATCATTACCGGCACATTTCAGCATCTTAGCCATGTTGTTGAGGTTCATACCCATCGAGATGTTACGGTCGCAACGGTAGTGCTCGAAGCCCTCGGATCGGAGGAGAAGTCCGACGAGTGCCACGTGGCTGGAATCCATAGCCTGGAGGGAGAACCCGGTGGAGGAGCAGTCGAAGTTGGCGTCGTTGACGAGCTCCTTGATGGATTCCAGAACCTTCTTCAGAAGAGAACCTTGCACGAGACGTAGTTCCAACATTTTGATCGAGAGCGAAGGGAGGATTAGGGTTTCGTTTAGAAATGGTTAGGGTTTTGAGAGAAACTGAACAGAAAAAGGAGGGAAGGGGATTTATATAGAGGAAGCTTCTGGAATCAATTGGCGGGATTGGGGGAATAATTGGATTCCCGCCAGGAGTGAGCGGGGGGAAAGGAAATTTTTCAATTTTTTATTTTATTTTTTTACAAAGCTGAACAAAAAAACTATCCACATAAAATTAGGATTTCTTTTTACACCCCATATTTCCCTTCTATCTTTTATAAATAAGAAATTTTTCACTAATTTTATTATACAATTTAAAAGTTATCTTTTACTTAAAAAAAATTGAATTATACAATCAAGATGTCATTTTTCATAAAAAAAAATTGATAGTAAAAGTGGTTTTCCAATGAATAAAAATGTGGCAACAACAATCAGATATCCGCAATGAATATATGGATTGTATAGTGAATTTTCTTCCTAAAACCTACGACAAGTGGTTTTGTGGAATTAAAACCATTAAGAAGAAGACTCAAGTGTCTAACATAACCATTAAGCGGTGCAAAAAACATTGAAATGGCCCACAAAGAGAAAAACACATGTAACTCAAATATAATGCAGTTGTGCGTTAGAAGTTTCGGACAGCTAAGGCAATGTCATGTCCAATAAAGCATTTACAAAATGGCAATTGTGTCAAGTTATTGATTTTATTATGTGTATCTAAATCAGCCAAATTTGAAGAAAAGAAAACGGTCAGGGCAATGTGAAATCTCATTCTTCTTAAACTCATTCTCCACACAAGGAGTAAGCAGGTGATGATTTTGTCCAACGTGTATGTGCTAGCCAACCCATTATTTGACTTTAATTATTCGAGTTCTTTGTCAAAAAAACTTCCACACTTTAAATGATTTTTTTTTTAATTGTTGATTTCTAATAAAGATTTCTTTTAACATGCTTGTTGCATGTATTACGAAATGAAAGATGATGAAAATGGATACATGGACGGACTTGATATTGATACCAAAGACCTTGTTGCCTTTGTACAGCGTTGCAACACAACACACAACCATCAACTTAATTTCATAATCGACTGGCAATGTTCAAGCTGCTATACTAAATTGAAATTCAACAAAACCACAAAACACACAACAATTTATGAATGAAATTGCTAACGCAAATCATCAACTCGATTTCACCAACAATCCATGGCGTCAGGCATAACAATTTATTCAATTTCATAGTCAACATAAATTAATTTTGCATGCAAATATAGTCGATTATTTTTTTCTTATTCATCAAAATTTGGTTTTATATAGGGTTGTTGGCGAAACATAACATTGATGGTCTTTCAACACTGAGCTCCTTGAAAAGTACACTGTCATTGATCACTTGTATTGTCAAAGCATGCCAACCCAACGGTCTAGGAGTCATGACAATAACTATTAAGATTACAAAGTTTATGTGCATAGAAAGCTGAAAATATTACTTGTGACTCTTAATGGAGTAATGTCAATGCAGGATCCAATTGCAATTTGTAAAGTCAGTATTCATCACAAAGTCATGCTAGATAATGAAATTGCAATTGGATCTATCTTAATCTTGAAAAAAATTGTTTTCTATCACACCTCCTTATGAAGGCTCTTTTCTTTAAAATGTACAAAATCTGATGAACTATTTTGTGTCATCACATGTCGTCGTTTTCAATTCCAACGACATCGCACATTATGTCAACATCATAATAAAAATCATAGTGAAGGTACACACTACTAATACACAAAATTTGTAAGAGTATCAACGACACTTTATTAAGTGACATGTTCTTTAAGGAAAAGTAAGGTCACATACTTAATTTTAGTTCAAATGAGAATCTTCTTCCACAAACACCAAAACTAAACTCATTCTTCGAGCACTAAGCTTCCACAAACACTAAAACTAAACTCATTCTTCGAGCACTAAGCTAAGGCACCACACTTAAGAAAAAAGGATAATAATTAACTTTTTTTTCTTTCTTTGGATATTTTTCATTCAAGTGAACTCATTTTCCAAAGATAACAAATTTAAAGGTCCGTTTAATTCTTTGCTCAATTTTATAGTGAATAAAACTCAATGTGTTATGTAAGAGTGGGTGTATTGAATTTGATGACGAAGTCAAGTGTTTTATTGAGAAAAATATTAAGTGTTGAATGAGAGCTTTTGTTTAGCTTGGATGCAACAATCATTATTTTCTATATATATTTTTTGTATCAGTAATTTAAATGTAATTTATAAAATATTTTTAACAAATATGCAGAACTCACTACATGCTTAATGAACCTTTTACATGTAATTTTTAATGAATGCTGTCTAATAATAAAAAATGTAAAACGTAAATTAATACTTTGAAATAGTTTTACATTATAATTAAATAGTATATTTACACTTTTTTCCTATCATATACTAACTACTTCTCTGAGTGAAAAACTAATTTTATTCGAGTTATTGTCGTTATAAAAACATATATTAACATTTAAAGCAAGTAGCACAAAATTAATATATTCTAACAAGTTCATAATTTCTTAAAAAATATATTAAATTTAAATTAAAGTTTTTTTAATGTTTTATTTACATAAAAATTTCAATTTCTTATTTTTTATATTAAAATATTTAATTGTTCCAAAATATTAGTTAATAATATTTTTTTATTTAGGGTCGATTAAAGTTTTTTCTTGTCAATTCTATTATTTTATTCTAAAACTGATAAAGATTTTTCTCAAATTATATCATTTGATGATATTTTAGATTAATATTAATTATCATTATTTCAATCAATATAGATTAATGTTATTTTTTGAAATTTTGTTAGTCACGGTTTTTTTTATTATTTTAATTGATATTGACTAATAATTTTCATAATTAAGTCGAAATAAATTGTAGTAAAGATTAATCAAAAGGTTTTTAATATATATTAGATAAATAATAATTGACTTTACTTATTAAAATATCTATAAATTAAATACGATCCATTTCTTCCTTTAATTTTTTATTAACATTTTAAATAAAATAAAAAATCAAGTCGATGATATATCGGTCTTAATTAAAGAAATGACATCAAAATCAAAGTTGACCTATAAATCAAAAACAGTATAACAATAATAAATAAAAACATGAAAATTTTAAATTACGAAATATTTAAATTTTGTACTTTTAACTAAAATTTAAAATTTTATAATTTTAACTCAAGTCATAATATTTAATATTTTGTTTTCTCTTCATTTTTTTAATCTAAATATACACGAAAACATTTCAATTTTTTATTAAAATAAACCACCATAGAAATTTCCTCATTCAATCATATTATAAAGTTTAAGAGTTTTTTTTTTAATTATAAATTTTTAATGTTTCGTATTTTAGTATAGGTAATACTGGGTGGATATTGTATTTAAATTAATGTATTCGAGTGTTATTTAGTTGTAATATTTTTTAATAAAACACCATAAATAACTTTTTATTTTTGTAAAATGTAAATTGCTTATAACAACTATTAAAATCAAAAAATGATAACATATAACTCTGTTAGAGTGAATGAATTTTTTTTTTTAAATTATTACTTAAATAATTAGGTTCTTCTCATTTTCTTATAATTTTTATACCGATAACATTCTTTCATATTTTCAGATCAATATTTCATTTTAGTTATATTATTGTTTTTCTAGCAGAGAGTTCACAGTTTTGATTTGTATAGATATAATTACACTATCTTCTCATTTTACACAACATCAGTTTATTATTTATTTTATTTTAAATATTTATATTTTATAATGTGTTAGATATAAAAGTTATATATTTCATTGATGTAACACAAGTTTTGACACAATCAATAAACATTATGTTTTTTTTCTAATATTTTTATTCCTTTCTTATTTTTTTAAATATTGTGTATGAGTTTCTAATGTATTTTTTAAACCATGATTATGGGAAAATCTAAAGTTTTTCATAAACTTATTTCCATGAAAAAATGAAGAATTTATTTATTTTTAATTGAAAAAAGAGTAAAGTTTTACTTGAAAATATCAAGGGGCTGAAAAACAATTGAAAAAAAATAGTTGCTATAAAAGAGACAGTTGTCAACAACTATATTTTCGTGATATAAAGCTCAGATTTCTTATCACTCAAATCAATTTCTCCCCTCTCTTGGAGTGTGAAAGTTAACACTATATATTAATTTTAACTGTAAACTGGTTTGAAGTAGATTCTGATTAACGAAAGTGGTTGCGTTAATGCCACTAGTCTTCTTCAACTTCTTAAACTCTCACATCCAACCCTTTCTTCTTCCACTGCTTAGCTAGCTTCAGCAATGTCAGATCCGAACCAGATTTCGTTCTCTATAGCCTTCTTCTGCAGCGCTTTCGCCGCTTGTTTTGCCGAGGTAACCTTCCTTCTTTAACCAATTCTTTCGGTTTCGATTCAGCATTTGGATCTTGTAATGTAGCTTCTGGCATTTCCGATTGTTTTGGATAGAAACTGAATCCGTACATTTATAAGCCAAAAAAATGATAAATAAGGATCGCGTGAGGCTTTTTACAAGGGCCAAAAACCCAGATTGGCACCCTAATAAGAAATAAAAGAGTGGAGCTAATAAATTAAGTACCATACATTTGCCATTCCAATCTCACTTGTTCCTGTTTTGTGCGCACAATCTAATGCGTATTCATGTTAGTGTATTCCGGCTTCAGGAGTTTCAACACGCAGCAGAGTTTTCTCTGCACCTTTTCTTGAAAAAAGAAAGTTTTAATGTGAATTACTTGTTGAAAATAAAATGGGACTGATCTGTCATTGGCTTAAAAAAAAAGGATCGCGTGACTTGAGTTTATCAAGTTCATTTGTCTGTGTACCAGTTGTGAAACGTCAAATTGTGCTCGGTGTTCACCAGGCGATGTGAATTATATAAAGTTCCTTGCATCTAGTTTTGAGTGAATAGTGTGTCCACACCGAAAATGTTAAGAGTTCGGTGCTGTAGTCCAATTACAACACAAACTTGTTGATTTTTATAATAATAATAATAATTTTATGAGTTATACTAACAATGATAATGATTTCTGATTGATTCCTCGGTTAAAATTTGCTTAAAGTACTTCATTTGAATTGATATTAAACACCTTAAGTATGATTGTGAGCAGAGTGAATATGACATCGCTCATCAAGCGAAAAAATGGTGTCTAAGTACTCATAAATGAGTGTCTCTGGAAGAAAGAATGTAGGGGTCCTAGTGAATGGAGAGAGGTTACATACGGGTTCCAGTTTTAAGTGAATGTGAGTCAAAATCTTACTAAGGTGTGTTCACTAATACATGTTATTGTTGATCCTTGATGCTCTTATTATACAGATAGTCTGGCATGACTGGTTACCTGACACATTCTCTTAGTTATAGGTTTTTTCATCTTAGACGTCTTATCAAGGATGATTACTAGTTAGTTAGCAGTGTAAAAAACTTTTACATTGACGGGGCATATCTTTTAAGTTCTAAAAAAGCTAGTTATGGCGCTTCAAGTTTTTTTACATGTTTCATTTCTGCCTTTTGAAGTTACATCATTGATAAATAAATGCCTCTATGCCAATATTCTTTTCAACAACTGCTATGGAAATTTATGCTAAAAACATGCCTTGGAGAAAGTAATTCTAATAATTTCCTTTTGTGCAGTTTTGTACCATTCCTCTGGACACTGCTAAAGTCAGGCTTCAACTACAAAAGAAGGTAGGGGTTGATACTGAGGTCGGTTTACCTAAATACAAGGGCTTGCTGGGCACAGTTAAGACCATTGCTAGAGATGAGGGTATATCAGCTCTGTGGAAAGGAATTGTTCCTGGTTTGCATCGCCAATGTTTATATGGAGGCTTAAGAATCGGGTTATATGATCCTGTGAGTATTTATATATATCTAACTTTCATTGAATAAGACTGTGATTGGAGGAACATGGGTTGTACATATGAACTGCACCATGAACAGGTCAAAACATTTCTTGTTGGTAGTGCATTTGTTGGAGAGGTTCCAATATACCATATGATCCTGGCTGCTCTGCTTACTGGTGAGTACTTCTGAACAGTTATACCGCTTCATTTCAGATTGATTAACATTCATTGACATTCTCTCCTTGTGGGGGAAATTAGCATCTTCCTTGGTTTCAGTAGGACAAAAAAACAATATATTATAAAATAAAAGGCAAGTTGATAGAACCCAAAATGATTCATGGGCCCAAAAGAATGTTCAAGCTGATCCAGGTTTACATAGGCCTAGAATATGGCGTGTGTACACTAGGAGAAACAAAATTGAAAAGGCTAACAGAGCATGATGAGGTGGCAGAGAGAGAGATAGAAAGAAAAGGTTGGGTGATAGTTAGTTACGGGATTTGTGGGTGTGTGAGGCGTGTATCCTTATAGGCACAGCCTAGCATGAGAATGGGGGGGGGGAGAAAGAATATTGCAGTTTTGCAGAATGGAGAATGCTAATTCTCTATAGGAGCATAGCTCTGGACAGTAGCCTCCTACTGTATTTTCCCTTTTTCAGTATCAATAATATACCACGTTTACCTCCTTTCTCTTATTTTCTGTGTTGGTCTGTATCAAACTGGTCCGACCTGCCGGATCTGCGAGGAAGAAAGCAGTGCTAGGAGGTGTGACAATTCTGACGAATGCCACCGAAGAAGATGGAAGCCAAAGTATCTGCTCTGGAAAATGAAGTTGCTAACCTACGTGCAACACTCAACACAATGCAATTGAAGGCTGAGAGTAACCAGGAACAACTATTGGCGATGCTGAGCCAGAGTTTGCAATTGAAGCGGACTGATGGAGACAAGGAGACAGGCAGTAGCGGAAACAAGAATCGGAACGGTGAGGAAAGAGGAGATTCCGGCGGACCGACGTTTGGCTCAGGATGGTTGAAGCTGAACGGAGAACTGTTGGACGAGTTTCGTCAATCAGTGAAGAAGGTCGAACTGCCGATGTTCACTGGTGAAGACCCTGCTGGATGGATTGCTAGAGCAGAGGTCTATTTTCATGTCATGGAAACCAGTCCTGAGGTACGAGTGAACTTAGCCCATCTTTGTATGGAGGGATCTACAATTCATTTCTTCAATTCTCTGCTGCATCTGGATTCTGGTTTGACTTGGGAGAAACTCATCCAAGAGTTGCTGGAGCGTTATGGAAGCACTAGTGAGGGAGATGTCTTTGAACAATTGTCTTCACTCCAGCAGAATGGTTCAGTGGACACCTACGTTCTGGAATTTGAACGTTTAATAGCCCAGATCCCAAAATTACCAGATGAACAATATTTTGGGTATTTCATCCATGGGTTGCGCGATGATATTCGTGCGAGAGTGAGGAGTATGCGTGCGATGGGGCCGTTGCCACGTTCACGCCTCATTACATTGGCGAAGGCAGTAGAGAACGAGTTGCAGGGTCGCAATCGGGTTGCCACTGGGTCGAAAGGTATGGGTCCCCGATTCGGGTATGAGTCTGGTCAATACAATAAGTCGACCCACCCCACTATGAATGGGCCAGTTTCTGTGGGCCGTGAACAGGGTCAAGGCTGGGTAATGATCCAAAACAACGATGAAAAACAGGGGCGGCTACCAGCGACAGAAAAATCACGTGCAACACAGAAGGATCGTGGAATCCGCCATCTTCCTTACCAGGAACTTTTGGAAAGAAGGCAGAAAGGGTTATGCTATAAGTGTGGGGGAAAATTTCACCCCCTTCACCAATGTCCGGATAAACAATTGAGGATAATGGTGTTAGAAGAATCTGAGGAAGAAGGTGAAGCGCAGGCTTTGATTTCAACGGAGATGGAAGAAGAGAACCTGGAAATTGATGGTGAATGCACTGTATTGATCCTGCAGACATGTACTGTTCAACCCCAGACAATGAAATTGGAAGGTGCAATTAAGGGAGTACCCATTGTGATTTTAGTTGACAGTGGGGCAACACACAACTTCATTTCTAAGAGGTTGGTTCAAACCATGGGATGGGAAGTGGAACTCACTAAGGAAATGAGAATTCGCTTGGGAGATGGTCCTAAGGTTGTAGCCAGAGGAGAATGTAAGCAGGTGGAAATTGAATTAGAGGGAATTAAATTATTTGTGGATACCTTGCTGTTTGATTTAGAAGGCATTGATGTGGTTTTGGGCATGTCGTGGCTGGCTACCTTAGGAGAAATGGTGGTGGATTGGGGAAAGCAGACCATGAGATTCCAACACAACAAAGAGTGGGTCATGGTACAGGGACAGAGCACAAAACATACTGCACAAATAGCTTTACAAAGCTTTGTGGGAAACACACGTAAGTGGGTTGAGGAATGGTTTTTTGCCTCTGAATTGGTGCCCCAGAACAGAGTTGCACAGACCACTGAGATGACGAGTTTGACTCCAATTCAGAAACAGCAGCTCGACTATTTATTGGAGCAGTTTGCAGAAATTTTTACAACGCCCGTTGGACTACCACCAAGGCGACAAATAGAACACAGAATCAACCTGTTGGAAGGACAAGGTCCGGTAAATGTTCGACCCTATCGCTATTCCCATCATCACCAAGATGAAATAGAAAAACAGACCAAAGAATTACTGCAAGCAGGGTTAGTACGCCACAGTCAGAGTGCTTTTTCTAGCCCTGTTATTCTGGTGAAGAAGAAGGATGGATCGTGGCGAATGTGTGTGGATTATAGGGCTTTGAATAAAGCAACCGTGCCGGATAAGTTTCCAATTCCCGTGATTGATGAGTTGCTTGATGAGTTGCACGGAGCTATGTATTTTTCCAAGCTTGACCTCAGATCCGGGTATCACCAAGTGTTGGTGCGAGGTGAAGATGTCCACAAGACGGCGTTCCGCACACATGAGGGGCACTACGAGTATTTGGTAATGCCTTTTGGCCTGATGAATGCTCCGTCTACGTTTCAGTCCCTAATGAATGAGGTGTTTCGAGCCATGCTTAGAAGATTTGTGTTGGTTTTCTTCGATGATATACTGGTATACAGTCACGATTGGCCATCCCATCTTCAGCATCTTTCCACAGTGTTGAGGATCTTACGTGACCAGAAGTTGGTTGTCAACAGGAAGAAGTGCGCTTTTGCTCAGTGTTCAATAGAGTATTTGGGTCATGTGGTTTCTCAACAAGGGGTGACTATGGATCCTGCCAAGATTGCTAGTATCATCAATTGGCCAACTCCCAAAAATGTGAAAGGTGTGCGAGGCTTTCTGGGACTTACCGGATATTACCGGAAATTTGTCAAGGACTACGGGAGGATAGCACGTCCCCTGACGGAGCTGACCAAGAAAGATGGATTCACCTGGAATCCTAGATCTCAGCTAGCATTTGACACTTTGAAGATAAAGATGACAACAACCCCAGTTCTTGCTCTACCTGATTTTTCACAACCTTTCATCATTGAAAGTGATGCTTCGGGCTGTGGAGTAGGGGCAATTCTTATGCAGAATTCCAGACTTGTGGCTTTTTTTAGCAAGGCTTTGAGTGAAAGAAATCAGACAAAGTCAGCATATGAAAAGGAATTGATGGCAATTGTCTTGGCTGTGCAGCACTGGCGCCCTTATTTGTTAGGTAGGCAATTTATCGTATATACTGATCAAAAGAGTCTGCGGCAGCTATTGCATCAGCGGATTTCCACCATGGACCAACAGAATTGGGCTGCCAAGCTTTTGGGGTACCAGTTTGACATTGTTTATAAACCAGGGGCCACGAACGGAGGGGCAGATGCTTTGTCCAGAATGTACGAGACAGGGGAGTTGTATTCTTTAATTTCTTACCCTGTGTGGAGTGACGGAGGGCAGTTAATGGAGGAGGTTCATCAAGATGAGGCTTTGGCTACTATCATTGCAGCACTCAAAGCAAATACCACAAGTAAACCTGGTTTCTCATATAGAGAAGGGGTTTTATACTATGAAGGGCGCTTAGTAATTTCAGCTCAGTCCATGTGGATCCCAAAGCTGTTTCACGAATTCCATGCCACCCCTCAAGGAGGGCATTCGGGTTTTTACCGTACCTACAGGAAGTTGGCTGCCAACATCTATTGGATAGGGATGAAACGAGCTGTTCAAGAATACGTCAGGAGTTGTGATGTTTGTCAGAGGCAGAAGTACTTGGCAACCACTCCCGGTGGATTATTACAGCCTCTACCTATTCCAGAAAAAATTTGGGATGACTTATCCATGGATTTTATCAATGGATTACCAAAGGTGAAGGGAATTGACTCGGTGTTTGTGGTCGTGGACCGCCTATCCAAGTATGCTCATTTTATTCCCCTCAAGCATCCGTACACAGCTAGAGTGGTAGCAGAACACTTTACCAAGGAAGTGGTTCGTTTACATGGAACACCGAAGTCTATTGTAAGTGACCGCGATCCTATCTTTGTCAGCAACTTTTGGAAGGAGTTGTTCAAGTTGCAGGGAACTCACCTTACCATGAGTACAGCTTATCATCCCGAAACGGATGGACAAACAGAGGTCGTTAACCGTTGCTTAGAGACGTACTTACGGTGTTTTATTGCTGACCAGCCACGAACATGGATCCAGTGGGTGCATTGGGCGGAGTATTGGTATAATACTACCTTTCATGAGTCCATTGGGGTCACCCCATTTGAGATCGTTTATGGACGCAAACCCCCAACTTTACTTCGATTTGCTGTCGGAGAAACTAAGGTAGAGGCTGTTCAGCAGGAGCTGTTGGACCGGGATGAAGCGTTACGACAATTAAAAGACCACTTACTCAGAGCACAAGTTAGGATGAAGGCTCAAGCTGATAAGAAGCGACATGACCAGAAATTTGAAGTGGGGGATTGGGTTTTTGTGAAATTACGTCCACATAGACAGCAATCCGTAGCTCATCGAATCAATCCTAAATTGTCTGCTAGATTTTATGGACCTTTCCAAGTGTTGGAATGCATTGGTTCAGTTGCTTACAAGCTTCAACTACCTGACAGCTCACGTATTCATCCAGTATTTCATGTGTCCTTACTGAAGAAAGCAGTGGGAACTTGCCAGGTGGAGAAAGACCTTCTTCCTGAGAGTCTGTCTGGTGAAATTGTTGAGACAACAAAACCAGAATTGGTGTTAGCTAGCAGAACAGAGTCTCGGCAGGACGACGAGGTGAAGCAGTGTTTGATCAAGTGGCAAGGCAAATCAAAAGATGAAGCAACATGGGAAGATGAACTCACAATTCTCAATCAATTTCCCGCTTTTAACCTTGAGGACAAGGTTGTATCTCAAGAAGGTGGAATTGATAGAACCCAAAATGATTCATGGGCCCAAAAGAATGTTCAAGCTGATCCAGGTTTACATAGGCCTAGAATATGGCGTGTGTACACTAGGAGAAACAGAATTGAAAAGGCTAACAGAGCATGATGAGGTGGCAGAGAGAGAGATAGAAAGAAAAGGTTGGGTGATAGTTAGTTACGGGATTTGTGGGTGTGTGAGGCGTGTATCCTTATAGGCACAGCCTAGCATGAGAATGGGGGGGGAGAAAGAATATTGCAGTTTTGCAGAATGGAGAATGCTAATTCTCTATAGGAGCATAGCTCTGGACAGTAGCCTCCTACTGTATTTTCCCTTTTTCAGTATCAATAATATACCACGTTTACCTCCTTTCTCTTATTTTCTGTGTTGGTCTGTATCACAAGTGATGCTTGAACTATGTTCACTTTTCCCATTTACATGAAAATTAAAATTCTAGCTTTGCTTTTTATTTGTTTTGTATTTATCAAAAAACTTCTTCATCTCCATATTGTAGCACAAGATTTTATCATAAATGTGAAAAATGTAGATTTAGAGTGAAGTTATTGATTTTACAATTGGATAATAGAAGTTGGAAAAGAAAAGGCTAATAATTGGAGGGATGGGAAGTGCAAACATAAAAGAAAATTGAGAAGGGAATTAATTAGATTTGTTTTCCTTTTAATTAAAAGATATGCTCACAAGTTGTATTTTCCTTCTAAATAAAGAAAATGGTTCCTTATCCAATTCAAGGTGTGGAGAATTCTACTTCTGCACAAAGGTCAGGAAGTTAGCATTCCCATGGATATATACATATATATGAGTGTGTGTATTTTGTATTATATTATATATTGCTGTCACTGACTCAGTTTTTTTTAAACTTGTAATAGGTGCTTTAGCAATCACGATTGCTAATCCAACTGACCTTGTTAAAGTTAGGCTTCAATCTGAAGGTCAACTCCCATCTGGTGTACCTAGGCGTTATTCTGGTGCTATAGATGCGTATTTAACTATATTGAGACAAGTAAGCCTTTCTTATGATTTTTTTGGGTCTTGCTCCTTCGATTATGTTGAAAATATACTAATTGAGTCTAATTCTCTCTATATTTGTTTTTGTGAAACTAGGAAGGAATAGGGGCCTTGTGGACTGGGCTTGGGCCAAACATAGCAAGGAATGCAATTATAAATGCTGCTGAATTAGCTAGCTATGATCAAGTGAAACGGGTAATGACATTATTGGATATTCTAAATTGGATTTGTGCTATACTTCGAAGTACAGCCCTACATAAAATTTAATGTTGGGAAAAAAATCCCTTTCACACACAATAAGGATCAGAGGTATGAGACACACAAAACAATACCACAAGAAGAGAAATAGCGAAAAACATAAATTTACGTGACGTGATTTGGCACTTGCCTGCATCTACTATTTCATTACATTTACAAGTTTAGAAACCTTTCCATTACAAGACCACCCCTCTCCCTCCCTTTCTCTCTTCCTCTCTCGTACTATTTAACTTCTCACTTCACATAATCCCTTTATATAGCAAAGGTTGAGGGCTTCCTTTATAAAAGAAACTTCGTGGGCTTTAATTATCCCACTTTTTCTTATACAGCTCATTATGATAGTGGGTTCACCTAGAGTCTAGAAACATGCATCCTTGGCTTTCCACTTACTATCATTAATGCTTGGAAATTTGGATTGATTTTCCCAACAAATTGCAATGCTGCTCTGATTCTTTATACTTATGCAGACGATTTTGAAAATTCCAGGGTTCATGGACAATGTCTATACTCACCTTCTTGCTGGTTTAGGGGCAGGTCTTTTTGCCGTATTAATTGGTTCTCCTGTTGATGTGGTAGGTGCTACACCACCCCTCTCCCCTTTTTTATCTGCAGTTTGCACTTATGCTTAAGAAGATCAAATCGATAGCAATAACAGTTGTGTTTATAATGAAAAGAAACCAAAAATAAAGTAAGGGGAATCAAATATTCAAAATGGTGCAATTTGAATCTTTTGGTTTAACATTTTGGTTCTGGATGAGAGCTAAAGTTGACAGTGTCACTGGATCTTACCAAAAGTAACCCAAACACTTTTTACAAGGGAAATTTACTTTCAGTACTTCTGTCTATGTTCTTCCATAATCATCCTTCTGAAATTATAAGTAACTTGGTATTTTGAAATTCTAGAACTATTGCCAGATTCCCTTACAATATTGGTGAATTTTCTATGACGAAGCACACTCTTTTATGAAGCCAGGTGATGACTTGTAACCATGCCCATAACTTTTCAGGTGAAATCCAGGATGATGGGGGATTCAACCTACAAGAGCACATTTGATTGCTTTGTCAAGACTTTGCTTAATGAGGTTTATGAATTTCCTTATTTTTATTTTATTTTATCTTTGTTATAGTTGCTGTTTAAAATCTTGAACCACGGTATTACAATAATCATAACCTTTTTCTTGCTATGTTTTTATTTGTTAGTCCAATTTTTTGATAAATTGAAAGATTCATTACTATATTTATCATCTTAATTATCTGAGGTGATTTGGGAGACCGGACGCAAACTTTTCGGTGCATAATTAAAGAGGCTATAGAGCAGCGCAGAGGCTATAGAACAGCGCACTTAATCCCCATACAATGAATGTGGTTTTCCATATCCGCAATCTTTGTTGTTCTGATCCTTGAACAAACTGAATATTTTTAACAGTTGCCACTAGCTTGTTCGTTTGATAGTAAGCTGACGTGAAGGTCTGCATATACTTTGTCCTTTTCTCTGCACAGCTTGAACTCATGACACAAATGTATTGCAGGGATTTTTGGCTTTCTATAAAGGTTTCCTTCCAAATTTTGGTCGAGTAGGAGCCTGGAATGTGCTTATGTTTCTTACTTTTGAACAAGTAAGATACGCATTTTATCTTGGCAATGCTGTTAGTTATCTATATTGTAATTTATATATCGTATTGCACCCCGAGCCACTTACAAATGCCCTGCTTTAAGGTTTATGCCCCTTTTGTATGTTCAAGCACGCAACTTGCAAGTGAACGTTAGGTTTGCCGTAGTCTAATCAATATTTTCAATGAATTGTTCCCCTTCTGCTTCAGCTTCAGCTTCTAGCATTACAAGTCTTTTAGAGAAAATAGCTTTCTGTAACTTATTTTGTCTCCTTAATCAGAATGAAATGTTGTATGAATTTTACCAATTTGTCATAGCCGTCTAGAATGGTCCTATTACTTTTTCACTTAACATGCTATCTTAAGAGAACTCAAATCACATTTCAAGACTCACATTGTATGAATGAAGACATCTGTGAATTTTTCCCATTAAACTAGCCTTGTGAATTTTTCCCATTAAACTAGCCTTGTGAATTTTACAGAAAGACTGCTTTTTGCATGATGGTATCATTTGTTGTTTTGAGAAACTGCTTCATCTAACAGGAAATTGTACATGACTATATGAATTTGCTCATCGATATTGAAAGTGCTATTTGATTCATGTGGCAGGCGAAAAGAGTTTTGAGAGGTTAATTGGTGTTACTTCATGATTGATATTCACGAAGGAAAATTAGTGTTCTTTCTCTGTTCTCGGTTGAGTGCTATCAGATGAGCACAGCAAATTCATTACAAGAAAGGTGGTCTTTCTACGTTTATTTCCCACTTCTTCCGTGTGGATGGACATCACGCTTCATATATTTAGTCAATGAATAAACCTTCAAATTACCTTTGTATATGATTGTCTCCTGCTTGTGCTATGTGAACGCCACAATTCAAAGTTTCAAACATTCTTAGCCATCCATAGACCTGAAATTACATTTACTTGAAAGACCTACACTGTAATGGATCGATGTCATGTACCTTTTTCTGGGAAATAAATTGCCTATTTCCCGACTCATTGAATAGACAAATTGAATGAAACATGTCTTCAAACCATTATTTAGAGTCTCGATAACTTATTACTTAATTTAAATAATAGGGGTATCACCACCGATGACGAATTTTATTTAAATCCCGGATAATTTTCGATTTAGCGAATCTAAAAAATTTCCTTTCTGGCTCCATCTACATTGCAAGTCAAATATCCAGAGAAAGAAAAAAAAAGCTTCTGAGAATGAACAATGTCATCACCTGAAAATCAATTCCCTAGCCGGAGGATTTTTCATATTACATAAACAGCCCATGAGTCCTGCGAGGCAAGTATTTATCTCACTCTAATTAGTGTTTTTTAAAACGACTCCCTAAAGAGTGATTGTATTTGCATCCTCTTTTTTCGCTTCACACCCTTTCTATTTTTTTCCCTTTTTTTTACATTTCAAAAAATAATTCCTAGTATTCTAGAAACCAATTAATGGAATGTAAAAAAGCAAGGTGGTGCATAAGAACTTTGACTCAGAAAAAAACTTTATGTTCTCGCTATCAAATAAACTCTGGCCTTTATAACAGACCCATTCCCAAGCTTAAATCCAGGGCTAACCGGAAAGCCTACAACTTGACCAGCTGACACTCTCCCACCTGAAAATTTGACTACACTGTCCATATACTGTTGATGGAACTCAGCTCCTCGACTTGCCTCAAACTGACTAGGTGCAGGGTTCAACGAGAATGCCAGTAAGTGAAGTAACCACACTGTCTTGGCCAACCCTAAAAATTCATTGTAGAATTCACTTCTGGGATGGTTTCCTGCTTGGACTTGACTATGTTGCTCCAAGTTCCCAAACAAGGACTCCTCCATCTTTGGATGGACAATGGCAAGATACTTCTTGGAACAGAATTTACCAAAGTGACAAGTTGGTAAGATTCCAAGAAGCTCAGTAGGATCCATGGACTTCATATCCCGGTACTGAGTGAAGCAGTCCCGTCGAAACTGATCAGGGTTGAGGAGGGAGGAGAGACTTCCATCCATGTAGAAAGTCTCGTGGTCAAACCCTTGAAAGATTTTCCTGGATATATAGGATTCAAGGGCATACTTGGCATGGTGAGCTGACACAATGGATGTGGTTGAAGAAGTACTGTGGTATTTCTCAGTTGAGGCAGTAGCAGCTTCAATGGAACGAACAGCAGCTGTTATGTCCCAATGTGCATTGTGCATCAAAGACAGCAGCAGAGATGTGAAGGACTTTGACGCTTCTCTCACTTGCACCATTGCTGCTTCGAACAGTTCTGGACTTGGTACTGCTGCAATTGCTGCACAAATCATTTTTTAAATTTACAGAATCAGAACCTCCATTCACAAAGTGTACAATGTTAGTCTGGGCCAGAGGAATTTGGATATTTTATTGCAAGTTTTTTTTTTTTTTTTATCTAAAACTCAGTGTAACCTTACACAAAGCTACTTTTATCACTTAAAATAAATTTTACTTCAAACTATGGTGGAGTGCTTGGATTCATGCAGATAATCCAAAATCACGTTAAAATGTCTGCCAATATAATTTTAGGTAATTTTTCACATATTCTACGATGAAAAATGACTGCATTGAATTTTTTTATATATATTGAATATTCATACTAACCTGTTTTTAGAATAAAACATCCAAATATAAATCAGATCATCTCAACTAAAATCAAGTTAATTGAAGATCAAGTTTGCAAATGTTTACCTAAACACAATCTAATGACAGGTTTGGGGCAAAATCGTTTCTCACAGTTCACACCTTCAACTGAAGACAGTTCCAAGTTCAAAGCAAGAAAATATAAGAAAAAGAGACTTTTGAATCTTGTTCTCAATATTCCATCCATCTAAATCTAAACGCCCACATTCCATATATTATATTAAAAAAAGTGTGGCATGCATATTGCTGAATGTACCTTGAATTCCCAGTTTCCTCTTAGACAAGGACCTCCCAGGCTTCTTTTCACCACTCCCATTACTAGAGAGAGCAACAGCACTATCAAGCTTCTCCCGCAGATTCTTCACCTCCAAATCCTTCACTTTCACCTCCTTTTTCAGCTCCTCCACCACCGCCTCGTACGGCGCCACCACCTCCCTCACCGACGCCACCCCACCACCTCTCCTCCTCCCCTTCCTCTTCCCTTCCCCACCCCCGCTCCGTCGGAACCGCTCCCTCAGCACGGCGAGCTTCCGGAGCTCCGTCACCACCGCCACATCAGCAGCCCGCATCCTCTCCGGGTCCCACGGAGAATGCGCCTCCTGAAGCCTCACATAAGCCCTCTTCATCGCCGACACGGTTTCGAACACCTCCTCCATCAGCCCCTCCATCTGTTTTACTTTCAGAGCCTTCAAAGGCCCCACCGCTCTCTCTTCCTCGTACTCCTCCTCCTCCTCATGCTCCTCATTCTCTTCTTCCTCGTACTCCTCGTTCCTGTTCTCCTCAGAGTCGTAGGGCGAGTTGTCGTCCTCCTTGCCGGATGCTGCGGTGGCCAGGGGGTGGAGGAGGCAGGAGGCTGTGACCCTTTGGATCAGATCGGAGAAATTCGAGACCTTTCGCGTCATGGGTGCACTCTAGATGCGTTTCTGTTCGCCTTTGACAGAGACGCCACTGAGAATGAGAGAGAAGTGAAGCTCAGAAATGGTGGCAAGGAAGTGAATGCGAGTGGGACCCATATACCAGTATGATTCTGTAATAATAATAATAATAATAATAATAATAATAATAATAATAATAATAGTGGGATAAAAAAAATTAGAAATGGATATTGGTAACACGTGCTGCGTGAGTCTTGCAAGACTGTGACTTTGCTGGATTCAGTGAACAGTGTCAGACCACCCACGAGGAGGGTGCGCACCATCACCATCTCCGTCACCACTAATATTCCAAATCTTTAACTACATTTTTAAATTAAAAAATATGATTGGATTCTTTATTTTCTTTAATTTTTATAATTGCCTATTTGAAATTACTAAAATTATAATGAGCTATAACTAACTTCATAAGTCAATATATTCACTCATATTTTTTAATTTTAAAATAAATAATGGCCTTTTTATATCATTAATCTAAAAGGAATAACTGACCATTTTCTTTTATAATTAATAAAAATAACAGTATCAATATTAAAATGTACTGTTATATAATATAACAATGCATTTGCCGGATTAAACTGGCAGCGTGCGGTGGCAAGGGCCGTGAGTCACGGTTGTTAGAGTGGTGGTGGGTGGTGGTTATGTATAGCACTGTGTGGATGAAATAAGAAAGCATGGCATGTGATGAGATAAGAGGATACAGTGAATTGTGTGGAGACAATAACATATTCTTAGCTGTAATATCCTTTGCCTATTTGTTTTTTATTATGTAAATTTATTCTTTATTTATATAAATACTTTCCTATTAAAAAATATACTTTGAAATTATAATTAATATCTAAAAGTATTTAAATTATTATTATTATTTAATTTTAATAAATAGGTGATTTGAGTTTATGTGTTCAGATAATTATAATACAAATACATGTAAGCTATTATAATACGTTAAATACAAATTAAAATATAAACCATCATGTAAGTTAATATTAGTAAAGTTATATGATATTATTTTATTTATATATTTACCTTTTTTTCTTAAAATTACAAGTAGATTAATAAAGAGTTTATCCTATTAACACTTTTTTGTCAGCCCTATTAACCTAATTCACATCTTTCTAATAGGAAGTATACAATAACACGTAATAAATGAGAAATAACATTATTATATTATATTGCCGAAATAAAATATATAATAAAATAATTATCCTATCTTATCCTGTTATATATATATATATATATATATATATATATATATATATATATATTCAGTCATGTGTTAACAAGTTACTTTACTTTGTTAATTAAGACTAGAGTTTTTTTATGAGGTTGTTAAACTATTTAGAATTTAATTCAAAATACAATTATACAGTAAATAATTTTTTTTTTATTATAGGTAATTATATATGGAAGTTATTATTATTTTTAAATTCCATAATTAACATTTAAAATTATATTTACATTAATTTTGAGCTAATTAATAGTACATAACTTTTGCACTGTCTTAAAGAAAAACTTACACCATTAAAAAAATAAATAAACTTCAAATTTTAGGGAAGAAGTGCTCTCACAGCCTTCCTTAATCCCCCTAAAAAAATAACGTACATATGGAAATTTTCAAAATTTCCAGATGTAATTAAAGTGGAAATTAGATGCAATGTTTTCTAAAAAAATTACAAAAATCACAATTTTTTTTATCTCTAAACTTTTATTTCATAATTCAATCATTTATCTTTTAATTATCCATAATTTTGATTCCAAATTTTAACTTTGTTAAAGTTTTAATAAAAAAAAATATAAACTATCACTTTTATTCTTGCTAGTGCTACCATTTTTAATTCTATACAAAATGTTACAAGGATTATGTATTTTTCTCCGATATAATTTCATGTTCAAGTAACAAAAAAGCAATTGAATTGAAAGTTAAAACAATTACTTATAATTAAAAATAATCAATCAAAGTTATGTAAAAAAATTCAAAATCTTATAAAAGCACACATGACTAAAATTGTATAAAAAAATACGCATCAAAACTGTAGATAATTAAAAATTAAAAGAATAAAGTTAAAAAAAATGAGAAAATAATTTCGTCAAACATACTACTAAGATTACAATTAAAGCTTTAATTCACTATTAAATTCGTTTGATTACTCATTACAATTACAATTAGAGGTTTTAACATTGTACTTTATGTTGCGAATGATTTTGTCCTTTTTCAAAGGAGCTGTCATATGGGGTCAGACACCTTAACTAAGTGCTTCAAACCATTTTTCTTTTTCCATCATAAAAAATTACAACTTTGCATTTTCAGACTTTTTCTTTTAGCTTGGGAAAGAAAGTGAACAAAAAGGAAGACAGAGAATGATCAGTAAATTCATCAAGTTGTTTGGTAAGAAAAAATGTGAAAGTATTTTTTGGGTTAGATTATACAAAAAGAAAAGTGTAGCATAGTAAATATTGCTCGATGAATTTGTTGGACATTTCACATTAACTAGATATGAAAATATTTCATTGTATATAAGTGGATACAAACCTCACTCCATGAGTCGATTTTGTAGGATTGAGTTAGGCTTAAAGTACACTTTGTAACATGGTATTAGAGTCATTTAAAGTCTAACGAGTGTTTGTTGGTTTGTGCCATCTGCTATCGAGTCGTTATCGAACCACCTATAATATATTGTCCCACTCACGAACTCTTAGCTTTTTAGATCTAATTTTCTCAATCCAATAATAACCATACAAATTAAATTAAACAAAATCTTATTATATTAAAATATAATATTATATATACTTTGAATTAATTATTAACTAATAAAATGATTCTTAAGTGGTGTTTTATGATTTGATTATATTATTTTACATTTATCAAATATACCAACTTTACTTTTAGGTATAAGATTAGATGCAGATAACAAAGTTGAAGTAATAAGTATAACAGTACTATTTTACTCTTACATTACAATTAATAATTGGCCTTGTGTTCCACCAAATGGATAAGATTTGTTAGATATTTTTCATGGAAAAAGGTCCTTCAAACAGATATTTTCTCATACCTCATTTAAGTTTCTTACAACCAACCCCAAAAGTTTGAGCTCAAAAAATATCTTACTCACCCACCAAATGTTACAAATACACACATTCACACACAATTTCCATGATTTTGAGAGAAGAAAAGTAAGGTTGGTGAAGAAGTTAGGAGGAAAATGGAGTGCAACACAAGGCCAAACAGGAGTGACATTCATCTCTCAGCAGAGGAAGAAGCTAGCTTAGAGGCCAAAACCAGAGACTACTTTGATGGGGTGGCTCCAAAACGCCACACCAAGCCTCAACGCAGTGACTATTCTACTCAATATCATGATACTTTTTCCAATGCTCAACAATCTTCTATCCCAGAATTGCTACACTTCCAACTCCTTGAGAATGATCCTCAAGAAAAGGTTCCCCCATTTTCAACTTCTCTTCACCTTTTCTTTTATGAAACTTCATTTTACTTTTAACCTAATTTCTCTGCACTTTTATAAAGATTTGGGCAAAGAAAAAAGTTTTGTTTTGAATAGAAAACAACAAAGAGTTTTGCGTTTGCCGGGAGTCGAACCCGGGTCTATTGCTTGGAAGGCAATTATCCTAACCGTTGGACTACAAACGCTTGTTGATGTGAGAATTTTCATTGTTTTCTACAACAAATCTTTTAACATTAGCTTCATGATCCATCTCTGATTTTAGAACTTTGGGTTAAACAGTTTATATTTATTTTAATTTACTTTTATATAAGCTAGATCTTGGTATTTATTTGTAAGGTGAGACACTATTGATTTTATAGCTTTAATTTTGTTCTACCTTAGATATGTTTGACTTCTCATGCAATAATTATTGGAGTCAATAACTGATCATATAACATTTTTCCATGTTATATGTTTTTTTTTTCTCTAATTTGTCCTTGAGCACATTGTCTGAATAGTTAATGAGTGAGTGAGGTAAATATAATGTATTTATTGAAAGGATGAGACATTTTCTTGTAAAATTGTATAAAAAAAATGTATTACTAATCTATGAGTTGTACATAATTTGGAAAGAAGGTAGTAATTTTTATGCATTTTATGCATTTTTAAGATAGTTTTTTATTTTTTTACAAATTCATGTGGAACAATTTGTAATTGAATAGCAACATAGCTTTTACTTTGCATTTGCTCTTCATTCTAGTTATAATGTCAATTTTATTCTTTTTTTTAAACGACTTGAAAAATGCAGGTAAATTATTATATACAAATGTTTCAGTTTTGATCAAAGCAAAACTGAACTTTATGTCAATATTTCTGATATTTTCATTATACTCTTCAATTATATCCAGAAATTGGTGTACAGTGGGAATGAAGTAACAGAAGAATTTGTGGAAACAGAGTATTACAAAGATCTAAACAGTGTGGACAAACACCACCATACGGTATTCACTCCAAACCCACTTGCATTATTCTCAATATATTTTGTGTCTCATAAATACATCTCTGCATTAATTTAATTTCTTTTTGTTATAGTGATTTTGATCGCAAAATATTGAAACCATGCTTCTTTGTAATGGAAATTTTAGATTGAATGTTAGCCAACCTTATAATGGACTATCTAACACTGTATGACTTTGAACCATGAAATGGTTAAAGAAAAGATAGAGAAAGAAATACTATTGTGTAGTTTATGTGATCCACTTTATCTAAAAAGAGTTTTGTTGTTGTAGATTCAGAAAAGAATGAATAAAAGATACAAAGACTTATATATAATATTAAATACAATATGTATAGTTTATTGTTGATGTTAAACAATTCATGAATATGTGTGTCATCCACAGACTGGAACAGGATTTATCAAAGTAGAGAAAAGTGGGAAAAACTTTCACATAGAACCAGATAATGACACTGGTTGCCATCATTCTTGCAAGTGCAATCCAGCAACCAATGATTGGGAACCTGCTACTGCCGTTGAGGTAACATAGCAACCATGTACAGGATTTTTGATGAATTTGCTCTTTTACTGTAAGAATGTTATCTTTGTTTTTTCCTAAAGAAATTGCATAAACATGTCTCAGGTGGAGCACAATTCAGACAAACCTAACAGGAGTGACAACTAAAATTGAAGGAGTGACTTCATGAAGATATTACTATCTCAGTTTCATTTCAGATTATGTGGATTCCACTTGGTGTTTTTGGTTGCAATCCAAGTTAAATTAAATAAAAAAACTTGTGATTTGGATTCAAGTTTATTGTGGTTTAAATATGGTACTAGTTGGCTTTTCATGTTGTGTCTTTGATGTATTGGATTTCTGGAAATGTGGTAAAATGATATAAATTAGTAACTGTATTCACTATGTCTGGTTTAAAATACAAGATTCATCATCTGTGTGTATTTATTGTTCCTATCAATAGCATATCCCTAGTTTGTAAACCATTAAAACACCATAAACACCTATATTTGCTTATAATATAGCCTTATACAATTAGTTACATATTTTGAACCCTAGTAAAAGTGTCAAGTCACATACTTAACATGAAAATAGAAGAGAGTTAGAGAGAAAAAAAGGCTCTTATTTTTGGTAGGTGTAGAAGGGACTGTTATAAAAATGGATGTGGAACTTTAACTTACCTAATGAAAACACAGTGAGTTAAGAAATGACCTGACATTATTGATCCAGAAGTTTGATGACATATTTCACTGCTTTTCAGCACATGTAGGCGAGATTTTAAAGATATTCATATTTAAAGCAAAATATATAGAATAGCATAGATACTACAAAATATACATTATAAATGAAAAGTTTACAATGAACTCTGTTTATAACAACCGCACTATAAAATAAAGAGATGAAAAAAATGATTTACCAAGAAAAAAAGTAATGTTGAAGATCCAGAGAAAAAAAGTGATAATGTAATATGATGGAAAAGTTAATGGGATAAAAAAGTGAAAAATGTGTTTGTAATTACTTTTCATCATTAAGAGAGATGTTTTATGTGTTGATAGATAGGTGTTAAAACATTGAAAAGATAAGAAAAAGAAAAGTTAGAGACAAGTGATATAAGTATTTGAGAAGAAGGATATATTCAAAAGCAGTCAAATAGATGTGATTGGAAAACACTAAAGAAATGGAAAGAAAGAAAGCATAGCCATGGTGTTACATATAAAGGCTACAAACTATGCATAATGCACGAAGTTATTATAAAGTGATGGACGTGGGGTATGTAATGAATTTTAAGATTTTTTTTTCATAAAACCCTTTTCAAATTTAAGATTTTCAAGGAACAAGAACATGTCCATATTGAATGAAAAATATAAAGTTACATAAAGTTACTTTTTTTTATCAGAGCCTGGTTTCGATCCAGGGACCTGTGGGTTATGGGCCCACCACGCTTCCGCTGCGCCACTCTGATGAATAAAATAATATTTACAAATACTCTTTAAAATCTTTCCAACTTTATTGTAACAAAACTAGAATATAAGACATTAATTATATATTATATAATTATGAATTATATAAATTAACAATAAAAATTTATGTGTATTAGTATGTTTTAATTTTTTTTGTAGTAGTAGAAAGATGTTTCTTATGATTGGTTCAAAAAGATTTGTTTCCTATTGTTTGAGTTTTTAGAAAATTAAGTTAGAACGGTGCTATAATTGTTAAAAATTTAACAAATATTTTTTGAATTAAACATTTCATCAATTCGACACGGACACACTATTTAAGAGGCGTGTTGAGTATCGTAGCTCATAACTTAAATTCCAAACTTGAGGTTGAATTATGAATTTACTTTCTGCAATTTGAGGTAATTCTGATTTCGGTCCCTTAAATTAATTTTTTTCTACTCAGAATATTATTTATTCTTTAAATATTAAATTTTGAGAAATTAAACCCAATTTTAAACCTCAAATCCTAGACTTTAAATTTTACAAACTTACTTTAGTCTTTAAAGTTTAGTGTTAAAGTCAAAATTTGAGAAATTAAATAAACTTTTTAAAATTTAGGACCAAAATCATAATTATTCCAAATTTCAGAAACTAAAAACATAATTAAACCCAAAATTAATAATAAAAAAATGGGTGTAAATATTTGAAAATCCGAAGGAACTTCTGGGAAAATTATGAGAAATGGGAAGGGATTAAAGGATTGCAGAAACAGTTTTTCTTCTTTTTTTAAACTACCTTGCACTTAGGTTTGGTAATTTATAAATAGAAAGCAGGGAAAGTTTGTAGCTTTGGAGGTGACATTGTTTTTGGGATCTTCACAACAACCTTCAGTTTTGAGATTAACTGCATAACAACTATTACTGTCTGTAGTAGTTAACAATGGCCAATGAGAGTGCAAAGTTGTTGTAGTTTTTGCTATGAGGTGGAGATAGAATTGGTCAATTAAATAGTATTACTTCTTATGGATAAAAGCATAACTATACTGCTACAAAAGTTTATTACCAGCATCTGCATGTTGTGTTCCAAAAATTATACAATAATATTTAATAAGACAACTCTCATCTCATTCTCTCCATGGATGAAAGTTCCATTCCTCTTGATGCCACTTGGAGATAACCCTTCTCATGAGTAGTAGAGCAATTTTGACTGAATAAAACTGCTTGTGATTTAGTCCTGTTATTCTTTAGTTTCTGCTGAAATTATTAGTGTCTCCATGTTCGATTACTTTCCTCATAAAAAACATGCGCACATCACTTTCTGTTGAAGATTTTATCAGAAGCATCTAATGCAAGTTCATTAAATCATATAACTTAAAAACATGCACATACATGTTTTGTTGATAAATAAGTCTTTACATAATTGTTTACCCTTTTCAATCTGCCAAGTAGAAACTACATACTAAAATAGACTTCTCAGGAAAGAAAATCCATCTAGCAAGCTTCTCTAACCACGAGCCATCAATTTCTCGCTGGTATGCTTGGTTGTTGAATACTGCAACTGTTGTGGCAATACTTGCATGATGATATCCTGCATTTTCTTTGGTTGCAGCAAATAATAACATTTCTGAGGCCAACAGATTCGGTGGGTGCACATGCTCAGGTTGCTGATACTTCAGCTAAGCATGGGCTATTTCTTCAGAAGCAACTCAATATTTTTGAAGTTGCTCCTTCCTTTTTTTATCTCTACAGTGATAATGGCTGTTGTAGCATGTTCCTTCCTAGAGAGGCTGGGAGTTTTCTTTGTTTTCCTGGAGCTATGTCTCTTTATGTCAACAAAAAAGAACCATAATGAATAATTTTGCAAGGAGAAAACTCCCTAATTATTAGCATCAAAGTATAGCTATATGATTATGAGTCTTGTGTTGATTAATGTTTAAATTGATCATAAATGCTTGAAAGAAAATTTGAATATAGATCTCATAACTGAATGGAAACAGCAAAATTAAATGTAATTATGCAGTAGGGTGACAACCTAGGGAATGAAGACCTTGCCATTGTGGGGTCTAATCTATCATAGATATGCGTGGGACATTCAGCTAATAACGAATGAATGAATTATAACCAATAAGAGAAGCTGGTGAGGTATAAGTAAAACATAAGAGGCATACTGGATAATTCAAAAGTAAACAGGGTTGTTAAATTCAAAATTGTAGTCCAGCAAAACTTGCAGAAATTACCTGAGAAAAGCTTTTACCGATGGTGGTAAGTCCTTTGTGAACTATGCTTGAAGCTTCTTTTGAATTCCTTTGTTGCTTCTTTATCTGCCCGAGCATAAGATTTTAACCGCTTTAGAATGATTACAATATAAGAGACTAAGACGTCACCTTCAATTCAAAACCATAACACAATGAGTTTGTGGGTCGTCTTCTTTATATATTGCTTAACTTTCTCATTTCTACTTAATGAAAAAATTAGATTCACACTTGGATTCCTAATTAGCCTAACATGCCCCCAACATATTAACACTTAATGCTGTTTTCGGATGGACCATCCCTTGGAAACCTCTCCATTGTGCTTCTCGTGCTCTTGAAAACCACTTGGGCATTGTTAGGCCCTATTTGACACTTTTGACTCCATCACTTGTTCTAATTTGGCTTCCGCTCAAGCTCTCATGACTTCCACCAATGGAAGTGGCAGAGGTGGTGGTTGTCCCTGCTGCATGACTTGTAGTATCTTACTGTCATAGTTACTGTCATTAACAATATCTTTTCATAACTCAACGCAAACTATACACATCTTTTGATTTTGGCCACGTAATATGCAAATTTTCATTATCTTCCTTACCAATAGAACATTAAGTGATGAATGATCATAATTTTTTTCCTATCAAGAGATAAGTAGTGAATTGCCACAACTTCCATTTTCACATCAAGAAATAGTGCTGACATCTGCACAGAAAACAGTCAATGTGGCCAATGCAAATGGTCCATAAGTACAAGCCAAATATACTACATTCACTGAAGAAGTGACAATGGAAGTGGTTAAACTAAAATATACACATGATCTCATGTGATTTTATACAGATTTTATACTTGTAATAGTCTTATCCTATAAAGAGAATTTGCTAGAATTTTGTGTGATAGAGTTATCAATGACAGCATGTAATTCTACAAATAAAAACTATTTTATGCAATATTTTACCATCAACATAATTTGATCAAATATTTCTACTGAGGGGAAATAAAAATCTAAATCTTCGGAAATTCATTTTTGGTTGTTTGAACGAGATCAGCTAAGTCTGCTTTACAAGAGATCAAACTATAGGAGAAGTGATGCATCATAAAACCATCCTAACCGGATTAAAAGTGTTGTGCAAATTAATGTCTATTTGATATAGTGGAAAGATGAAATATATTTCTAAGATATCTTACAAATGTGATTACAGTCTCTATTTATAGACTGTTTTACAACCTAATTAAGGAAAGAAATAATAGGTAATGAAAACAAGAAATAATGGGTGTTTAAAGCTGTACAAATCAAATCACTAACAAATCTGTCCTAATAAATATAAAATGGAATATGCACTTAATTATAACATAATTCTCCTGATTATGCAACACTCCCCCTCAATCAAGTTGGTGAATGTATATCTATCATTCCCAACTTGCAAGTAAGATCTTCGAATTGTTGTGGGAAGTCCCTTAGTACTCAGTGGCTATAAGACCATCATCCAACTTCTCTTTAATAAAGTGTCGGTCTATCTCTACGTGCTTTGTTCGATCATGTTGAACCGGATTGTGTGCAATACTGATAGTGGACTTATTATCACACGCCAAACCCATAGGAGCTTCATATTTTATTTTTAGGTCATCAAGTATGATCTTCATCCATAAGAGTTCACACACCCCTTGAGCCATGACTCTAAATTCTGCCTCTGCACTTGATCTTGCAAGAACATGCAGTAGCCTGTGGTGGATCTCCTATCAACAATTGATCCTGCATAGTCAGCATCAGTATATACTTTCATGGATAAGTTTTCCCCCTTTTTGAATAGCAATCCTTTTCCTGGAGAGGCTTTTAAGTACTGAATAATTTTATCTACTTGCAAGTGTCTTTCTCTTGGATCATGCATAAATTGACTAACCACACTAACTGCATAGGCTATATCTGGCCTAGTGTGTGAAAGATAAATGAGTTTTCCCACAAGTCTTTGATATTGTGTCTTCTCCACTTTTGGGTTTTCCTCATCATTTCCAATCCTATGATTTTGCTCTATTGGCACTCCAGTGGGCTTACAACCCAACTTACCAATCTCTTTGAGAAGATCAAGGATGTATTCCCTTTGAGAAATAAAGATGCCCTGTCTCGAGTAAGCAACCTCTATCCCAAGGAAGTACTTCAGCTTCCCAAGATCCTTCATTTCAAATTGAGCACCTAGTCTCTCCCTCAAATTTTGTTTTTCAATCTCATCATCACCTGTAATAATCATATCATCTACATAGACCAAAAGTAGAGTGAGTTTACCATTCTGAGAATGTTTTATAAATAGAGTATGGTCACCTTGGCTTTGTCGGTACCCCAAAGATACCATAGCTTGAGTAAACCTTCCAAACCAAGCACGAGGTGATTGTTTAAGACCATATAGGGCCTTCTTAAGTCTGCACGCCTTATTCCCTTCATTAACAATGCCATAACCAGGTGGAATCTCCATGTATACTTCTTCCTCCAAGCTTCCATGCAAGAAGGCATTTTTAACATCAAATTGATGCATTGCCCAACCAAAGTGTGCTGCCAGGGAGAGAATAATCCTGACGGTATTCATTTTGCCACTGGAGCAAAAGTCTTCTCATAATCGATCCCATAGGTTTGAGTGTACCCTTTTGCAACCAACCTTGCTTTATATCGATCCAGTGTGCCATCAGACTTACTTAACTGTGTATATCCACCTACAACCCACTGCTTTCTTATCTTTTGGTCTCTCTACAATCTCCCAAGTCTCATTCCTTTCTAACGCGCTCATTTCTTCATTCATGGCTCGAATCCAGTTTTCATCTTTTAAGGCTTCTTGTACTGATGTAGGGATTTTGATAGAATCAATAGCTGAAAGAAAACTCTGGTGCTACATAGAAAGTATCTCTGTAGACACAAATTGGGATATAGGATATTTGGCACAAGATCTTTTTTCTTTTCTCAAGGCAATAGGTAAATCATTTAGGTTAGGTTCAAAAGTAGTATTTAAGGTGTCCTCAAGAGTCTCACTGGTATGAGTTCTTACCTCTGGTTCAGACAATTGAAGTTGCTGTCGGAAAAATTTTCCGGTGGCGGTTTCCGGCGGCCGGCGACAGTTTTCGGCGAGCAGTGGCAGTTCCAGCGAGCGGTGCAGTTTCCGGCGAGCAACGACGGTGGTGGTGGTCGACGGTGGTCAATGGCGGTGGCAGTAACGGTCAATGGTGCAAGGTGGTGGTGGTGGTCAATGAAGAAAGGATAAGGAAAATAGAAAGTTGCAGCAATGAAGGCTGTCCAAAAAAAAAAAAAATTGCAGCAATGAAGGCTACCAAGGAATAAGGCTATCAAGGAAAATGATTACAACAATGAAGGCTAAAAAAAAAAAATAATAATAATTTGCGGAAGCATGATACCAAGTGGAAAAAATAGATGAAATATATTTATAAGATATGTTACAAATGTTTACAGTCTCTATTTATAGACTGTTCTACAACCTAATTAAGGAAAGAAATAATAAGTAATGAAAACAAGAAATAATGGGGGTTTAAAGTTGTACAAATCAAATCACTAACAAATCTGTCCTAATAAATATAAAATGGAATATGCACTTAATTATAACATAATTCTCCTGATTATGCAACAAATATCATAAATTGAAATAAATTTGTTACAGACTTGTAGCAATATATCTTCCCTAGTTTGATGATTTGGTGTATGTTTGATTCAATTTAATTTGGAGGAACAATCATTTTTTCCCTAGTTTCTTGAAAGACTTTTTTAAAAAGGTTATTATTTTCCAAAGCAAGTTATTGCAAAACACAAATGAGTTACTTTGGAGACATTTCATATTTTATTTGAAAAAAGTATTATTTTCCAAATAACACGTCCTACACATGTAAGTAATGTCACAACTAATTACATTTACCTTATTTGGAATCAACTTTCTATTTAGAAGAATAAATTTTTACAAAAAAAGTATTTCAAGGAAAAAAAGTTATTATTCCTCCTATTTGTTCATGAATCAAGCAAACACTAAGTCATCTTTTGTGTGTGTGATAAAGATAAAATCTTAAAAATAGATTAACTTCAATATTATGATATAACATAAGCATGACTTGTAAAGTTGCACAATACATTTTGTTCGGATTTTTTGTGCATGATTTCTCCTACAATCGACTTGTCAAATAGATCGAGTTGATCTTATTCAAACAACCATAATGAATTGGATAAGTTCTCAAGCACTGAATTTTTCCCTAAAAAGAATATTTCCCTAGAACTATTGTTACACAATTCATGGTAAAAATATAATATAGAACAACTCTACCACACAAAGGTCGAACAAATTCTCTTTATAGAATAAGATTAATACAAGTATAATCACAAAAAATTGTGCGTAAACTTTAGCTTAACCCCTATAATTGTCACCACCCTATTAACTCTACTGTATTAAACTTTTGCTTATGAACCATTTGCATTGCCCACAACTACTATCTCTTTGTAGATGTTAACAACATTTCCTAATGTGATTATTGTATTGTAATAAAATTAATTTCTATCAAGCAATCATTTAACACAATTAAAGCAACATTAGTGAGTATGATGTCTTCCTGCACCTCCATACCTTCCCCCTGCACCTTCATACTTTTTTTAATTCCAACAATACCCTTTTGATTATAGTGGAGAGTGTGGTGTCTTCTTCATTTTCAAGTGGTGTTGGTTGCTTGTGGTGGCTGATGATGAACATTGATGGTAGAGGTAGGTAAGTTTTATGGTGTTTTTACTGGTGGTGGTCATGTTTTTGTTCGCTTATTTCTTTTCTTTTCATTTTTTTGGAGTCACAAAACCCAGAAAAAAAATTTATCTTCATTGGGGAACATCGAATACAACGAATGTCCTCGCAACCCTCTTCACACATGGTCAAATGATGGAACTACTCTCTCAAACGCTTCTAGGGAGAAGAATGGAAGTGTTGCAGTGAGAAGAAAAGTATGGGGGCACAGGGTGCAACTGAGGTGAGGTTATTTAAAAAAGGTGATGTTATGCCTTATTGAGGGTTATTTAAAATTTTTAAAAAGGTTAAAATTGAATTTTCACAATTAATATGGAGGTGGAGGGAGAAGGTATGAAGGTGGAGCGAGAATTTGCCAACAAAGAATCTTACTCGGTCGGGTCTTAAATAAGACCAAACTCAACTCACTTACACCTCTAGCCCTAAAAAGAATTAAGTGGTGAAGTGAAATGCTGCAATTACCATCTTCACTTCAAGATGAAGACACTTTTCTTACCATCTTACCTTCTTGTAAGAGGTTTCTTAATGTTTAATACATAATAATATACTAACTAATGCTACTTAGTTGCTTCAAATGAATATCAATAAACAATTGAACATCAATTGTAAAATTGTTGTTAGAGAGAGACTAATTTGTTACTACATTTTGTGGATGTTGTTATTTTGCCCTTGCTCTTTCTTCAGGATACAACATACAAATAACATGTTGATAAAATTAAAGTAATTATTAATTTTGTTGTAAATAATTTATTAATAGTGAAAATAATTTGATTAACGCAACTGGTTATGCAATTGACAGTAAAATTATTGTATATAATAGTTTTATTTATACAAATATACGCAATCATTGGCAATCCTATAACAAAATCTTTTAGTTAATTCTCTCTATGGAAGGAAACTATTACAAGCATGGTTCACAATGAGTAAAATCAACTCAATTAATTTGAGATTTTGATTTGATAATTGATTCGTTGAACTTAGTTCATGAACTGAACTTGAGTTGAAAGTTGAGTTTGTTAAATAAATGAATTGAACTTGAGCTATGAATAGTTACTCATTTGGTTGAATGACTAGACTCTTATGGTCTAGATTAGCTCATTTGGTTTAATAAAAAAGTTGAACCAAGTAAAGCTAATGAGCTTTAACCAAACAGTTCACAAGCTTGAATTGAACCAAGTTCAAGCTGAAAAATCGATTCTAGTTGAACTCAAGTCAAGAAGGCCAAGAAATTCACATTTGAGTTGCTAACAATCAAAACATATGCATTAGGAAGGGTTGGCAACATAGAACAAGCCTTTTCCCATCAAACTTTATTCAACAAAATATGAAAATAAAGTTCAGTAGGCAGGGCAATGTGCAGGCATATCAATTTATGAATGTGTACATGCATGACAACATTCAATTTGTTTGAACCAGACCAAGAAACATACCTAGAGTAAAATTATCAAACAACTGACTTTCTGCTTCTTCATTCATGGAACACCCTACTTCTTGAGAAGCATTACATCCTTGTGTGGCTGCTAAATCTTGAGATTTGATCACATTACTGTATGGATAAACCAACTAGAATTGGGCCACAATTAGAGGGAGCAATTGTAACCCACATGCATTTGAAACCATATTCTTAACAAGTTAATATTATCAAAGCTAGGGACCACCACTACAGCAAAAATACCTCCATTGCTGGAAAAATCAATCCCATCTTTTCCAGCATTTATTGTTCCACAAGGAATTTTAATTTCTAAAGAAGTTATGAAAACAGTGAACAACTTCCGAGGATCTTAATTCCATTGACAAACAATTCCAGTTTATGCTCCCCCCTCCTTATTTTAATTTGGTTACAAGTTATTGAAATGCATTTTCATTTTTCTTATAGTAGAGATCATTTATTCACTGTATCATAAGACCCAGGTTTACATGAAATCCTTTTTGAATATTTGCATTTCACATACACAAGAAAACATGCTTCACCAAAGTCGAGAGAGAAGTGCCAAATGCTTCCATAACTAACCCAACATTTCCACCAACTGCAGAAGATTATACAATAATATTTTGCAAGTTACAAGATATCATCAAAAGAATCTCACATGAGTTCTAAAATCATAGAACTCTACAATATACATATACTTATTGCTGGAAAATATCTTGCCACCTACCAATGGCTATTGTTCATCACAATAGTTGTCAAGAAAATACAGTTTCAATCTAGTTGTCAAGAAAATATAGTTTCAATCCAACCAAAGCTTGGGGCCAAAAGGAATTACAGAAAAATGTCATTAGTAATGAATGACTAATGACTAATTTTCTATGGAGAAAACTCCTACGATATTAGCATCAAGTAAAACTACATAAATATTAATTTATTTCATGAATTCAGTAGTCCTGTGTTGATTGATGTTGAATCAGACCAGAAAGTTCATGAAAGAAACTATTGAATACAGGTCTCAAAAAAAGGGGGGCAGCCTTGTGCATGAGGTGTTTCCATTGTGGGGTCTGATCTCTCCTAATAAATGGAAAGTAATATCCCAAATGGTCAAGAACAAAGTAATCAAATCAAACCACTAAGAAAATTATGTGAACTCTAATTAACTTCAAGGCTTTGCAGGTGCTTCGGTAGCAACTAAGTGAAGTTATAATATAGATATATGATTATAATAAGTTTGCCATGTGCAAACTTCACTTCTTTGATAAGAGCTTTTCAGGGAAACCAACATTTTATAAATTTCTATTGCCATAAATAAGTAATTAGATATGTGCAGGACAGACAGTAAAGTCGAAGCCAGTGAAGACAATAAACATGATAAATGAATCATAACTGGAGGAAAGAAGCCAAGCTAGTGAGTTATAAGTTGTGAATAAAATCAACAAGGTAAGCTTTAACACGAGATTGATTAAATATATACTAGTACAGCAAAGGCAAGGAAAGGAAAGCAATATCACGAGGTTGATCAGTTATTATGTACTAGTAAATCTGAAAGTAAAAGTTTTGAGCACCTTGTGTAATTGAAGACTCCAATTTCGGTGTGTGATTGATGTTAAGACACACATTCGTGTGAGCTCTAAAGATATGTTTTCCTGCTACAACTAATATGATTTACAGAATAGGAATCTTAGTGAGTCAGCAACTTTAATGTCTCCTTTGTTGTTCATTTGTTTCAGCATGTAATGGAAGAAAAAGAAAAAATGGTCTTATGGGAACTGAAGGATCTCCAAGTGCTGCAGTGAAGACAACAGAAGAAGGCTGATTAGGTGCAAAAGATTGATTGATTCACAAAAATGTAAACTCAAAGAAAATGGCAAAACCAACAAACTGTTGTTGAAGATTAGGCTAAGAAGCTGAACTGCCAGTACAATAGCAGGCACTTCAGCTTTTATATACTACAAACAGAGGAATTCCCCAAAGTAAAAATTTCACCACGTTATTAGCCTTAAAAATTTATAGTATAAGAAGAAAAACTTTCAAAACAGGTTCAGGAAAACAAACCACCTCTTAATAATGTGAAAATTTCCGTTTATTTCTTCTGCTGAGTGAACAAGAGCCTACTTGGGTTAGATGGTATTGTGTGCAAACTTCAAAACAAAATTGGACACTCACCATTTTCTTTCCAGGTTAAAAAAATAGTTGGGAAGCCTTTTCTCCATGCTAGTTGTTCATCACAAATTAGCCTTGATACCTCTAGTGTTGACAAGATTCGTGTTCTAGAAACAAAACATAAGAAGTCCAACCAATGATAAATCAGGAATGAGCAAAGAGAAAGGAAACAAGGAATTAATGCTACAAAAGAGGTTAATACATCCTCAAAAAAATTTAAAACATAAAAATGTCTTAAAGCTATAAATAATTACATACCAAACAAGGAACTCTCTTTAAAGAAATCATAGACGAAACCAATGATAGACCAATTCATAGGATCCTCATCTTTGAACACTGCTTTAAGAGGTCCTTTGCTTTACAATTGAAGGTAGTTCAATATTTTAGTAATAATGAAATTTTCCTCTCTTTATATTTCTATCCCTTCTCTATTTCTCTTCACTATTTATATTCCAATTGGTATCAAAACCTAATTTTCCAATCACATACTACTCACATTGTGAATATTGTGTGTTGCATACTTTGTTCAGCCTAAAGAAAAATATTGGTGAATGTCCAAGATAGTAGAACATATAAATTCCCTATCAAATGTGACACCAAGTTACTGCCAATTGTTGTAGGATGAGGTCCAGAGATAAAGGAAGGGGGTTTCGGGGGCTACCAAGGGCATGATCCCAAAAGGTCACCATTGTTGGAGATCCCACATCGACAAGAAATTAGAGTCTTTCATAGTATATAAGTGGGTGCAAACCCTCTTTGAGCCGGTTTTATGGGATTGAGTTAGGCTTAAAGTCCACTTCTTAACATGGTATCAGAGCCATTTCGAGCCTATCCTAGCGAGTGTTTGTGTTGGGCCTATCGTGTCACCTGCTATCGGGCCGCTATCGGACCACCCATAATATATAGTCTCACGCACGAGTTGACAGTCACGGCGTGAGGGAGGTGTGTTGGAGATCCCACATCGACTAGAGATTAGAGCCTTTCATAGTATATAAGTGGGTGCAAACCTCACCTCATTGAGCCGGTTTTATGGGATTGAGTTAGTCTTAAAGTCCACTTCTTAACAACCATGTATATGGGATAAGGTCCTTTCTCATAGTTACAAAGACCTAATCCCAATTTTGTTACTCAACTAAGAGTTTCCTATTTTAGGTGTCAATGTTCTTCTAGGTACCACTTACCTTCATCTAATTTGAGTAGAGCTAATCCCACATGAAATCACAATCATAACTAGTTTTCCCAAAGATACCTTCATAGGAATTGCCATCTAAAGTTAGATTAGACCTAAAGATACATGTCAGAAACTACTTTTGAGAATCTTAATATTCTATGTATTTTGTTCTTTATTAGGCAAGTTCTTACTTTTATGCTTCAAGGTAAGTTACAAAACGATTGATTTTTAGCCAGTGTATATAGATGTAATTATTTTTATAGGAATTGATGAACAATGGTAACTCTAAATTCAAGCAACACATTTACCTTATTCTAGGTTAGACAAAGGATTTGGTTCTACTTGGTATTCTCTAGCTATTAAGGTAAAATAGTCTAAATTTGTTTACCACTCTATAGGGATGGGGATTAGTGGGTCAATTTTGTCCCCACACTATGTTTTGTATTTTCTTCTTTCTTTATGGTATTTTGAGTTGTTGCATATGATTGATGTTATTTGTGGTGCCAACATAGTTGGGATGACAAACAACATAATGATGCCTTAGCATTCTAATTTCTATTAAGAAAAAAGTTAACATAGTCTTGATGACCAACCTGTCAGTGATATGTGATTGTTTATTTTCTAAACCTCTACTTGGATAGAGTATACCTAAACTAAATAAAAATTCTCTTTTGCTTTATGATTAGATAGTTTCTACATGTTTTACAAGTTAGTCATTGGAACATTGTTACTAAAATTCTTAAGTTTGTTGAAGGAGCCCTAGGTCAAGGTTTCCTATTATGATGCTTACATCTTGAGTACTAATTCACCATCACACCAACAATGTGCGAAGTTCACTGTAAAGAAAGTATTATGACAAAGGAAAAAGATAAATTGTGCATCTATACCTGTACCATTTTCCTTGTAACCATGAATTCCTTCTTTATCTACACCATATAAGCCTTGAAAGAACCTTACCATGGACATTTTCATGATAGCATCCCTCTTGTTGATAAGTTTTAAAAAGGGACACTTCATTTACAATCATTCAAGCATTGTGACTCAATACCTCAAGTATATTGAAGGATCACCAGGCTAAGGTTTCCTTCTATAATCCTTACACCATGGTGATTGGGTCTCTCAATAATAACCTTACATCTTGCGTACGGAATGCACCATGACACCAACAACAATCTACGTTCATTTTAAAGAGCCTTGTGATAATAATGTAAGTGAATGAACCATGTCCGTATATAAATTGTGTATCTATACTTGTGTAACATTCAAAACTAGAAACTATTTTCTTTATCTGTATAGCATATAAGCCTCAGAAAGATCTCATTGTAGACTTTGTCATGATTCTATCAATCTTGTTGACCATTTTTTTAGAATCATTAAAAATTATGATTCAAATCCTCAAGTTTATTGAAGGAGCACAAGAATGATAGAAGCCTATTACGTTCCTTACCATAGTGATTGAAGCCTTTCAACAAACTTTCATCTCACATATTGAATTCGCATCAAGAACGTTTTAGGTTCGTATTAAAGGAGGTCTCAGGATAATTATGTAAGAGAATGAACTATGTACCTATATGAATTGTGTTTCTATACTCATATCCCATTCGCCATCTTTTCTTTATCTACATCGCATATTCCTTGGAAGAACCTTACCACAAACCTTTTTTATTATTCCATCTCGTTGAAGTTTTTTAAGAAATGACACCTTTTTACTATTAATTTGTTTTTTTGGTGAAAATTTTCCCTTGTGTGGGTTTCCTACCACCATATATCAAACAAATATTTGAAAATTAATTAATTTTTAAAACCTTTCTAAAGATCATCAATGATCAATTGAAGTTTTATTCAACTTGCCACCAATACGTTGATGGTCAGACCAAGGTCGCCATAGTTGAAGAGACTTGTTTAAGATTTAATGTGACAAAAATAGCATAATTCGGATTAGGTTTCAACCACAACTAAACTTTTATAGAACTAGATAATCACAAATCCCTTCCCTTGTGCATATACCTTTGATTGGTTTTATGAATACCACGAAATATTTTTCATATCATAATCATAATTTGTGGGCCAAGGTTATACAATAATTGCCCTAAGCAATAACAATATAAACTTTCTACTAATGTCTATTGCCACATTTGGAAACTTAATAATATAACTTGTGTTAGACTTGAATATTACACAACATTTCCGAATCAAATCTCTGTAATGAACTTGAGTAATTGTCTATTTGTAAGAATTGAAGACTTCTTTGTTTACCATGAAACCTTTGAGACTTTCTCTGTTTCCATACGACTTCGCATGTACCAAACATATGACTTAGCTTTCTTCCAAACATGCCTTTAGTCTAGATATGTTAGCACTGAGGGAATTATTTCTTTACCAAGGCACCTTTGCGACTTCTTTGTTTCCATGTGACTTTGCATTTCAGATTCAAGTCGATGACTTACGCCTTACAATGTCATTACTCACCATTGAGTTAAAAAGGCCTCATTTGATTCAATTCCTATATAAGGAACTAGACAATATGACTAGAACATCTATTAGTTAAATTGAGCTATTTTACAAATAGCCTCTTGTGGGTTTATTTTTGTTGAGTTTTTTTCGTTGGGAAGTAGTTACGATACTCTACGACTTCTTTATCTCGATGAAATGGGAAAAATTGTTATTCCAATGCCAAAAACATTAACGATACCCCAACCAAATCATGGAATTGTACCTAAAATTTCATATTACACATTTCCATCTAAGGAGATTGGTTCTATAAATGACTCTTCAATTGTTGATTCACCCATGATCTTCTCCATCATTATCATGTTAGTTGGAAGAATACCCTTCTTCTCAAGCTTCAAGATTTATATCAACATCATAATTCTTAAAAGATTTCTTTCAAGATAAGATATCACGGAAATCAAAAAACGGAGTATCGTGCATTTATTTGTTCAATGGGGCTATTTTTCAAAAACTCTCTGGTGGATTTATTTGCATTGTGCTTTTTACTAGGCAAGAACTAGTTGTGATAAACTATGTCTTCTTTATCTTGATGAAATAGGCATAATCACTATCCTAATGCCCAAACGGAAATTGGGTGTATCTGTGACACTTCAATTGTTGCCTCGCCCCATGATCTTCTGTATCGTCATCAAGTTTATTAGTAGAGCTCCTTTATTTTGAGGCTTCAAGAGTCGTATCAACATCTTAACCTCTAAAGGATAGTTTTTCTTGTGTAAGAGAATAAGTAAATTCAAGCATAAATTGAGATCTCAAAGCTCATATTGAGCTCAAAGGGAAATCCTATAGGAAAGCTATAAGATTATTGATGTTATACAATCATGAATGCTTGTAGGTGAAAGAAACATGTGTAGTAGAGTTAAAAATGCTAGAGGTGGATGATTAAACATCCCCAAATATATCTAGGAGAAGGTTAGAGTAACACTTATTGAGGAGAAAATAATAATGGATTGGCTAGGGTAGTTTTGTTCGTATGCGAATAATGCCAAAAGAGACTTCAGTTATAAAAATGGATCCAATGAAAGACATTACATAAAAAAGTAGCATACTAACCTAATTAATCTTTGGTCTAAATGGTTTATTAAGTATTTCTTTTATGGGATAGTTAACACTGGAATTTTCTAGTTTACTTTCAACAAGTTTTTCTGTATGACAAACTAACCTAATTCCTCCTTATACTCAAACTTCTCCAAAGATTATAAGTAATGTGATGTTTATGCAAAAATGTATATTCATATTGTAGTTTGTAACCAAATATCAGATAGCATGATTTACAAATAATCTTACCATCACTATGTATAAATGTATTAACATGATATTATAAAGAGATAATCCATAATACCAGAGAGAATTTCATATCTCTCAATTGACTTCAACAAATGTATCACAATATTATTATATAGCAGACATGAAACTAAAGTCTATGGATGTATGTATTTCCCTGTTCTCAAATCCAACATCTGCTCATCACTGTTTCCATCCAAAAAGGACAAAAGAAAAGAAGAAACAACAACATAGATATTATAGGTATCTAGCCTAAGGGTACGACAGAAAACTGAAGTAAAAGGATATAATTCAGATAAAACTTATTTAGTAGCATTGCAGTATTGTACATTGATTAAATCATAATATCAAATCCTCTTACAGAAGGGAACTCATTATTGCAGACAAACATATCACATTCCATGCTTGAAGATACTGATTTATGTTTCTCCATTGGATTCCAACTGAGAGTCTGCAAGCCAAAATTTCCATAATTAGAACGAAATAGGAATAAGGTACAGTAGACAAAGTCCACACACACACAAGAGAGAGGTGTGTGTGTGCAAATATGAATAGTTGATATCATTTAAGTAAAAAAGGTGATGAGTTATTGACAATATTGTTAATGCTCAATCCTTTAATTTGATTGCAAGCTTTGTTAACTTAAAAACTCATTCTTACTCTGTACTAAAACTTGGAGAATATAGTTGATCTCCCACATAATTTGGTGAATAAGAATATCTTGTCACAATATGTTAATTTAATACTTGACCATATTGGTCTCTATTTGTATGGACAATTCGACATTAATTATGGATAATAACTCTCAGCATTAATAATAATATATAAAGCAAGGGAGCTAGTGTAATTTTTCAGTCATCAATTAGTCCTAATCTTAAGGGAGGTCAATGTAAAAATTAAGTTATACAGACTTCAATAAGATAATGCCAACTAATGCACTCAAGTTAATTAATCCCCCCAAAAAAAGTAGTTACCAGTTGAAGTCTCTGCATCAGTTTGGAAACTGCTGGAAGAATCAGTTGTGTCACTTATGTTCTCATCCTCCTCCAATGCTGGGGCTGAACCAGCAATTGCATTCATACCAGTGTTTCCATCTCCACCTTCCACCAAATTCTCCGCATTTCTGCTGCTCTGTAGTACCAGAAGCACGAGATAATACAAGTTTAATATCATATAGAATACTAAATTATTTGTCCACCTCTGATTTTATTTAGTCAATTATACATGGGTATGAACAAACCAATGTTTACATTTACATATAGATGCAGATGAATGTGCAAACTAAAGCTTGACAAACAATATAGTGACCTATATCTCTATTGATGAGACAACCATTGCGAAACAAAACTAGAACCAATAAATACTGATAGGAGAAAATTAATGAGAGGATGAATAGATTGTGCCCATCCCCATGGACACAATCACAAAATCTGTACAATTCAATACATTTCAGATTTTATTTGAAATAAAAGACGTCTTATTCCTAAATAATGTGTGCCACAATAAAGTAATAAATTGTCTTTAATACCTTGCAGTAAGACATTTATGTGTTTGGGAAACACTTTCTTTGGAGAATATTTTTTCAAAAATTCATTCAGGAATCTAGGAAAAAAATATATTATTCCTCCAAATTAAATTGAATGAAGCATACACTAGATCATCCTTTTTGTGTATGATAGAGTATATTACTTCGAGAGATGGAGTTAAAATTTTGCAATATAAAGTAGACATGACTAGTTAAGTTGTACAACACATAATCCAGTTAGAATTATTTTATCATGCAATACCTCTCCTACTGTTGGCTTGTCAAATAGGCTTGGTTGACCATGCTCAAACAACCAAAATGATTTCAACAAATTCTCAATGAGCGGATCTGTTTCCTGCAAAGATATTTTATTAAAACAAATAGTCAAGCTATTGATAGTAAAAATATTGCATAGAATAATTTATATTTATAAAAACACATGCAGTCATTGGCAACTCTATCACAATTCTCCCAGTCTAATGAGACTATTAGAAGTATAACTACGTGAAATCGTGTGTAAATTTTAACTTAGCCACTTCAATTGAGATTACCTCAATCAATACAGATTTTTCTTTTGGACCATTGACATTGGGAACCTCAGTTGTCTTCGCTACTGGTGTCATCACTTCACGATGTGAAAGCTGTTGCAATTCACCACATGGCTTTTGATGGGAAAATGGGAATCGAAATTGTGGCATTTCACCACTTACTTTTTGGTGTGCAGATGGTGAGGAAAATACTGGCCATCCACAAGGTAACTGCCCAAAAAAATATGTTTATTAAAATATCCAACAACAGAAGTTAAACCTTCTCGGAAGCAAACTAAAATATATTATCTGAGGTAATGTTCATTACATGCGATGGCATCAAGTTGCTTCCTCTGTTGAGTGCTCCAACTGCAACAAAAAATAAATAAATGAAGAAGAGAGGGGAGAGGGTGGGGGGGGAAGGAGAAGGCTCTGCTTGCATTGACCCTAAATATGCCACCCAAACTTTATTATGAAACATTCAAGTTATTAGTGTGAAAGAATATTTTACTTGTCTTCTATTCATATAATCAACTATCAAGAACATATTTAAGGATATCACGTACCGACCCAAATCTTGACCTCTCGGCCATCATACAATAATCTGACCAATAGTGTACCAGACAACCTCTCTGCCTAGGATGCTATTAGGACCAACCCTGTGTCTCTTATCTTAATAACTTGATTACCCCTCTTCATTGGAGATTATTCTCTTAAGAAGAACCAAATCCCTAATTAACAGGTGAGTTGATCCTAGGAGAGGCCCATGGCAATTAAGGCCCATCGTAGGCAAGTATAAATAGACATAATGGGGACAGGTAAAGGTTAGGTTGACTAGCATTAATAATTTATTTAAGACACATACTTATTTGAACATCGAAGTGTCTTTGCAATAATGCCCCTCTTTCGCCAAGACCAAGATACCAAAAGACAAAAAGCAGAGAACGGGGAAGCCGAGAGGAAGAGAAGTTGAAGAAGACATTCGGAGTTTTGGTTTTACTTGGTCCTTGTAAGAACAATCACCAAGGCTTCTAATGTACCATGTCAATCTTTCAGATGTTTAAGCTTAAATGATATTGATGTCCTTCTTTTAGCATGTTTAAATAATCTACTACAAGTGAATGTATTGAATGGAGAAAATTACATGATAGAAAAAGTGAGTATCATAAGTTGTAAAATATTAGAGATGCTTTTTTTGATAAAAAAATCAGATGGGAAGCAGAAATTTAGTAATGATTTTGAACATACATAAATAATTGTCTGTTAACTAACAACATCTAGTTCCAACTCTTAAAGCTAAAGCAGACAGATCCTACTCTTCTCATGCATAATTTTCTAATTTATTTAAGTCCACATTAAGTAGGATGAACTACTTGATAGAGTACTAAAGTCTTGAAACTCTCTCACCGGAAAAACTAGTTTTTTGGATATAGTTCTATTCTACTCAATTCCTTACCATTGGTGCTTTCACTGAAAGATGCTCTTAAAAGGGGGTGTCAATGTTAGGGGAGTACCACATTTGAGGCAAGACGATTTCAACATTTTCTAGGTCATTCAATTTAAAATGCTCTAATGTATGAGGCAGAGCAAGAAACATACCAGGAGGAAAATTATTAGGCAATTGATACATAGGTTCTGCATTCTTAGAAGACCCTACTTCTTGAAAAGCATTACAACCTTGCTTTCCTCCTAACAGCCCCTCTTTGTCCTGCAACTAATTGATCACATAATTGCACTGATAAACCAACTTGAGTTGGACAATAAGAGGGGGGAGGAGGGTAACTCACATGCATTTGTTTGAAGAACTCAAAATCATTGTTGATAGACCACCACTCCAGCAAAAATCCTTCCGGGACATCCACAGCTGAAAAAATCAATCCCACATTTTACAGTCAAAAACTGCCACACAACAATTAATAATTCCCAGACACAATACATAAGAAGCAATAGAATTGTTTTGAAAGAACAAAAATTACTACAGAGAAACTACCATCAAGAAATTCTTAGTCAAAAAGTTTACATTTTTAATCAAGAAAACAAAATCATCACAAATACCCTCTGTAAAAATGGTTCTCCCAACATTCATATATCGCAGTTTTTCATCAGCAACAAACAGTCATGTTTGTGGTGGTAGCCATTGCAGGGTTTTCTTGGGACTAGTCAAAGGGCTAATCCATAAGCTTAAATACACTCTTACAAACATGCCCTAATTATAGGATCATTCAAGAAACAGTACAGATAAGAAACAGAACAGATAAAGTTTGCTCACCTGACATTCAACTTGCCAACTAAGTCCAACCTCGTAATTGTCAAATAGAAATGATATTTGGACACTCAAAAATCAAAACAACTAAACTAGAATGCCAAAAGTCAATATTTCTCCACACACTCTCAACTCTCGAATAAGAAAATAATATCGGTAGTTTAATAAATGCACGTGATAACATTGGTGTTAAAATATCGATACCCATTATTAAAAAAAAGGCCTTCTTACATAATATACAGCACAAAAAAACATTTTTTGGAAAACACCCAACATCTTAAAATTCTTAGTTCACAAAACCATTCCAATTTTAATTCTCATCTCTGAGCATTCTTTTTTATTTTAGAGAAATGTGATTTTTACAACAACCAAAAGAAAAGTATGAGATAAATAAAGGATATGTTATAGAGGGAGATGGAATAAAAAATTTTGTTGTTTAATAAAGAAGGGGTGGATAAAGTAAAAACAACTACTTCACTAAATAATAATATTTTGATTAAATTTATTTTATTTTTTTAATTCAAAATATTAACATATATTATTATATTATTAAAATAGTTATCAAGTGGGTGTAACTTTTTTGAGTGTCAAACTATAATTTTTTTGATAAATTAATTGTATACATATATGGCAATAGTTATATTTTGCCTAGTTGATATTAAATATAACATTTAGAAAGAGAGGGATGAGTTATTTTTTCCATAACTAATATTAATACCAATTGTTCAACACTAAAACAATCACTAAATCAGTTCAAAACTTTGGATACACATATGATTCAAATTCTAGAGCACTTTGTAATGTAATTTTAACATGAAATGATTCTTTTATATAGCCTTAATATAATAGTTTTAGAATATTCATGAATATTGATTTTGTATATTGCCCTTAACTTCTAACACCTCAAATGAGCTTGTTGGTTTAAGAGGGGCAATTACTCATGAGGGAAAAACAATAAATGTAATTTTGGACATAATGATTTAATATATATCAATATACTTTAAATGCTTTAATTATATATCTTTGTAACTGTTGTCTAAGTTCTAAAAACAAAGTTTTAATATGTATCCATTTAAGGATTTATCTCTGCAACATGTTACAATTTCTAAAATATTGACTCCTCTAAGGTCCACATTTTAGAATGATAAAATGCAAAGTAGCAACTCTTAATTAAAAATCAACAATTGAGATTTAAACAACTTCTTAATCTATTTCCCAGTCACAATTTCAACATTTGAATTTTCAATCAATGGCTATTAAATTATATATATGATTCCATTAAGTGTGGTTATGCATTGTAAAACAGTTTCTAACAAGTTATTAACTTTTGTCAAGAAAAATTGAAAATTTATGGTTCAGGACCATAAAATAATTTCTTCTTCCTATCTCCTTTTCTGTCCATGGAATAACAAAAAAAACAGAGAGAAAACGTGTTTTCCAATTTGAGGGACAAGAATTGGATTAAAACCAACATCAGTTACCGTGACAACCTTCAAGCAAATTCAAGAACACCCTTTAGTAATCTCTTTTACCAAAACACAGTATGAGAGAAAAAGATGAAAACTTTTCCAGAAAATGGCAGATAACATGCACAGAGAAATCCTCACAGAAGAGCAAAACCAAAGCAAGAACCAGGGAGAATAAGCAAAACAAAACAAAACAGGAAAACGAAATAAAGAATGTTATACCATCACGGGAATAAGCAGCGGCGGAATCCGGCGGAAGTTCAGCCTCGTTCCTGAAAATCTCAGCAGTGTGGTGCATGTTTCGTTTGACAAGATAATCATAAATGTAGCGTTCAAACCTTACAAGAAAAGAGAGTGAAAAACGTTATATCAGAAAAGTTATCAGAAAAAACAAGCAAGACCCAGATGAGAAAAAAAGAGAAAAGGATAGAAGAACAGTGAAGGTGGTGGAGATGGTACGTTTGGCGAGAGCTCCAGTGCTGGTCCATGGCCGGAAAGGTGGTGGAGTTGAGAGAGAGGAGAGGATGAGAGAAGGAAGAAAGCAGAGGAAGAAGAAGAACAGTGAAGAGAGAGAGAATGAGAGAGTTAAATGAGCATTGGCACTGTGAAAGAAACGTTTGGGTGCATTAGAGAGAGAGAAAGAGAAGAAAGAGAGAGAGAGAAAGAAAGAGAGTGCAATGTGTAAGAACAAGGTTCCATGCAGATGGCAAAGTTAAGGAGTTTAATTCAAACAACGGTTCTGCTCTTACGTGGTGACAGTTACTTCACTCCCTCACTCCATAACCCCACTCACTCACTGTGTTCTTCACCATGCACACTATTTTATCCAATTTTTTTTCTCATATATCACTATTTTTACTTTTATTTTCCTATTCAACACTTTTTTTTTTATTACTTATCTAACACTATTTCTAACTTTTTTTCCTCACTATTTCTACTTTTAAATTTATATTTATTTTATTCATAATATTTACTACATCAAAATACCTATAAAATATTTTTATTTTTTTATATTAATATTTCTTCATAAAATTTTATATTTTTAATTTATTTTAATTTTATAAATATTTAAATAAAAGAGAAAATAAAAGTATAAATAGTGTTATTTGAAGAAAAAAAAAAGTATTTTCTCACTTGCTGATGTCAAATAAGAACCTTTTTTTTTCCTTTTTTTCTGTCAAACACATTATGATTATTATTATTATCATTAACTATTATTAATTATTAATATTAATAATAATAATAAATGAGGATGCTGATGTTGTAATAAATATTTATATTATGTGCTATTTCTTAGCTGTATGTGTAACAGACTTTGGGAAAATAATATTCAGACTATTTAGTATTTAATGAGTATGTAACTTTTAAGACTTCAATGAACTTTGTAGTCTTCTCAATCCTCTTTATTAATTTCTTTATTAATTACAAGAATTTATTGACTTCTTAAAATTATAAATTCAGGCTCATTAAATATATTAAACGCACTTCACATGCTTTTCTTAATTTTGAGAAGTGATGGATAGAAAAACTAGTTTATAAACTTGATGATAAACTAGTTATTAATTAATAAACTTTTAATTATAAATTTCGAATTGCTAATTTATCGAATTGAAAGTGTGTGGTATAATTAGCTCATAAACTATACTTGTTCAATATAAAATATGATGAAAATGTATGGCCATGTAAGTTTATTGTATAAATAAAATTTGTTTTTCTTTATAAAATTATTATTATTATTATTATATAATTGTAATTTTAGATTCTAAAAATTAACTAAGTTTTTTATTAAATTTTTAATTTAAAAAATTGTTTTTTTATTTAGAAAAGTTATTTTATTTAATTCAATTGATTATTAATTTAATTTAATTTTTTTATTTCTAAAAAAATAAACTACATTCAAAATTAAAGTGATATAATAAATACTTAAATAATAAAATGATTAAAATAAATATTTAATATCTTGTATATTAAATTCTCCAACATACTTTTCGAAACACCTACAATAATATCAAATATATTAAGAATAACAAGAAAATACATATAAATATGTGATAGTATTTGAAAAAAAATAAACAAAGTACAAATTAGAAAGTAATTTAGTCAAATAAATAATTAGTTAATTTATTGATTTCACTAAACGCACTTCAAAATTGCTGTAATAACATTTCCTTCATTTAATAATTAAAAAGAAAAAACAAAACAATTCTCTTATCAATACTTTTCACTACTTTCTATTCTATAATATACAACTAAGAAAAAATATATTAATAATATAAATATCTTCTATTTTGTAATTAATTAATATCTTTAATAAATTAAAATATTTATTTTTATGTTAAATTACTTCATTAAATTAAAAATGAAACCGAATTTATAATTGTTAATAATGTAAATTACAGCATTACTATTATTTAAATAATATAATATAAAAATTAATTTCTTAAACTATTTTAATTTTAATTTTAGTTTTAAAGAAAATAGGTTAATAAGTCAACTCTCCCCATTCTATCTCTTGGTCCACTAGTTTGACGAACCAGATAAAACTGACAAATAAATTGAAAACATATCCAACCTGTGGACCTGTGTCCATTTTGTCCCTAACACATAATTTTGTGAGAATGATATTAAGAAACATTAATACAATTTAATATATATATATATATAAATGTGTGTGTATATATAATTTTTCAAGAATAGTGTTAAAAAATTGTGTGACAATTATTTAAAAAAAAAAGAATTTATTGAAGTTAAAAAAATTTATCTAATTACTTATTTTATCAAATAAATAAATTACTAAACTATAATACATAAGAAAATTATCAATAGTGTATTTCTTTTAAGATAATTAAAATATAATAAAATTACTATACCTTCATTTGATTATTAATAATAAAAAATCAAATATTTATCTTGCCAAACGGTACATTGAAGGACTCACTTTCTTTTGCAAAACTTTGCAAAATACTTTTAATTATTAAGTAAATTTACATAATCTTTTACCTAACATAAATTATACAAATTTCAGTCCATGATAACATAATTTTAAAATACAATAATATTTCCCTCTTATTGAAAACCTCGTTCTTGTTATTTTAATAATATTAAAAGTCTTTACCTTCATATTTATATACTTTAGTATTTAATTGCATTCTCCTTTGTGTTATTTTTGCATGTCACGTTTAACTTTTTATCTTACTAAAGAAGGTAGTGTATACTGTATCTATACATCTATACTGATATATAAAATTGACACCAACTTTGTAATTGTTCTTTTAATTTTTGTTATAATTTTAAGTATTGTTGTAACTCTTTTATTATAGTAACTGTTTCTTTATTAACAAATAAAAATGCCTTCCAAATTAGTTGAAAAAGAAATTTTAACATTAAATTTATAATCCCTGCTTATGTGTGTGTGTGTATATATATATATTACATATTATATTTTTTTTATAATGAACATTCTAATATAAGCTCAAGTGTAACTAAAAAAAATCATAATTTATAACTTGCTACATTACTAAAAGAGATAAACACTACAAATATTTTGCTAGTGTGCACTCACTTATTTTAGTTAAAATAAGTACAAACTAAAAAGTTACAGGACAGATGTTTCTTAAAATAATTAAAGTTATAAGCAGCTAACATACTCCAATTAAACAAACAAGCAATATATATATATATATATATATATATATATATATATATATATAAGAATTTTAAAGTTATAAAAATGATATATTTTCGTACATTTGTCATTATACACCCATTAGTAAATTCCATATTAATTGATACGAATCAAACTTACATTTACACAACTTAATGTTTAAGTAGAATTTCAAACAATTAACCTCCATTGAAGTAAAAGCTTTTAAAATAGTCGATCAAGATTATAAAATTTCATACAAATGAAAATATAACTGGCACTGCTTTACATCACAAATGATGTTATTTTGAATTATAAATAGATTTCTTTATTAGATAACATACCTACAAATGTTCAAATTATCTAAAGCATCAATATAAATAAATGTCCTTATTAAATTACACATCAACAAATGTCCAAATTATCTAAAGCATAATGATGAAGCAAAGTCAACCACTAAAATAAAACACAGTGAACAGTAACATGACAGATTAATTTCCTTTTGAAAGAATTGTAAAATACGATAAAAGTTACAAAACGATAAGTCAAGATGCACAACTAAGGAGCATACATGTTATGCAAGGAATTCATTATATACAAAGCATCACTCTATGCATGTATCTGTTCTAGAACTCGAAAAAACATTAGCATGTTCAGTAATGATCATAAACCAGTAATATACAAGCTAGCCGCAAATACAATGTCACGCTTTATTGCATTAGAAGCAATTTCCATTTTTTTGCAGAGAGCAGAATTACCCATTATAGCTGCAGCATTTTTGAACTCCCGACATGTCTCGTCCAACCTGACAATGGTCCTTACTATCAGGCCTTCAGGAACATCAGTAAGCTCACATATTTCAGCAAACGGAGTACCCTGCATTAAAAAAATGGTTTATTCACTACCCTGGAAATTAATGATGGCACTATGCTAAACAGCGAGTTATTTTCTGTAGCAGGATACCTTTGCCCATTCATAAACCACCTCTACAAGACCAAATTTTAGATTTTCTTGGGCATAATCGGCAGGGTTTATCGGTAGATTAAATTGTGCTTGGAGCTCTCCAAGTCTTATAGCTGTTTTGTACAATCTGTAACAAATACATCCAGGTTAGAATTCATATCATGTGAATAAGGAGAGGAATGCAGACAAAATTATACCATTTAGTTTGTTATGTAAATAATTACTGACGGTCTTACTAAGCTTGTGTTAGAGGAGTATTTCAAAAAATGGACTCTTGCAAGTTACCTGTGTCTCGCTTCAGCAAGCTTGGGTGTAAGTGACGGTTCAGACGTATTCTTCTGCTGGAACACAAAAGCTGACATTATCGCCACTGCTTCTTCGGGTTCCAGTTCATCCATTTGGTTCTCAAACAAGCACTCCGTACATATCAGTTCCTCCCCAGAATTCATCTCACAAGCAACACGACCTTTCATTTGAACGACAAGGTCTTCATCAATGCATTCAATTTTCTTCAGAACATCTATCTGAAAGAGCAAAACAACAAAACCAAAGGCACCATTAGACCGATAACTAAAACAATCAAAAATACTTTTTGAAGAATCAAGCATAACAAAAACGAAATTAATATGTTATACCCGGCCCTGAAAGTCAGGCATCTGTTTAAGTGCTTCATCTGACATTTGAAACTGAAGAGCATAGACTTCTTCTTCATGTTTTTTAATCTCCTTCGCCAATTTGAGGTGTTCTTCTAATTTTATACACCCATGACACTGATTCTGGGACATCTTCTCCAATAGTCTAGTCCACTTTTGGTATGTTGCCACAAGCTTCACATCTCTCAACTTCAGATCTGAAAAGGCAATATTATTGGCTTTAAGTAAGGTTTTAAAATCAGAGCAGGATACCCAAGTATTGGAACTAAAGAAAAAATTATTACACCCAAAAGAGCTTGAGTATGGGCAACACCTCAAATCTAGAAACATCAATATTGCAGGTTAGAAGGTGTTGTTAAGATCACTTCATTAAAAAATTGCTTCTATTACTGTATCATGACTCCTCTTGCATATACATCTGACATTCTTCTTTTCACTTTAAATTTAGCCAAACATGACCCACTTGTTATCCATAAAATAGGATAAATTATCAAAGTAAGTGGCAATACCTTTGACAGGATCCAAAGCTGGAGGATACTTATTTCCATCTGATTTCAAATCCACAAGCAACTGAACAGTCTTTGAATAAACAGAACTGTTAACATCTTCAAGAAGTCCGACTTGGTCAATTTTAATTTTGCTACTGCATATGCACAGAAACTCTTTACTGTCAACTTCTCGAACTTCATAGCCCATTCCACTGGCAGAGCCACAATGGGGAAACATGATGTTGATGAGACCTTTTCCTTTACGGGCAGAAACAGATGTACTATATTCATCTACAAGCCCACGTCTTGACTTTGGCATTACAAAATAACCTTGGTCAAATGCACCACTTTTATTCTGCTTAGTACCACTAGACGCACTTTGCATAATGGACGGCATGTCAGGTTTAATCACAAAAACAATATATGTCTTATTATTGGGTGATGGAGTTTTCACAACCACTCCAAGCAAGTGGTCCTGCGCCTGTAGATCAATTATGATGCAGGTTAACCATCTATTACCGTGTAAATGAGCTCAATATATTCTGAAGATTCAAATTCTAAAATATGGGTGTTATAACTCAAATAGTACATCGTTAAATTTATCACTAAAGTTTTATTAAGGACCAAAGAGCGCAAAGCAATTACAATTTTATAAAAATATTTCTGCAAAACTGTCAAGCTCTGATATTTAATGACTCCATTTCACAAATGAGAATTTGGTTTCCTTGTTTTCAGCCATAGCTGAGGCCTGTGGTCTTTCATTCAGAATCTTTAAGCTTCTGCTCATGATAAAGGCGTTGCATGTCATCAAACTGGCACATTTGGCCATCATAACTATTGGCCAATCTCAGCATTATGTATCAGCCGAGTTTCATGAATATATATCACAAAATCATACAAGTTTTCAGGAGTTTTCTTTCTGGAAAAAAATAAATAAACACATCATTATATATTATATATATTGTTGCATAATCAGGAGAATTATGTTATACTTAAGTGCAGATTCCATTCTATATTTATTAGGACAGATTTCTTAGTGATTTTATTTTATTTGATTTGTACAGCTTTAAACACCCATTATTTCTGGCTTTCATTACCTATTATTTATTTCCTTAATTAGGTTGTAAAGCAGTTTATAAATAGAGACTGTAATCACATTTGTAAAATATCTTAGAAATATATTTCATCTATTTCTTTCAACTTAGTATCAGAGCCATTTAAAGCCAAGGTGACCATACTATGTTTATAAAACATTCTCAGAATGGTAAACTCACTCTACTTTTGGTCTATGTAGATGATATGATTATTACAGGTGATGATGAGATTGAAAAACAAAATTTGAGGGAGAGACTAGCTTCTCAATTTGAAATGAAGGATCTTGGGAAGCTGAAGTACTTCCTTGGGATAGAGGTTGCTTACTCGAGACAGGGCATCTTTATTTCTCAAAGGAAATACATCCTTGATCTTCTCAAAGAAACTGGTAAGTTGGGTTGTAAGACCACTGGAATGCCAATAGAGAAAAATCATAGGATTGGGAATGATGAGGAAAACCCAAAAGTGGAGAAGACACAATATCAAAGACTTGTGGGTAAACTCATTTATCTATCACACACTAGGTCAGACATAACCAGTTAGTGTGGTTAGCCAATTTATGCATGATCCAAGAGAAAGACACTCGCAGGCAGTAGATAGAATTATTCAATACTTAAAAGCCTCTCCAAGAAAAGGATTGTTATTCAAAAAGCGAGAAAACTTATCCATGAAAGTATATACTGATGTTGACTATGCAGGATCGATTGTTGATAGGAGATCCACCACAGGCTATTGCATGTTCTTGGGTGGAAATCTGGTGACATGGAGGAGCAAGAAGCAAAATGTAGTTGCAAGATCAAGTGCAGAGGCAGAATTTAGAGCCATGGCTCAAGGGGTGTGTGAACTCTTATGGATGAAGATCATACTTGATGACCTAAAAATAAAATATGAAGCTCCTATGGGCTTGGCGTGTGATAATAAGTCCGCCAGTATTGCACACAATCCAGTTCAACATGATCGAACAAAGCACGTAGAGATAGACCGACACTTTATTAAAGAGAAGTTGGATGATGGTCTTATAGCCACCGAGTATATCCCTTCAAGACTCCAATTGGCAGATATGTTTACTAAGGGACTTCCCACAAAACAATTAGAAGATCTTACTTGCAAGTTGGGAATGATAGATATACATTCACCAATTTGAGGGGGAGTGTTGCATAATCAGGAGAATTATGTTATACTTATGTGCAGATTCCATTCTATATTTATTATGACAGATTTATTAGTGATTTTATTTTATTTGTACAGCTTTAAACACCCATTATTTCTGGCTTTCATTACCTATTATTTCTTTCCATAATTAGGTTGTAAAACAGTCTATAAATAGAGACTGTAATCACATTTGTAAAATATCTTAGAAATATATTTCATCTATTTCTTTCAACTTATATTATACAATATGTAATAAGTAATATGTCACATGTTATATTACATTTAGAAGAACAATAATAAAAATTAAACTATTACCTATTACTATAATCCTTCCTATGATACATGTTAGTTTCTACCATTATTTCCAACAACCCTGCCATAATTCCCAATGGCATATTCAATTTGGCCAATTTATGGTTTTACATGTTTTTGGATGCTTTTAAGCTCCAGCTAGCAGACAAGGCCTTGATCACCCAAATTTCCATGCCTTTCAGTTAAAAGCTGTAGGTAGGAGGTCGCCATGTAGAGCAAACACTTCCCTCAGCTTCAGCTGGTCTAGCTTATTCTTCAACTGATGTTAATCACAAGGAATACCAGTAGTGAAGCCAAGCAATATGAGCAAATACTACAAAAATCAGCCAGCTCATGAAGCAACTAGGGAGGATGCCCCCTAATGTTTCGTGACTTCAACCTTGGGAACAAGATTGCATGCACGGAGGAGGTATTTTTAGGGACAAAGAGAGGAAAATACTCAATATGTACACTAGAAGGAGAAGGGAAGTTAGCCAGGCAATTAGTAACTGAAGGGAATTGAATTGTACCTGGCAGCAGATATATATAGAGGGAAACGATAACCATGGAGGGTTATGCCTAGATACATTTGTAATAACTGCATTCTCAATTGTAAGAGGGAATCATTCCCTTAGCAGAGCTGCTCTGAATTGTTCTCTCTCTCTTCTCTCTTCTCTTGCTAATTCTTTCGCTGGGATATTTCAGTGGACTAGATGATTAAAATTGTTGGAAGCTACTGACCAGATGTCAGAGACATTAATAATAAAATTTTTAAGGGATTAAATGTTCCACTGCACAAGACGGCTCTGATGCCAAAGATTAGTTAATAAGCTACGAAAAATGTATTTGAAATTTAATTAGTGGCATTCAGCATTGTCAATATTCATATACAAAAAAGAATAAATGAACAATTCTGACATTTACAAGAACAACAATAATGACTCTAATCCAACCAATGACACATTAACTCTAAATTCCCATTAGATTCATGTTATATATTAACTTCTACAACTATTAACAGCAGCTGCAAACATAAAATATGAATATGAGAACTTACTGATTCTGATTTTACAATTACAACTCTTCCCGTATTGAGAAACTGTTGGGCACTAGGAGACTGCAAAATTGCTTCTGATATCTGGTTGTTGTATGTCTCAGCTTCTGAATATAAATCATAGTATTCTTCAATGGTTGGTTCACCCTTTATACATCTGAATAACAAAAACATATAATGCTTTAGAAATTACACACAAATATGCAACATCAGAAATATGTGTGTGTGTAAATAGATAGATTATCGTTTCATAATACAGATAGTGTGTCAGTATTCTATTGGGTAGCTAATATGTAACTTAACTTTCAGTTAGTTTTTTAGTTTTTGGTGCTTCCTTCCATGTTACTTCAGATAGTCAAAACATTCACCAAAACGTTGGTAATGGCCAGATTTACCTATTCAATTCTCTGGTCCCTCACTTTTCTGCTCCTCTCTTCATGTACTTTACGTTCCTATTTGTTCTAAATAGTGAATTATTAAGATAAAAAAGATATCTTCAATATCTCCATAATGATTAGGAGAAAATATCTTTAAAATATTTTTATTCGTTTCAACATAACAATTCACCTAACCTAACAATTCACCTAACCACCACCTCTCCTAACATACCTATGCAAGACACCTAGTCCAATATTGCAAGGAGAATCATATTTATGTCCTTCACCGTTAGCTTCTCCTACCACATTTCCTAATGATGATGATTTTGGTTGGCCAATTGATATTTGTTCTACCCGTAATCTTCACCTTATATATAATTGAGTTATCATCAGTTGTCTCTTTCACATTTCTCCTTTGTTTCCTCATTTAACATCTTTTACTATTCCAATAAATGTCACAGAAGCACTTGCTCATTATGGATGGAGACAAGTCATGATTGTTGAGATGTAAACACTTGAAAACAAGGCACATGGGAGTTGGTTTCTCTTTCACCAAGAAAATGACAATTAGATGTTGGTGGGTCTACACCATTAAGATTGGGCCCAATAAAGTTTATCACCTTAAAAATAGATTAGTACCTAAAGGCTACACACAAATATATAGTCCTCATTGATGTAATACCTTTTCTCCTATTGCCAAAACCATAATTGTTTGTCACTTTCCTTGTTATGGCCACCGGCCTTTCCATCAGTTAGATACTAAAAATGTCCTTTATAGAGAACTCAAGGAGAAAATTTACATGAAACAACCTCTTGGATTTGTTCCTAAGGGGTAGGTGGCTTAGTAGGTGAATTGTCTTGATATATGTATAGGCTAAAACAATCTCTATAAGAGTTTGGTTGGAGACATTTAGTCACATTGTGCAATACTTTGGGTTGAAACATAGTGAAGCATATATTTCAATTTTTTATTGTCATACTTCTCATGGGAAATGTGTTTACCAAATTGTCTATGTACATGATATATCTATTACTAGAAATGATGCTACTAAAATTTCCACCTAAAAAACACTTGTTCACTCACTGTCAAACTAAAGATCGTGGCAGCTTAAAGTACTTTCTTGGTATGAAGATAGCTCAATCAAAGGAAGGCATTTTTATCTAAGAAGAAATATGCCTTAGATATTTTAGTAAGAGATCGGCATGACTAAATATCAACATGTTGATAGCCATATACACCCAAATAAAAAATTAATGGCAGGTCAAGATGAACCTGTCTCCGATCCAAAAATATATGGCTAATTTTTCAGGAAACTCATTTATATCACCATTTGTAGGCCTGACCTCTCCTTTGCAATTGAAGTTGTTAGTTAGTTCATATGCAGCCTCCTCTCATTGATCATTTGACATGTGATATGCATTGTTCAATACATAAAAAAGGCACTTAGATCAGGATTCTTGTATGTGGGCTTGGGTCCATTCCTATGTAATGCTTTGTATGATATATTCCTCATATGTGCTAATACACATAAGGGGATTCTATCACATGAATGAATACCATTTCTATCTCCATATATTATCTAAAAGATAAATCTTCAGATATTTCTAACATATGTATTGTTTGTCATGACTCAGCCTTACTGAAAGCTTAAACTGTTATATGAAAGATCATCACTGATCTTATGTCTAACACTGTTTTAACCTCCCAATTATGAATGTTTTTTTATCTGAATAATTAAGAAGGTGACCACTCTCACCAACGAGTTCATTTAGAAACAGCCACACAGCTAAAAAGTGAAAGAGAACAGTATAATTAAAAAATGATTGTATTATGAAGAGATGGAACTAAAGCCTGAAACAACAATATTGAAAAGAAGGATTGGACACATACTCAATAGCCTTTCTGGGCTGGTCAAGCTTTCTCTTCAAAAGCTGTTGCATTTCTGGAAGCTTTTTCTGAGCATGGAATTCGGCAAAACTTCTTTTAAGCATGTCTTCTACCTGCAACCCAAAGTCACCCAATTAGATAATAATCATCCAGAGTTAAAAGTACCAATATAAAATGAAATTACTCGTAATATTTGTGATAGATGAGGCTGTAATTGCACATTTATTCTAAGTTATTTAATGTTTTACTGAATAGTGTAGTCATGTTTCCTGCCCGTGGCATTATGGAAATGGTATAAATCCATTCTATTCCAATTCTTCATAGAAGCAAGATATCCATGAACTTCACACGGACAATTGGTGATATCCAGCCATCCAGAATTTTCTTATAATCTGAAACTGATTTCTTGGGTTTAAACCCTTATTTAGATTTCTTTCTAATACCAGAGTCGAGACAATTGTTCATTCATTTAAATAAAAATCTGATTTGACCATCCGTAAATTTCCCTAAAATAATATTTGACGGTCAAAGTCTTCCATTTTGCTCCATAATCAGAGATGTATAACCGACTGCCTCATAATAATTCATCTAAACTTACTGTTCAGAATTAAAATACAATATTGGACTTCCAGTTTTCAATGTACCCGGGCCTCCAGAAAATTTAACTAACAATGCTTTGCTATTCTATCCAAAATCAGTTTGACCACAAAAAAACACCACACATCCTACATCACTAAACATGATCATAATATGTTGTAGAGCCTCCTTGATTGGTTCTCATATAAATTTCAGCAATGAGCCAATGATACATGTTATCAAGAGATTGAAGCTGATCTTTATGACAGGATAAGGATAGGAACTAGAATCATGCGTGTGTACATGTGCCCCTCTCTCTCTCTCTCATACTAGCTAGAGGCAGAAAATTACAAAATAAAAGGATATGTCACAGATTCTTAAAGGAACCAACCAATAACCTCCCACTTTAGGTTCCTTCCTTCTCTAACCAAATTGAACACATCCTCTCCCCAATGTCCCCTTAAAATCCCCCTATTAAAGCCTATCGAGTGGCTGATAGAAACACCAATTGATGAAGTAATAAATATAATACAGAACAATGTAATCGCGCACAATACAACATACACTTGCTGTCCCAGAGACAAAGTATCCCACAGAGTATTTCCTGTTCTCAAAAACTATAAAATAACATCACAAACATGGCCAATTACACAGCCTTCTATCAGGTATATTCTCGAAATACATAACTACCAGCAGTTATTTTCTACAAATAACTGTCATCCTGCAGTTTATAATATAAAACAAACTACAACCAGTTATTTAATTAGTTATTTGATTAAATAAATAAATATTTATTAAAAGGTAAAATTGTCCAAATGGAAGGTGACACCAAATGAATTTACTAAATAGTGTATTATCTTACTATAAGTATACAAATAACTATCAAAACTACCCTTCCACTCAATTTCCATCAGCGGCCAGGTGTTACAATTAGAGTTACTTCTCTTCCCTCATTTATGTTCTCCCCTCTAACCTTGTAATTACAAATACTGATTCCCAATTACACAGTCCTATAGTTGTAATGGAAGAGTACTTATCACAGAAACTAACACCTTTAAAGAGAAAACTTGAATACACAATAATGAGATTTCCAGAAATTATTATTAACAAATGTCCCTCAACCAAATTTTGTGAAATACATGATTAAAGGATGCTTTCAGAAGTTGAGAAACAACATCTTATCATCGTAAATATGAATTAAGGAGTATTAATTGATTATTAAATAAGAGAAATTATTTGTGAAAGTTTGCTCAATCAGATCTAATTAGATATTTAAATTTAGGAAGATCTATCTCAAATTGCCAAGGAATTTGAATTGTCCCCAAGCTGCACAACCAATCAATTATTGTGAAATTGTAGTATCTTCACCACCATTGTTATAACATTTTATATAAAAAGACTTGGACAATTGCCATGTGCACCTTTAATTCCTCAACCCGAAGAAGATGAAGAATCATAATATAGGTTAGCCGAAATTGAGATTCAAGTCGAGTTGCACTTCCAACAATAACACGCTTTAAATCACTTTCTTCTGGGAGTTCATCACGGCATATCACAATAACAGTACCAATCTTGTCAAGTCCTCTTCTGCCAGCACGACCAGCCATTTGAGTATATTCCCCTGATAGTAGCTGCCTAAATTCCTTTCCATCAAACTTCCGTAGAGTATCAAAAACTACCTGCGGAAGAATATAAAAGCAGTTTATATTAACTGCATCATATCTTAAACTGAAGGTTATGGAAATATTCTTCAAATAATGGAAAGGAGGAGATATACAAATTGTAGATTTAATCATCATTATTTATCGAAACAAAAAATTCAAAACTAATTATGGGTATATAACTATAACAAAAGGGCAACCAAGTGTGCAAGACTCACACCAAGTGAAATCTGGAGAAGTTAGATGCTGTTAAGAACCTGTATCATATCAGAGAGAAAATGGAGAAATTCCCCTGATTATAGAGCTTCCAGGGTTTGCACCTCCCATTGCCAAAACAAAAGGCCCTACTAACTCTATGCAGTTAACAGGATTATCCCCCCTATCAATCCTTCTTCCTCCTATCCATAGGCAATATGCCTTGTTTATTATCATCCAGTCTTTAAACTACAACAAACTCATTGAATTGAATCTAACAATTAACCAACTCATCCCCTCCCCAACATATAGCTATCACATGCACACAACCTTCATCCCACAATTCTAAAGTAGTTTACAAGATTTGAATCCGTGAATTCCAAGTTACAATTCAACATCCTTACCTTTGCACTTGTCTTGCCCTTATATACGTAAAACTATAACAATCAACCTAAAACTATGCAAAATAAATGAAAGAGACCTTGCTTATCAAAAATAAAAATGAAAGAGAACCCAAGAGTACATTTAGGTACCAAAGGCATAGACCATGAGGTAACTGAGGTTAGAATTAGCATATAAAACATTTATTCCCCCACCTCAGCGGGGTTTCTCATTTCAAACACAACTTTCAAAGAAGTAATTGTCTATATTTTGTCCTTCCACACTGGACCAATTTCATATTTCAAAGAATTTGAAAAATACCTAACAATTACAACAGATTGTCTTGGAAACCTAATTCAATATCACAAAAAAATGACTGACAAAGTGAGATTGTCATTTAGTTATATACTATAATTTGGTCATATATTTAGTCAATATGAAATCTCTAATATACCCCGCCACACCAAGGACTGGACATCTCGAGCGTATGATTAGATATCTGTAGATGGCCGGTTAGCCATTTAATAATTGATGGCACAATAGGCTCAACAAACCTTACTAGGATAAGTTCGATACCAATTTGAAAAAAGCTCAAGAGATCTTAACTTTAGTCTCCCTACTAGTTCAGATTCATATATATATAGAAGGATAAGTGGCTTATTAGAACAAAAGCTTAAAGAAAGAGAAAGAAATTTCCCGAGGATAAACCACAGCAAAACTTTTTATTTAAATCAATAAAAGTCACTTGTAAAATTCCTAAGATAGTAACTTTAATAATTAAATAGATTTCATAGAAAAATTCAAAAGAAATTTGAAATGTATATTCAATTTTAGCAGCAACGCTGAAAAGATACTCACTGTTCTAGCAGGTGCATTGACTCCCATTGCAAATGTCTCAGTTGAAAACAAGACCTACAAAAATAAATTAGTCAAGCAGTCAGACAGAAATCTTCAAATAATATAATTAGAACCAGGAGGAGAAAATTGTGAACATATGACTCTAAATATAAAGTACTTTGCTGCATCTTTGAATAATAGCTGGGTTTAATATGATATGTGATAAAACTATGAACGCAAATAAAACAAAAGGGCCATCTGACCTTGATAACCCCTCGGCAAAATAGCATTTCGACAACTTCCTTTACAATTGGAAGAAGGCCAGCATGATGTACACCAATACCTCTGCGAAGAAGATTCTGTACTCGAACAACCTGTACATCACATAATTAGTAGCGCAGTCACAAAAATACTAAGCCATAGACCAACTGACCTGTGGTAAATTTCTGTCAGATCCCTTCAGTCGTGAAAATGCTTTGTCACAGAAAAGTCGGATCTCACTTTTCTCTGAGCTACTAGTGAAGTCAGTTCCAGTGAAACTATCAGCTGATTTATCACAGCGATTCTTAGAAAAACAAAATATAACCACCTGCATTCCCAAACCAAATCCAAATAAACAAATAAGTCCTAAAATAGTAACAATAAATTGAGAATAGTAATGCTTTGGCTTTCAATTCCTTGTCCTAGGCATGCATGGTTTAATATCTTAATAAATATTTAGCAAAATTTATTTATGGATAAATGTGTTTGTAAGCGTGTCTGTGTAATCAAACAGAAACTTTCTGTAAAGAATCAAATGCATATAATGGGTCACTTTGTTTAAACTTAAAATAAGTGTTGCTTAAATACACAATTAAAAAATCATGTATTTAATAAATTATTTTAATTATAGAAATAGGGAACTGATCTTATATAACCGGAAATGTTGTTATAATTATAGAAATAAAGAAGTTACTACAAACCTTTTTTTATATCATATGATATCAAATCTCCTCTACTTTATTGATTTCTTCTTCTCAATATAAATAAAGCATTTGTGATGTCTCAAAAACATAGTTTCAACTCAATGTTTCTCTCTTACTTAGAGTTTAACATGGTATCTAGGGCCTTTTTTTTTCAAAATTGTGTTGGCTCATTAAACCCACCGGAAGAATTTTTTTTTTTACAAACCTTTCTCCAAGGTTTATTTTCACGGACATCCTTTCCTTAGGTTTATTTATTTATTTTGTCTCCTCCAGCTTTCCAAAAGAAAACAAATTCTTCCAACACCACATCAACCTTCAGAATATATTCTCCCATTTTCTAACCATATTGTTGGTATTAAGAAGATGAATAGGTCTAACTATTCCACTTGGGCTTATAAAGTAGGGTTAAGGTTAAGTGGATTGGATTGGACTACAAATCCCATCTCACTACCACTACTAAATTTGTTCCGATAGAACATCATGAACAACGGATAAAGATTGTTGATCAATGCTGTAGTATTATTAAATCCACTATTCAAACTTCACTCAAACCAATATTTTGTCTTCATGAGACGAGTGCATCAGCTTTGAGTGAGGCTTGAGCCTTTTGTACCAATAACACGGCGTCTATATGGCGTGTGCCAAGATATCTTAACATTTCTTGCTCCACAGCATTTTGAAGGTCCTATGTCTGTTATCTTGGGTTGCTTCATGTTGCCTTACATGATTTTAATGTGCTCCTTCCACCATCTACAGTGGAGAAGAAACTTGAGAATTATAGTACGTTCTTTATGACTTTGGCCCTGTATGGCTTGCTACAAGAGTATGCTGCTACCCGTGATCAAATTTTTGGATCACCAGTGAATCCTACAATGACTTTCGCATCATTTGTGCTCCTCTCTTCCTTTGCAACTATTCACCATTGAACAATACTTCAGCTTGACATCAAAAATGCATTTCTACATTGTGACATTGATGAAGAACTCTACATGGAGCAGCCTCCGGGTTTAATTGCTCAAGGGGAGTCATCTAATATGGTATATCGCATAGACATGTCCCTATATGACCTCAAGCAAGTCATTTTCTAAACTCTTTTTCAAGACCATTAAAATGTAGTCATACAAATCCTAAAGCATGTTAAGAAGACTCTTGGAACAGTCATTTATGAAGAGTAGGGAAATACTCAAATTGTTGAGTATTCTAACGCTGACTGAGCAGGGTCACCAAGCAATAGATGATCTACTTTAGGGTATTGTGTTCTTGTTGAAGGTAATTTAATATCATGGAAAAGTAAGAAACAAAATGTTGTGGAAAAGTCAAGTGCAAAAGCAGAATACAGGGCAATGGCATTAGTCTCATATGGCTAAAACAACTCCTAAAAGAACTTAAGTTTGAGGAGAGTTCCTAAATCACCTTGTATATGACAATCAGACAACATTACACATTGCCTCTACAACCTACCTTTCAAGAGAGAACCAAACAAGTTGAGGTTAATTGTCACTACATAAGAGAAAAACTAGAGTCTACAGACATCACCGCTAGATTTGTCAACCCTAATGAAGAGTTGGATTACATATTCACCAAGTCACTAAGAGGATCAAGGATAGATTATTTTCAACAAGCTTGGCACACGCTACCTATATGCACCAACTTGAGAAGAGTGTTATAACTACAAAAATAAGGAGTTGATCTTTACATATATAATCATTGTTAAAATTATAGAAATAAGGAGTTGATCCTATATAATTAGGAATATGTAGATTATATATTTATTGATTAGAAAATTTTATTTATTCTCGTATCACATCTGAGTTATTAGAGGATACCAAATCTCCATTATCATTACCTCCTTTATTTATTGTATTGATTCATTTTCCTTAATATACATAAAGCACCCGTATTGTGTTAGAAACACACTGTTTCTCACTTCCCTAAATTTTGGCAGAAGTAATTATGATGCTCAATAAAATAAGCAGAAAACTATCTATTTTTCAAAATACACAGATTAGATAAACACAAAAAAGCAGAAATCAGTTTATTTTATAAATTATAAAGTAAACATACAATTTTGGTGAATCTGCACTTAAAGGCTTAAATCCACTTAAATTGCACATTTGGTGAATGTGCAATTTTGGTCACCTTAGACATTTAATTGCACATTTAAAATCCACTGCTAATACATTTTTCATCCTCTAAGAAATGTCTTCGTGTTTGTCAATGATACAATGTTAGTTACTTTTTACACAGAATATTAATAGTAATGTGTAATTATAACCTTTAACATTGATATCACAAAAAATGTGAGCATTTTTTGTTAGTAATAAGATTATATATTATGTTGGACTAAAATTATTTATTTTTCTTAAACATAGATGATCAAATGTGCTATTAAAATTTTATAGAAACTAAAATTGCAAAATGACAAAAGTATGGGGACCAAAACTGGATTTAAACCTAATTTAAATGAGGAAGAGATTGGGAAATATAAGGAAGTACGGAGAGACATGACATGGAGAAACAAATCCTAAGACATATTCTAAGATACAAAATTAATATTATCGAAATGTTTTTCCTATATTGTAATAAATTAAACATTATCAGCAAATAATAGCACTCAATAATAAAATAGTGCGAAAATCACAAAATGGAGCTGGGTAAAAATATTTCTAATTTACAAACAATTAAATCCTCAAGTTGTTATCACACAACTCTTGGAAATGATTAAACAATTGATTTTCCTCAATTGTAAATATTTTACCAATAATTCCTTTTGTAGTTTTTGCTTAAAATATATTAATATTAATATAGAGCACAGTCAACATACAGGCAATAATGACTTTTTGGAGAGTTTGTTGACAAGCATCAACCACATCGATGCATCTGCTCTCCTCATCTCCCAATAGCTCTGGCCATTGCTATTATTTTGATAGCCTCTACCAGTTCCAGAGACATTAGCTCCATGCTGCTTCATGCGAGATGTATTTTCACGTTTTGGACCTCTGGCATTGTCATGACCCACCTTTGGTCCAGAAGCACCACCAGCAGTCAAATTCCTTTTTCTTGAAGCTTCTTTAGCAGCTTTCAACCCCTGAGGCAGAAATGTTTCACTTTCACAAATTTTGTAAAGTTCTCCAGAATGAAACAGGCAGTGCTCCAATGGGACAGGTCTTTTTGTTGTTCTGGTGGAAAAATTGATCATTATAGCAGCAAAAATAAAAAGACAATTGAGAATCACGAACGAACTCAACTCATATTTGATGCACTGAATGTAGATTCTAGTCTTATAGTGTTCATTTTTAAATGCAACAATACTACTGACTACTCCACTTGAAATTGAAGGAATTCATAAATTAGAGTATATGACATCCTAATAGCATCCGTCTTTTGATTTCAATCTTTAATTTGAAAAAGGAACAGAGATATTTTTTCTGTATTCTTGCATATTTTAACGTGATTAAATATACCCTTTCACTGACAGCATTTTCAACTGATAAATGCCCCTCTGACGACCATTGTAAGATAGAATCATCACTTACCCTGTAACCCTTATTTCCTTTTGTTTTGTCCTGCCAATCCAATCGGCAAATTCAATAGTATTAGGAACCTGCAAAATACTTACTTTTAGCATAATGACAAATAGCTTGGCTGAGATAACATAAAGGGCGAGGAGAGAAATCTGAACACAAATATATTTTTAAGAGAAAAAAATTTAATTAATTAACTAATTATATATATATATATAACATCCCAGGCTAGCGTTACAATTTTCAAAGAACATTTTTTTTCTGCAATTAAATCCTTCAGTCAAGCATTATAATGCTCCATGTGCTTTGAGACACAGAAAGAGATTAAGCCTTGGAAGTATCAGAACACATGCATTTTACACAGAATATCCCGCATAAATCTCAAGTAGGATAATGGAGGACCAACTTATACCGTGGCAGAAAGGAGGACGATGTTGATGTGTCTCGGAAGCATGATAATTACTTCTTCCCAAACAACTCCTCTATCAACATCATTGACATAGTGCACCTCATCAAATATAACCTACCACATATACGCAAGGAAAAAACATATATAAGTTGTTATAAATTCACAATTCTTTTCATAGTTGATAAAAAACCAGAATGTTACTTACCCATTCAATGTCTCGAATGATATCAGCACCCCGGTAGAGCATTGATCTTAAAATTTCTGTGGTCATGATGAGACAAGAAGCCTCTGGCCTCATGCTTACATCCCCAGTAAGTAGCCCAACATCAAACTTTCCACAGAAATCTCTATATTTCTGATTGCTGATTGTTTTTATTGGAGCAGTATACACAGCTCTAGTGCAATGCTGCATTGTTCAATTTCAAAACGGAAAATTTCAACTAAAGATATTCATTCATCTTGTGAAGATTGGTAAAATTTTAATAAGGAAGAACTTAACAATATTATAAGACTAGGTGAAAATATCATCAGAATAGTAGAAAAAAACACTGTTATATATAAATGGTATTGAACAATATGGTTCAGGACTTCATGCAATTACACTGCCTGGAAGCAAAAGCAAAGAAACTACATGAATAGTAAAAAATCCGAGCATACTTTTGATGCTAAAGCAAATGCATATTCAGCAACTACTGTTTTTCCAGCTGATGTGTGAGCAGCAACAAAAACAGATTCCCCCTTCTCAAGATAATAAATAGCCTACAATTGTTAAAAGAATCAAAAAATAAATTGTGAGACAATATAAAAGATATTATTAAGCCAGAAATTCGTGCTAAAATTGAAAACAATATAATACAAGTAGTGACAATTCATAGTTCAAAATAAATGATAAAATTTAGACAACAAGAAAGAATAATCTTCTCTCAGTTGGAAGATACAACGAACATAGATTGTTTCTTTTATAAATTGATCATAGATTTCTTTAACAAAAAAACAATTGTTAAAACAAAAATTATTGAAAAGTTGACTGATGCGGCTCCTCCTAATGCACATGACCTAATTGGGCAAATGTGCATAGGTCAAGACAAATGATTCCAATAACCAAATATCATGGCATGGCACCCCCTCCCCTCAAGAATTTAGAAAAGGGTGACATCCCAATCCCAATCATCATACAATCATTAGCAGAAGCATGTGATAATGACTAAACCATACAAAGAAGTAAATTCTAGCTTGCCAATTCATCAAATGAATTTAATTAAAGGAAGGAACAAACTAGATAAGAAAAGAAATAGAAAGTATGAAGACGGGTATGAATGTAGAAAAAACATATTTATCATATTAAAGATAAGATATAAAATGAAAGTGTGACATAAACTGTTTAACTCAGAAGTTCATTGGTAGAATTTTGCAAAGTTGCAACATTAATTAATATAGATTGCAGCCCTCGGTCACTAGTTACTTTAAAAAGCCCTGGGGATATTTTCACACAATTGAAAGGTACACACGGTTGCAGAAAAATGAGGTAGAATTATTAGTTTCCACTTTTCATACCAAATCAAAAGTAGGGTAGGAAAACAGTCAAACATAGGTTTTTTAGCTAAATTTGAACAGCGTCAATTCTATAAAACAATTATTTCATGCATGTGTTTGTAGTTTCCATCAAAAGTGCTGAAGTATGGTCACTGCACCCTGATGACAAATCAGACGAAAATTAGCATGAATAAATACCTCCTTCTGAAATGCATCTAATTCAAAGGGAAACTCTAGTGCCATGTCAGGAACAAGTTCGTGAAAGCAATCTACAATTCGGTCACTGGATTCATGCAGAGCCCAAGCCTGCCAAGAGAACAGGTTTCCTATCTTAAGGATTGTCATGTAACAGAAACAACTAACATTGTGTCACAAAAATCAACAAAATTGTGCATAACAAGGAACACGAAGAGTCATTTTAAGCACAATCCATGATAATTTAGTCCGTAACCACTTACTTCCTTCTTCTGCAGTTCAATTTCATCACTAAATCCATCCAAATGCAATTTGAGTCCTTCTGAATCAACTGACAAAATATCATCAAGTGATATTTCACTATCATGCAGTTTACTTGATACCTCAGTTGTACCAACTTCAGCTTCCAATGTAACAGCCTCCACTTCTGATAAGAAACAACAAAATCATTAACAAAAAAAGTAAAAAATTATCTGATCTAACAAAGGTCTGTATTGGCCAGAATGATTTAGTCCATTTGGTTATACTTATAGTACAATGCAAGAATTGCAAGACAACAATCGTCAGTTAAAAAACTGCAGTTAGTGTAGGTCAGTTACCATCTTGCTCTTGTTCTCCATCAGCATCCTCTTCCCAAGCCTTCTTAAACAAGTCATCAAACTGTACGGACAATTCACCCTGTCCCAGCATGATTTAAGCAAATTGTTTAAGAAAATTTAGTAGACAATATATACAGTTTATTCTAAATATAATAAAAAAAACATGTCCTTATGTTGACAATCTCCCAAGAACTGACACCATCTAGCATAAGGAGTAGGAGGCCTAAAATGCCTCTTAAAATAATGTAAATGAAAAGGCTCTTCAAAAATTTTGATGAAAAAATTGGGAAAAATGATTAACTAACCAATTTTTCAACAGATGAACTCTGGAGAGAATTGGCTTCCTTGCAGACATTCCATGAGCACGGATATGACTTCAAAAAGGATACAAAAAAAAAGTAAAATGTGTGGGTTATATCGAATTTCGGGTTTGGAATAAGTTAACACATAAAACAAACAATTATTTTCCTCAAAAATGTCAAATAAATAGATAACCTTGAGCTCGCCAAAGTCCAATCCTTCCTTTAAGCTTGGAGGAATTGTCTGAGCATGACCACCATTGAAAATTTCACGCACCCACTCACCATTTGAAGCACCTTCTGGAAGAATTCTTTCTATGCTTCTGGAATCATCCAAACCTCCTGGACGGAAAGGACGACTATTAATGCTTCCCCTAACAAAGTCCTTTCCAGAAGTGCGTGCCAATGGCCCAGATTCGTCAGCTCCCAACTTCAGATCTGATACATCCACCTAATACAACATTATATACACTACCGATAAAGTTGGCAAAATCAATTAATATCGACTCTAAACTAAATTTGTTCTATTTGCTAGCCAAACTTTCTATCATGGATTTTGGAATTTGCAATTTCATATAAGCACCTCCCACCTCCTCAAATTTTGGTTCCCAGATTCCTTTAACGGATCCATTGTTTGAACGTCGAAATGGTGGTTCCCAAACTGGAATGACCATAGTTCGTGGCAGTGATGGCTCGAGAGGAACTTCAGCCCTGTCAAACCAGTCAAATTCCCACTGTCTCCCAACTTTTTCTGGCGAAAATTCATCAGGATCCAATCTTGGCTGGAGATACGTCTCTTCTATGTACTTCTTTATAGATTCAGGTGTCTCACTAGGAAAGGCAGGTGGCTGAAATAAAGTAGGAATAGGTTACCAATGGCAATATAAATCAAGCTCAGGCTTCAAAGATTACCATGTTTAGGAACTGCATAATTTAGGAAAAGCAGTCCTTTTTCAATAGTTCGCTCAGGAAGCTGTACAGAAAAAAATAATTATTTTTCCAAAATAAATAAACTAAGAACATGCAAATTTAAGGTATCAAAGCAAGGCAACGTAGGTAAAACTAAAACCCAGCCTTCTAACTTGCTCATTATGATGCCAGTTGGGTAATGTAACCACAATGTTAATAAAATGACAAGCTGCTAGTCTTTGGTACCCTTTAGGTAAGCTTTAAAGTAGGAATTTGGAGGAAAAGGGCAGGGAGGATAAAATTTCATTTTTATAAATATTCTGTGATTTTATAGTTTCTTAAACTAAAGAAATAAACTATAAATTAACATAGACTTAATGTGTTCGCATCTACTTTAAAAACACACGTTTTTTCATCATTTTCTGCGCGTCATTTTCAAAATTTATATAGAAGCCACAATGTTTTGCTTCCACCTTGACATGAGTCCCTGTTAGTAGGCACCAAACCAAACAACATAATGCCCTAATCATCTGTCCATTTGAAAAACATTAAGTGACTCACATGATTGAAAAACAAAAAACTTGCTCTCCCTTTCCTTGCACTCCATAACACACTTCAAAACATATTCTTAGGGTTTTGTAAACCAAAAACGTTGGTGCCCGTTCGTTTCAAAGTTACAAAAAAATGATTTAAAAAAAATGATTTTGAATAATTGAAGTTTAAAGCCTTTATTTATTCTCAGTCACAAATTAAACGTAGAAACGAGTCCAGATAGAGGAATCAATTCCTAGTGTAAAGCCTACCATACGAACCCGTATCTGTTACTACACTACACTACGGAAAAGGAAAACCTGGCACAGATACAAAATTGAAATATCTCATAGAATATATCACTGAATACGTTAATTAAGAAAATACAACGAATAATTACACACAGAGAAAGCAACACAATGTAATCAGAAATATTAGGTAGTGATTCGAGCGTTAGTGAGACGTAGCATGCGGCAGCAAAAAGACCTAGAGAGTGGGAAAATGGAGTAAACGGAGAACACGTAAAGATCAACGACGAGGTGACTGACCGAAATGAAATCGGGAATAGAACGGAGCGGGTTGTGGCGCTCCGGCGTGGTGAGCGGCTCCAGTCTGAGGTGACCGCTGTGGCCGGAGAATCCCACCCGGAAAGCGAGCTCGTTGGCTGCATAGATTGGATCCATTGAGGAGCCACTGTGTGTGCGCGCTCTCGCTCGCTCTGTTTATACGACGCCGTTTGATATGCTCACTCACTGGTTCACTCGTTCATTCTCGTTGAGTGAGTTTTGATTTGAGCAAGAACAAGGGCTTTGATTTTCGCGGGTTTTGGATGGGGTATGTACGAGAGAAGTCTAATTGCCACGGGCATGAAGTGAAAAGTGCGATGTAAGTAAACTATTTTTGCTACTTTTTTTGTTTTTTTTAGGATTTTAAGAATATAAATAGAGAAAATCCATTGGAAAAATAATAAATACATAAAGAAATGGATAGAAAGGATTTCGTGTGCACTATGATGGATTAATAAACAATAAACAATAAACTAGGGATTATTTATGTTAGACATAAAAGAAGTTTAAACTTTATAATATTTATTGTGTCAATACTTAATAAAGAAAATATTTGTTTGAGTGTTCAATAAAACTTGACATGTAAATAGTTTAAATATTGCTCGAGTTATTTATATATAAAACATTCTAAGATGACAATGTTTTCTTTTAGTAAGAATTTGGCATGATTTGTTCAAAATTAAACACAAAAATAATATTTTGTTAGTAAAAAAAAAGTGCATCAAATGAGACGCTACTTAAAAAAACAATATCTGACGCGGTTTCTTCAAGGATTTTAAGTTTATGAGATTTGTAAAGAGAAGAGAAAATGATAACATGATTTAGACACACGTATCGGTTAATTTTTAAGAGCAATTAGAGAAATATAAAGAGTTAAATTGTTAGTGAAAAATAAAATTGATTAGTTTTTATTTCTATCAATAAATTATAATAACAGTTTACTTCATGTATCAATTGATAATGAAATAATAGTTATTTTACTCATACAATTTTTTGTTTGAGGAAAAACTTATAATTACCAAACACCAAAACTCTCATGTAATTGTTGTGAATTTATCTTATTAAATAAAATAAAATAAATAAAATAATAAAATTATTCTTTCAAAAATTATTGCTGGAAAAAAAATTAAAATGTTGCGACTAGAAAAGATATACGACAGTTATTTAAAAATGTGAAATTATACTTAACTTAAAAATTATTTAAAATTTTTTAAAAAATTAAAACTATTTTTTCATAATTAATAAATTAACATGGACAATTAATAAATTAATATTATGGTGCATGGAGAAAGTATTTGACTAACCTAATTCATGACCGGTCTGTTATTATAACATAGATAATATAAATTATTGAAAGATAAAGATGGAAATTCAATAATGTTGGAGGTGAAAGAGATATGGGGTGCAAAAAGTTAAATTACAACTTCATAATGGCCCAAGGTCTTTGAAGGATTGAAGGGAGTTTAATTCCGCTTTCACGTCCGATTCTCCAGAAGCCTCCAAAGAACCACAGCCTCACGCTTCTTGCTCTATATAAACCTCTTCACCATCGCATTTTAATATTTTCTTACAGGCATCTGTCTCCGTGTTGTTCATCCGCAAAGTTGTATTAATTTCTCTCCATTTTCTTTCAACAAAGCAAGTCCTTGTGGTTCATCTGTTGTTGTGGTAAAGCTCAATTTTCGTTGTCTTTCAATGTGACGAAATATTCATTAATTTCATCTTCAATATTTTTGGATCATTGTTTTGTGAATTTCATTTTCAACAATTGAATTTGTTCTTCTTGTGGCTTTAGAATTCGGTCTTGTTAGTTTGTCAAGATGTTTCGATCTATTGTTTTTAAATTTAGGTGGAGAGTTTGTTGTAATAACGGCCTTTAGTTTTAATCGTTTGTTTTGAGTTTCGGAGGGATTCGATAGAAGGTTTGTCTTGGAATTTTGTTGAGTTATGTGTGTGTCTGTGATCAGTGATTTTTCGACTGATTGGAAGTTAGAAGTAATATGATTTGAATATACAATCTAAGATTTTAGATGACAATTTCATTCTTCGAATTTATTGGAAGCATAGTTTTGCTTGGATGCATGTGGTGGTGGTTGTGAAATTTAATTTTGTGTTTGTGGGGTCAAATGTTGTTCTGACAAATTAAATATATCTTCTCAATGCCTATTGTTGATATTTATGTGAATTGACCATTGTCCTACGCCACTACTGATTTACTATTTTTGACTTTTTTGGGATACTCCTCGTTGCAGATGTCGTACTCACGGAGGTCAAGGTTGGATTCTCGTTCAATTTTAGTTTAGTTATTCATTTTTGTATGGCATGTGTTTTTGCTTATAGGTTGTCTCATTCATCCTTCCTTAGGTACTCTCCTTCTCCTTCCCCTTATCCATACAAGCGATATGGTAGGTCTGTGTCCAGGTCTCGCTCTCTCTCGAGGTCCATATCCAGAAGTCGTTCAAGGTAGGTTTCCCCCTGTAAACTTTTTAGCAAGATTTTTTGTTGAATGTAATTTGTATAGAATCATTTGAATGATGTATGATGTAAGGTGTTCAATATATAATAGTTTTAAATTTTAAACTGAGGCTCGATACAAACAACTAACCATGCATAAGTATTAGTCAATAGTAGATGTGTGCATGGAGTGATTGACTATGTGAAGGCCTTGTTTTATGAGTGTTATAATGGAGCCTTGTTTAATATATAGAGTGAGGGGCTGTAAACTCCCTGTCTATAAAAATGTAAAAAGCAGTGGGATAATCAAGTAAGATTTAACTGTAGTTTTTCTTCATTCAGGTGTTTTACATCCAATAATCTATTCATGTTCATATTTGTCTTTCATTTTTATTGACGTGAATTATTGGGAAAAATTGTAAATTGAATCATGTGATTTGATTCATACAGGTGACATCGAATCGATTTAGGGAATGGGGTATTACATTGATTCATTCTCGTATTGTATGGTTGAAAGACTTCTGTGATTTCTTTCAATTCGGTCATTGACTTGCTGCATATTGATTCCTTAACGAATTGTGTGATACTAACTGTAACTGTTTGTCGGTAATCTTTGCATGTTTGTTGCCTGATTATGCACTCATGCTTAATTTTCTCTCTTATGGTGATTTAGGAGTGTATCACTGGATGCAGAAAATCCAGGAAACAATCTGTATGTGACAGGATTGTCTCCTAGGATCACCAAGAGGGAACTGGAGAAGCATTTTGCTGCCGAGGGTAAAGTAAGCTCTTCAATTCATTATATACTTGCCGTTAGTTTAATAATGTTGAAGAGCCTATCATTCTGTGGGGATGTAAATACTGTCTGTCTACTGTCTCTTACTTGTAAGTTATTCTTTTTAGGTGAGAGATGTACATCTGGTGGTTGATCCTTGGACAAGGGAATCCCGTGGTTTTGGTTTTGTGACAATGGAGACTGTTGAGGTGGCTGATCGATGTGTAAAGTATTTGAATCGCTCTGTACTTGAAGGGCGTGTCATTACAGTGGAGAAGGTATAGTCTTTGAGCAATTTTGCCCTATTTTGTGGCTTGGATTCTTATTTGATTTGAAATTGTTCAACTCCAATGCATGGAAATTATATGGGTGATTGGTTCTTTAGTTCTTCTGAGTTTTGAAAGTTTTGTGCTTTCCATTTGAAGTTTCTGTGGCAGCAGGTTAGCTGTGTGAAGCAGCTCTTCATCAAACTCTCAAATCACAACTAAACAAACAAATCAAATACACCACCAAGTATCAGATCATTAGGGTTGTATGCCCTGCAAATCTCTCTCTCCTTTTGAGTTTATATCCAACTATCTCATGTATTGTGAATTTGTGATTCAAATGATTCTACTCTCACAATTGCAGTTTGTCTACTTTTGGGGCCAACTTGCAACTTTTTTTTTTTAATTTCACATTGATGATATTATTGTTTATTTATTTGTAAATGGCAATACCCTATATTCATACTTCTTTTGGCTTTTATTGCAGGCCAGAAGGCGACGAGGTCGAACCCCAACACCAGGGAAGTATCTCGGGCTGAGAACTATTCGTGGTACGTTTTCTTAGTTGTTATCTCTTCAAATTTATTTATTTGATTATCTTCCTAATTGCTATTATTACGAATAGGGCGACGCCGCTCTCCAAGTTACTCTTCTCGTCGCTCCCCTAGCTATTCTCCTTACAGAAGAAGCTACAGTCGGTCTCCCTATTCTTCAGACCGAAGTAGGAGTCGTTCTTACTCTCCTGACTATGGGCGGAGGCGATCATACTCTCCAGATTACTCCCAGAGAAGGAGGTCTTACTCTCCATACTACAGCCGGGACAGGTCTTATGTGCGATATGATCATTATCGACACAGATCATATTCTCGCTCTCGCTCTCCTTATAGCAGGTCTCCTGTCAGCATGCGTGACAGATCATACTCTCCTTATGACTCCCGATATGACTTGCCTGATGGTTCCTACTACAGAAGGAACCGTTACAGGTCTGTTTCCAGAAGTGCCTCACCCAATGATCGATATTTTGGAAGGAATCGGTACAGATCTGTTTCTCACAGTGCCTCACCTAGGTCAAGGAGAAGGTCAAGGAGGAGCTACTCACGGAGTGCCACTCCTGTTTCAAAGAGGAGAGACTCGCGAAGTGTGTCCCCCAGGTCAAGGAGGAATCATTGTAGAAACTCCAGGAGAAGTGCCAAACATTCGAAACCTGTGTCAAGATGCTCCTCTGTTATTGCAAGTTCAAGATCAGTATCCAGGTCTAATACTCCAACATCTTCCTCTCCTTCAACTTGAAATCTGATGGTCCTAGTCAGCTAACATCTTAGTTTTATAGTAATAATATTATGTGGTGACATATATATGCAGTAGTTATAGATGAAGTTTTTGCTTGGTTCTGTTAAGGACTTTGTCTAAATACTATATGATCCTACTCCTAGTAGTACGGGATTGAAAAATTATGTTGCTATCAGTGTATGTAGATGATCTATTTTCGTACCTTGGTTTGGTTTCATTTTTATTTTACCATTTGCTACTTTTACATTGTTCTGCCATTTCTTCTACTGTTTTGATGATGTGATATTCCTAAATGTTTATATCGTCATAAATAGATGATTGTTCGATTGCGCAGGAAGTTATTATAGGTACTCATTCATTGTTTTAGATCTTATACACACATGCTCTGGCCTGTGGAAAATATCTTACTTCACAAGTGGAAAATTTTGTTTTTTTTTATGGTAAAAACAATTCTTTGTTGGTTATGAATTAAGTTCAATTTTTACCGTGTTAGTTAAATAGTTTTTACAGTGAATTTATTTTTTAGTATGTTATAGTTTTTTACATTATCAAATAGATTGTTTTCCTACTATTTTTAATTATTTATTAGTAAAATAATTATTTTTGTACACGAGATATTAAAACTATTTTGTTAGAGAATAATATTAGGGATCTGTTAATAATTGCATACCATGTTTCTATTTATATGGTGGTAGTATGATCAAAGAATTCTTGAATTTAGAAGTTCATTTATCTGGATTGGGATGTAATATTTTATTTTCAAACCTTTATTTTAAAAAAAGGAGTAGATACCGTTGAGTTGAAGATTAGTCGAGCTGAGAAAGCAATTTCTTTTTATGTGATGTATAATCGGTGAAGTATGGAGCGAAGGTAATCAGATAAATTTATAAATAATTTATTGATGTAATGGATTAACTTTTGTTATATATTTAAAAAAGTGATTTATAAGATAGACTTTCGAGTAATTTTATTTTGTATTAATAATTTTGTAATTATTATTGTTACTATAATAAACTAAAAACGAAAATAAAGAACATATAATTATTACGAGTGTCTATAGAAGAACGAAATTAAAAAATAATATATAAACACCCGTAATTGATTATGGGACGAAATTAAAAAATAAAAATTTCGTATCCATTATGATTGTCTTAAATAAGCATTTGTTACTTTTTTTTATCTTCTTTCTCTTTCCAAGTTACTTTTCACTTTTTTCCTCCTCTCTCCATCTTTTCACATTCTTTATACTGTGTCTCACAGGCTAAGACACGTGAATTCATAGTTATCAAAGAAACCGTTAATATTTACAAAACTATATACATTTGTAATACGGATTTTATTGACTCCACGCACGTAGTAGACAGTTCCACAAAAGGATATTTTTTACTCAGTTATCACACATGTCAGTAATTATTATGTACATGAGACATCTAAAGGATTCCTTTTAATATATCTCAGTAGTATACACTGAAGTATTTTATTATTTTATATAAATTATTTAAAAATAAATTATTTTTTTATGTTTTAAATTAATATTAAGAGACACTCTTCATATACAAACTAATTTTTCACTTATTTTAAGGTAACAATCATTCTCTCAATTCACTCATTTTCAATAATTTTTTCTAATTATTTCAAACAACTATAAGAATATCATTCTTTTCTCATTAAATGAATTTTAACTTTCCAAAACTACTGAAAGAAAAAAAGCTTAAAAAAAGAAAAACTTAAATAAAAAAAATTGATTAATCAATTTTTTTTTATATATATATATATATATTTTTTTATTTTTTTTTATTTTCATTTATCTAAAGATATTTCTATATACATGTTTAATTTTATTATAGTAAAAATTGAATAGCGTTACGTGTGTTGGCCTGTGTTTCCCCTAGTTAGTAAGTTATTTTCTCAAATCTTAACCCATTGACAACAAAAAAAGACTTAGTGAAGTTTTTTTCTAAAAAATCTGATTACAAACCCGAACTATTTTTATTTAATAAAAGTATTTTCAAAATTTTATTATGACCACTCATCAAGAGTAGTTTATTGTAGATTAGAGAAATTAAAAAGTTGATTAAGAGAAGGATACCCTTAAAAATGGTATATATTACTGTTGAAGATCTTAAGATTATTTAATAAGAAATCGATAAAGAAAGTTATCAAAACTTTATAGTAGGTGTATTAAAATGATGGCAGGAATACGTTGATAACTCCTTTTAAGTTACCACATGTCTTAAACATGGAACTCCCCAACCCCTTCTTTATCCAATAATTCCTTTGTTCATCCCAGGTTTTTTACCTTCGAAGCAAACAAGGAAGTTACAAAACTGATACATCACCTAGTCCTGTAGAGTGAGCAATAGAAGGATGCAAAGCCACTGGAAATAAAAGTAGAGTTTTTTCACTACCAAAATATAAACAAATAAAAGGGTTTGCAGAAGAAAAAGCATTTATTCTTTCTAGAATAGAATTTTATTCAACTATTCCAGAATATGCACCAGCCTAGTTCATTGCAAAGATGAAAAAGTAATCCTCAAATTTGGAAGGCTATGTCAACTTTGATAGAGAATGAAAATAAAAATTTATTGGCATATAGAAGGCATCATCTATCAGAAGCAGATGGTTGAGAGAGCATTTAATACAAGAAAGAACACAGCTGAAATCTTATATGACAAGCTAAACAGAAAGCAAAAAAATCTCCTTCACTTTCTCTTATCAGTAAATTATTTTTATTTTTTCTTATTTTTTGTTACTTATAAATTTATCATTCTCTTTGTGCTATACATAAACTTGAATGCAAGAGACATCCAGCAGAAATTATGGCACGCGGCACTCTTCTATGTTCCAAATTTCCTTGGCATATTGAGCAATTGTTCGGTCACTGCTGAACTTTCCACTTCCAGCAGTGCTTAAGATTGACATTTTTAGCCATTTTTTCCTATCACTGCATGCAAATCATATGAACAAAATCATTTACTAGGGACAAATTAAAAGTTTAAGGGCAATGCATTCCTCCTAACACTTTCTACTATTGATTAAAGTTATGAGAAAACATAATATAGATTGTGTCTTACCGATATGCTTCATCGACTTTAGCCTGAGCATCCATGTAGCTTGGGAAGTCATGGCCCACAAGAAAGTAATCACCACGACCATAACCAGAATTTCCTTCCAAAGATTCAAGCAATGGACTGTAGTCATAACTTCCAAACACCCCACTCCTGATAAACTTCTTTGCCTCTTCAAATCGAGGATCAGGTTTGAACTATTCAATTACAAAAAAAATGGTAATGTTAATATAGAACTACTTTCATGGAAATTTCAAGTTTCTAGCATGTGTTTAAACTTTAATTAGCTTATTTTGAGAAAAATATATGTTTGATTTTGCATCCTTTTTGAAAATGAAAACTATTATTTCATGGAAAATAAAGGTAGCCCAACGTGTATGAATAACTGCATACCAGTCCATTCTCTCTTTCTTTCCTCAGTCGTGGTACTTCTTCTGCTGTGGCACCAAAGAGGAAAAAATTCTCCTCACCAATCTCCTCCCTAATTTCCACATTAGCTCCATCTAAAGTACCTATTATAAGGCACCCATTCAAAGCAAATTTCATGTTACTTGTGCCACTTGCTTCCATGCCTGCAGTGCTAATATGTTGTGAAAGTTCACTTCCTGGAATTAGCACTTCTGCCACAGACACATTGTAATTTGGAACAAACACAACCTGACAAAAGTTTAAATAGCAGTTAGCTTTTTTTGCTCCCTAAGAAGATTCTGATATTATATTAAGAATCAAGCAAATAAATAATGTTTGTATTCATATAGTTGTCATGTATGCATGTGGGGATGATAAGTCAAGTAATGAAGAATATACAAAGAATTCACTCAGTCAGTATCCTAATTCTTTCTACTTTAAAAAACAAAGGCACTTTATCTTAGGAAGTTGCACAAAATCAAGTTACCTTCAAGAAGCTGTTGACCTCAGGATCACTGTTAACAACAGCACCTACATCATTCACCAGCCTAACTGTCCTTATAGCATTTGTGTATGTTGCGAATGCCTTTCCTCCAATCATCACAGTACGCGGAGTAGATTTTTTCCGTTCTTCAGGGCTCATTTCCTATCATTGTTTAGTTATAATGACTATCTTCAGCATAGAAAATGTATTTTGATAATACTAGGATTTTTTACAAAATAAGTGACAGTATATTTCCATCTTCCAGATGGAAGCAGATGAAATACTATACTAAAAAAATGTTGCTGTGCACAAAAAATAAAATGTTAAAATAGAAGCTTGGATATGAGGATCAGGACACATGATGTAACTGTGACTCGTTATAAACATCAGTGAAAAGTGGCAAAAAGAAAAACATAGGTACATTAAAATGATTGGCATTTCACAAATTTACCCTATCAAACAGTAGGCTGTTTCTCATACCTTTAGCTTCTTGAATCTATAAATCACACCAAGTATGTTAAGTAGCTGTCTCTTGTATTCATGGATACGCTTGACTTGAATGTCAAACAAACTATCTGGGTCTATGCTCTCCCCTGTCACCTGCAAAACATACCGTGCTAAACGCTGCTTACTAGCCATCTTTGCAGACAGCCATTCTTCCTGCAGATCTTCATTGTCTGCAAACTATGGAAAGATAACAGGAATTAGTATACCAACGTAATGGGAATCAATTTGCTGCAAAGAAGAAGCATCTGGGTAGTTACCTGTCGAAGACCTGTTAACAAGTCAAGATTGGTTACCCATTTATCAGTTTTTAACCACTTGGTGATTATCCCACTTAGCTCAGGATTGCAAAATTGGATCCATCTCCGAGGTGTAATCCCATTTGTTTTATTTTGGAACTTAGTTGGCCAAATTGAAACATAATTTGCAAATAATTCCGACTTTAATATATCACTGTGTAACTGAGCAACACCATTCACCTACAAGGAGATAGGCACGAAGAAGTATATGAAATTCAATTGAAATAATTTCACAAACATATGAAACAGGGTTATAGGGAAAAAGAAAATTAATAATTAAAAAATGGAGAGAAAGGTATATAAGTATAGAATATTGAGGAAATTGTCACATAGACTCATAAAAAGCTGTTTGGTATCCCTTACCTTTGACAACACAATTTTTCATAATTTTGGACACCTTCACTGACTATCTATAAGTCATACTTCTTAGATTACAACTCTAACCTTGCAATTGTTTTTCTGTTAGATGAATGGTTGGAAATGATGATAGAGGATAAATTGCATTTTAGCAGATTTTTTTTCTATCAATAATAATATTTTAATAGAGCATATTGTGATATTAATTATACAAAGACTCTTCTCTTTGATGAATCATGATACCATGCAAGATTAATATGCTCAGGTTAATGAAATCTGCACTATATTTCACCATTTTCTCCTAATATGTAGCTTTCTTGCCTTTCCCAATAGGGTTAGTTAGGAGAAACTGTTGGTTTATGAGGTTATTTTGGGATTGGTCAAGCCATTTTCTGTGTACATTGTAGTATTCATTGATCAATGGCATTACCCAAGAGAGCAAATTCACTCTTTACAGGTAATATGTTTGCTACTTGCTAGAATAACACTACAAGACTCTGATTTACAAAAATTTCAAATGTTAGTTTAAACTTTATTCTAATACCATTATAACACTAGGTGAGTTTGGAAAACAAGTGATTCATGTATTACAGTATTAACATTGCAGATGTTCTTGACGTGACAACCAATAAATCTTCAAGAAAATAATACAAAATGCAGGAAATATGCTTGCTAGGGTAGCACTATAACTGGAATTTGATAAAAGTTGTCCAAAACATTCAGTTCAATGTTTTTTTTTCCTAAACCAATATTGGAAAACTTTGGAGGTATAAGATGATAAAAAAACAAGAACATGGTAAGATAGATGAAACTCTTCTTTCATTGGGTTCCAAAAAGTACACCACTTACTGCATGAGAAGAAACCACACACAAATTTGCCATCCGAACTACTGGCTTTTGGGGATTATCGTCCAAGATGCACATGGTGGATAGCTCACTCTCAAGATCCAATCGGGTTGTATTTATCATTGCAGTGAACTGCAAGCATTTCATGGTTTCCACATTAAAATATATCAGTGCACCTTTCATGAAGTCAATCAAAGAGAAACATGAAAGGGGAGCAACTTACTCTCTTGTCTATTTCTTGTATGATTTCCATATGGCGTGGAAGAAGTTTCCACATTACAGGTTGAGACCATTTCTCCAGTGCTTCAGGGAGGACAGTATGATTGGTGTAAGCAACAGTCCTAGTTAAGATATAACATCACATTTTAGCAGTGAGATAGTAATACACTGCAATTGTGTGGTGTGATGGAATAAAGAAGATGGAAAATAAACATTCCAAACAGCATTTCGTAAAATTTATTGACCTTGATGTAACGTCCCATGCTTCCTCCCATCCAAGTTCTTCATCATCCAGTAGTAATCGCATCAACTCTGGTATGACAAGTGTTGGGTGAGTATCATTCAACTGAACAGCAACCTTTGTTGGGAACTCTGACCAGTTCCAAGGCCCTTGTCTCCTCTCCTTAAATCGGGATATTATGTCCTGTAATGGTTCAAAGATAGGAGTAGACAATAGTAAGGAAAGGATGTCAAACAAAAGATGTAACGAAATTTCCAGGTATTTGGCAAGAATGAATTACATAAAGATGGTCCTAATTGATTCTCATGTGAAAATATCCACACCATTAAATTTACAAAACATTATTGTGTCATAAAAGAAAGGGTTGTCAGCAAAGGCATTCATTAAGACAAGTCCCAACAGAAACTAGAACATTTTGTTTGTTACATGATTTACTGAGAGGGGATAGTGAATTAGTGATGATAACTGATACTATCTCTTAAAACTTAAAAACAATGACAATTTATACTTTGAATTAAGATAACATCAAATCAACAACACTACAGTCACACACCTACTATCACTTATTATTATGAATGAGCACAAGGAATGATAACACGATACTGTAAGAAACACTTAGCATGAAAAGGAAAATCATCAAGTGGATTTGACCTACTTGGAGAGATGCACTGCAAAGAAAGAACTGCTGTTTCAACCGTAGAAGTTTTCCACCTTCTGTGGTATCCCCAGGGTACAAAACTGCACAGATCTACGAAATGCAAATTTTAAGTTAGAACTGCTTCACAAAAGTCTTTGCTTGCTTCTTTTTTACGGAGGCCAAGGATAAGGGGAGGGGATTGTGGGGGTTGGGAATATAACTAAATTCAACAGAATTTGTTATACGATATAATATATTGGCAAGAAATGCTCTGTTCACTTCACTCTTCTTACTGTAACAGGATCTTAGCAGGTAGAAGCACAACTATTGATCAACAATAAATAATAGTCACCCGCCAATTCCCCCCTATTTTGTATAGGAAGCAACATACAATCATGTTGATGACAACAACCGAGTTACTAACAGTAGTGAAAATTCACAGATGTCAACCTGTTGAGCTCGTGAGTGAAGCACTGAAGCAGCATCATGTTGCCCATCATTAAACGAAAATAAATTGAAATCCTCAGCACTTGCTTTTGCCTCCCACAGGCGAAGACTAATGGTGTTCTTGGTTTGGTAACCTGGAATTGGCACATCATAAGCCAGTGCTCGCACAACCTCTCCTCCAACCCATTTTCGGCTGGTATGAACAACAAATTGTAAGTACTTTCATATCACTATGTCTGAATATAGCTTGTTTTTACATTTGAATTAAGGTTTAAAGGGTAAAACATATTATGTTTTAAAATACTAACCACCATAGATAGTCATTAATCAACAGCCTAAAACTGCTTTTATAATGTAAATCAGTATATTTACACTTACCTTCCATTGGGGTTAACCTCAACATGACCAAAGAATCTGATGGGGTACAAAATGTCATGCCTCACAACTTCCCAGGGGCTAAACTTCTGCTTGGTTTTCATTTGATTTTGCAAATCAGTATTCCATGAAATATGTAATATAGTTCCATAGATTTAAAATAAAGAAGATAAATCAAACCTCAAGCCAGTCCTCTGCAACTTCCTCCTGACCTTCCCTGGTGATTTTCTGCTTAAATAGCCCATATCTATATCTCAAACCATAACCCCAAGCAGGCAAATTAAGTGTTGCCATTGAATCCAGAAAGCAAGAAGCAAGCCTACCAAGACCACCATTTCCTAGTGCTGCATCCTTCTCCTGCAAAGTTTCAGGTTGAATGGTCAAGCAAACAGTTTTTACAAACCATATATATTAAAATCAATTATGGATATGAAAGAATGCAGACTTTGGGAAGATGCTTTCATTCTGAAAATGAATGTTGAAATTATGAAAACTATTCCATGGTGATTAAAGGTCAAAAAAGTAGAAATCAGGTAAAACATTTGGGATGAATCTCCTCACAAGTTATATATGAATAACATAAGTTGACAATGATAATATAGCATGCATAAGATTGCTCAGTACTCATTAGACTATAATCATATCTACATTTAGGTATGACAAATAAACTTGTCCGCGCAAGTATTGTCAGAACTTGTCTTGATTTTGTTGGGAAATCCCCACATATGGTAACCCCGAATTTTAACTGAATTTTTAAATTGGGTACAGTGACGGGATGAGTATTTACAAATCCTTGGTTTTTAGCTTGATCTAAAGTCTCTTTTCATGACAATATAATGATAGGATGAGTTCAACACTTGCTGCTCCCATTCTTTATACTTAAATTGGATTTTAGCATAAGACAAAACAGATACTCCTTGGAACTTGGTTTGCATTAAATGCTTTTTGCATGGACTGGGGTAATGTCTTAACAAAGGCCCTAGAGAAAAATATATTTCATATAGAGATTGTAATTGTAATTTTTTATTACCTGCTCTGTTATTTCTTCAAGTTCAAGTCCAAATTTGCGCAAAGCATTAGCATATGCATCTTGGATGTTCAGATTTCCAATGGCATTGGTCAAAGCTCGTCCTTGAAGGAACTCCATCGATAAGTAGTAAGTTTGCTTGGGATCAACTTTGTGAAAATGAGCGTATGTTTCATTCCATTGCTGAAATGTTATCATCAATGTACAACAACAGCATTAGTCCTATTCAAACATACAATTCTAATATACCACTAGGACTTAAATCAGTAGTGGGGAGAGAACAAACTATTTACTAAATTCTAAAAACAGTTAATTATTTGGCTTAATTCAGTTAACCTTTATTTGTGTAGTTTTATTCCTTAGTAGTTTCCTAAGAAATTATTCATAACTTGCCTCATGCTTACAAATACCAACCAGAACTTATAAATCTTTCCAAATTTCAGTTCATTTCAAACTACTGGATTGAACAGTCCCATGGAGAAGTATAAAAAGGTAAGAATGGATCCTCTCTCTTGCACAACCTTATCATGTTAAAATTTGAGAATGACAAGATCTATGCTCATGAAAAGGTTCACTACATCACACATGCACACACGTGTATACACACTTTCATATACACTGAAATACTTAGCTTGTTAGCATGACCAATTAATGGTCCTAAATCTCTCATACAGAAAAAACTCATTTTATTTGATGTCAATTGCTATTGAGAAATTGAGATACCTACATATTTAATCACCACTATAACTATAACATGAAAGTGAAACATATTCATAGTTGTAGCTGTTTATAAGCAAAACACTCTGTAGACATCCCAATTCCATGAAGTATACGATCATACCCGAATGAGACGATCACGAACACTCTCTGCAGTGGCGTAGTAAGCTTGTTCCAGCTCAAACTTGAAAGGGGAAAAGTGAGGACTGAACTGAGCATGGTAACTAATATTGGATGCAACCTCATCAGGCTTTTCAGCCAATGGATGTGCCACTGCCGGAATCTTGGCAGAAACCGCAGAAACACCAACCTTATCACTACCACCATTAGCCTCTACTTTAGCAGCCATTTCTAATTCCTTACCTGTCACCAAAAAAAGTTCTTTTTTCATTACCCACAAATCAAAATTGTCACAAGAACATTAACTTTTTATTTACCATTACCACCAATAAAATTGATCACAAACAAAGCCCCCAAGTGAGGAAACAATTACCTCTTCCAACTTCAATCAACGTTACCTCCCTCTCTCTCTCTCTTTCTCTATGAATCAAGATCAAGAATTTAAGAAATGTACAAGTGGGAAAACAAGAGATTAATAAGCACAAACAAAATCAGTGCGTGGAAGCATATGGGAAGATATTTGAAGGAGTGTTGTTGCTAAGCCACAAAAGGGAATCAAGAGATATGATGCTGAATAATACCACAAGTGAGAATGAGACCCTTTAAATGGAAAGAGATGGAGATAGAAAAAAGGCTTTGGAGTGAGTGAATGAGTGAATAAAAGGAAGAAAATATCATGCAAGTTTTGATTTTTTTTCTTGTCTCGAATGGAAGTTGACAAAAAAGTGAGCAGTGAGAGTGAAGGAAGCAATGAGTCACATGGAAGTGAGAGTGTGAGATACTTAGATTTTGCCTTGGGATAACAAAATGGGGTATTATAGAAAGAGTGATGAGATAGTTTCGGAACGGTGAGAAGAAAGACACGTATGAGCTTTGATTGGAAGCAGTCGTAAGTGAAAAGGTTGATGTTCTACAAGAACGGTTGGAACTCACGGAAAAGGAAGAACCGTCTTTTATCTTCACGTGCCACTAATTCTTAGCATGAAAACACTAATATCTAAAATATAGTCCAACTATACTTTTGATCATTAAAAAAAGAAAAAAAAATGTTTTATATATCAATTTCCATTTTCTTAGAGTAATAAAAAATTTAATGATTTTACCATAATTGTGTAATTCTATTTTGGATTTTGATAATATGTGTTCATAGGACTTTTGATGTCAACATTAACACATGGAAAATAGTAGAGATCTGCTAGTTTATTTATGATGAATAAAAAATAAATTTTAGATCACATGTTTTACATGCAATGAATATTGTGATCCTTATCTTTTTAGTATAATTGTAGAAAATTACTCGATTTTAACGTACTAAAAATAATCTGATTTCAGTTTTAAATGGTATTTAAATGTTTATATGAAAATTGATAAGTGGCACATTAATTAGTTACATGTAAAAAGCACGTGTATTTTTACAATATTTTTAGCTGAAATATTTTTTATAAATATAAAAATACTATTATATTTAATTGGTTTTTAAAAATATTTTTTAATTTCAAATCTTGAATCCTTTCTCGTCTATATATATATATATATATATATATATATATATATATATATATATATATATTGTCTTTAATAAATGACTAAATTTATTTTTAATCACTAATAATTTTGGTAATATATTTTTTTTCTCTTTAACTTAGATATAAAAAAACATCCAACAAATGAAGGTTTTTGCTTCTTGTACACCCTTAAAATTACTACTTGCACTGCCATAATTTTTTTAAATAATCACTCCATCCTTTATGTATATTTCAATAATAACAAGCTTTTTTGGAACATAGAAAATACTTTTCTTCAATAAGATTTCTAAAACAATTTTTTTGGAACATGGGATGCTTTTAAAACAAGTTTTCTAGAGCAACCCTTTTCAAATAAGCTTTCTGAAAGATGAGACTCAGGAATAAGCTTTTTGAAATAAGTGTTTGAGATCTTTTAACAAGTTTTCCACTAAAATCAATGTTTTACTCTCTCTCTTTTCTGTCAAAGGGTGCAGCGGAAAACAAGATGCAGTCGGAGGTGCAACTAGAAAGAAAGACACAAACGGTGGGTTTCTTCCTGCATCTCCATATGATTTTTTTCTCACTTCATAAATTTTTTATTTCCAAATTTCTTTGTAATATTTCAAATTACATATTTCAGAAGTGTTTTTTTTAATTTGTAATTAACTTCTGGATTATGTAATCCGGAAAATTTTTTCAGATGCTTGTTCGAATTACATCATTCAGAAGTTACTCTATGGAGTGAGACAATAAGGATAAAAAGATATTTTCACTTTTTTTTGTATGGGAGTGAGAAAAGAACCTATAGAGTTGCAGATATCACAATAACTTAAATCCTCAATCACTTTGTTGTGGGATCCAAGAATCATTTGTATCAGTCAATATTATAATTTCGAGGAGAAACACGTGCAAAAGAATCAATCTTTAAATACATGGTTGCACATGACTTTGTTATACAATTTAAGTAAAAAATATAAAATACATTAATGAAACATCAACAACAATAGAGATTCATGCAAGAAACTATTTAGTAGATAGTGTGTTCAAGGACTAGAAACCTTAGTCCATAGATCATAGATATTCAATCAAACCCTATGCAAGTATGTTTGAACATTCGGTTCTAAAAATGCTATACAACATTTTCTCTTCAAGCAAAAAAAACATTACATAGTTCCACATGTATGCCTCAAAAACATCATCTTTAAAACACAACATTATGAGATAAAATGAAGGAATAAACATGTAGTAAGTTGGTGCAAAACAGTACACTATATGACTCGTATTTCACAAACTCAACCTCAAACTCTCAAAGCCGTAATATAGTGCCACAAAACACAGTCACTTTGCTCTAAAATAGATCCAGTGACATCTTCAGTTTGTTTTGTTTCCATCTAGGAAGCTTGGAGAAAGCAGATTTTGGCATTCCAAACTTCTCACGGAACTCTTCATTAGATAAATATATCTATTCATCACAAAGTTTAGATTCCAGTCAGTTTTCAGAGTAAAACAAGATTGATGTCTATGGATATAACAAATGTTCTGCATAAACTTTTATCATTGGTTTTTCATATTGATTTTCATATCCAAGAGCAAGTAAAAGGTAAGATGGTAACAAAACTGATTGATTAACTTAGATAGTACCTCTCTTCTTGTCAAATCAATGCTAGTTACTGGATTTGCAGAAACCACTCTCAGGCGTTCGTAGGGGTGTATAGGCAAATTCTCACCATCCACATTTCTATCCTTTTGAGTGAAACTTGCAGACTCATTAGATGAGCTTAGTTCTGTTGCTGGAGATTCAAGCTGTGGCATTGGTTTTTCTAGGAAAACAAAAACAAACTGATAAAATATAGCAAGTAAAGGATGAAAAGATTTGTACTAATGAACCATTAACAAACCAATAAGAAATCTCACATCACTTCTAGCTCAAAACCTTAAAACAATGAGTTTGTGAGTTTTCTTCCTTATATCTTGCTAACTTTCTCATTTCTACTCAATATCAGACTCAAACTCACATTCTCAATAATAACTAGGGAATTACAATATCTATCTCTCTCTATATATAAAAGGAAAAGAGACTTAAAATTTTCATATGTTTGATTGAATTTTGAATCTTACCATAGCTGTACATGTAAACAACTTAAATCAACATATATAAGAAAAAAGAGATTTGACTTTTCCTGATGGTTGAATTGAATTGTAAACTTTACCATAAATGTTTCACCATCTAAGTAAATTAGACTTAATTTCCCTTAACACCCAAATTGAATTTTGAACAATACTATAGGCTGCATGTAAAAACCTTAAATATCTCATAATCATCCATCAAAATTTAAATTCATGATAACCGTTGATTTTATTTAATAATATTTAACATAAATGAGTATTAAATTTGTAAATTTTGTGTATCAAGGAACACACACAAATTTCATGTGGTTGAAGAAATTCCTTCTGTATTAATTTAGAATTTGGTACTTACTACAGTTGGATTTTATTTTTTTTTAATTTGTAACATCCTTATAAAATCAATTTTTATACAAAATCATAATAACATATTATGATATTTGAAAGAGACGACACGTCTAATTATTTTTTAACAGCCATATCATTAAATTTACAAACTCATGAAATATTTCAATTTATTCAAATAAATTTCAACTTCATAATTATTTATACAATATATATATATAAGAATTTAAGAAAACTTCAATTTATAAAATACACATCTTCAATGCTTTATATGTATATTTGTAAAAAAGCAAATTTCAATGAATCCATCACTACAAGAAAATCATTAAATATTAATCAAATTTAGAGACAAAAATAATTAGTCACTGTATTAGATACTAATTTAGAGACTAAAAAATTATTCATATATAAAGTGGTTTCTATTATTAATAAAAATTTATAAAATGATTTCTAAATTTGTATCTAAATTAGCTCTAAGTTTTAGCGACTAATATTTTAGATTCTAAATTAATCTCTAAAAGACTAATTTAGAATATAAAGTAGTAAGTAGCTAAAACCTTGGTAGTTAATGGATAGATATCAATTTAGAAACTATTTTATAAATTTTTATTAATAATAGAAACTACTTTATATACCAATAGTTTTTTTTAGTTTATAAAATGGTCTCTAATTTAATCAAATAGTAACTAATTGTTTTGGTCTCTAAGATTAGTTTCTATTTAATGATTTTCTATAGTGCGTGCATATAGAGTAAATTACAATACACTCTTTGAGTTTTTTTTTTAAAATTTTGTTTTTTTAACATTAAAATGGTCTCTCTAATTAGTGAATGTAAACGTGATGTTTTTTAAATTTAAAAGAGTGCATTATAAAGCAGAAAAGATGACAATATAATGTTTTTAAAACAATAAAGAGTTTTGCTTAAAATTATAAAAGAACTGGTGTGTCAGTGCAATTTGAAAAATCTCAGAAACTTTACAATATTATAGTTACAAAATACCTGAGAATAATTACTATCAGTATGTATATATTAAAATAACTGTTGGAAAATTCTAACAAAGAAGAATCTCTTTATCAATAGTTATATATATATATATAGCAAGCTTAGAGTAGATAGCTCCAAAGAGAACTAACTCATTCACATATTGACTAACTGATGTTCAACTAAATAATTTCACATCAGAAATTGATGAGAAGGATTGTTGTTACCAGCACTGTCATTGGCAGGAGAGCTTTCAAAGAGCTTCTTGGTAAGTGGAGTAGAGCTAGAAACAAGTCTATCACCTGCACTGCTAGGTAAAGGGGAACTACTTCTTCCACGTCCATTGGAGAAAGCAGAAAAGCTTCTGTGACCATTTGGAGTAGAGTCCCTGGAGGTTGCTTTTAATGGGGTTCTAGCATGTCCCTGGATAATGGAAACCAATAGGGAATGATCAAGGCTGAAAACCTTATAAAATTGATATTATGAAAGGCAGTCACCTACTTCCACACTTTTTGCTTTTCCTTTCAGAATTGCAAGCTTTCTCTCAAATGAGTTGCCAACAATCTGCAACAATTCATTCAGAATAATTGATAAGATGGATGACAATATAATCCAGGTGTGAAACACCAAAAAGATGTCCCCTTCAAACACCAGAAAAAAAAAAACTAACTATTTGCATATGCAAAGAGACAATTTCTGGATTCAAACTCATCATGACCAACCCACCACCAAGGCACATTGGCAAAAAAATGAATGGTATATGAAACATTTTCATCAAAGCATAAATAAACAAGCAAATTTCCATATCTCATGTCAACTTTCAATCTTCCTCTTTTACTATATTTCCAATTCTTTCAATAGTGTTACACAATTAAATATAAAATTTTATCAACTTGTGTATACATTCATACACACAAACAGACATATTACCTAAATTTGAAAGCTGCCTAACAGGCATGCCCAAGAAAAGCATTAGTATTTACATATACAAGAATTGAAAAATTCATCACAAAATAATCTATGGCTAAACTAACAAATCAACATAAATTACACCACATTTATATGCATATCGCATCAATATATATAACAGATTCTAGCAGGGAGTTCGGCAAACGATCTTTATTTTTGGGAAAGTGGGGGCAAGGGATCGCATGCTCCACCATTATACCAATGACACTTCTTAAAATTAGTTGATATAGTATGATGATCAATAGTTATAATTTTGAAGGGAGAAGACTTACATTTTCTTTTGAGTGATTCCATGAAAAGAAACAAGTGAAAAATGGTGGCTCATAACCTTCTGTTACAATGTAAATAGGGATGTCAAGGGATAGGCCTTCGGCAAGGACATCCATTTCCAGAAATTTCTGCTCATAATAGTTTCCATTGTAAGAAAAACATATTGCAGCAAAGTGTAAGTCTGTATTACATTAAAACTGTAGACTTTGATCTCATGATTCGATTTATGGACAAATTAGAATTAGTTCCTAGGATGAGACTGTCAAATAATTAGTAATTAATGAATAATGGAGAAACAAAAACTTGGCTCTTTATGAATTAGATGTATAAACAACTACTTCCTTGAATAGTGTATAGAGGCATTTTTCATTAAGTACTTGGATTCATTGGCAAAAAGTTCTGCAGTGGCTGTCACAAAGGTCCACTCGTGCAGGAAAAGATAGTGGAAGAACAAAGTACAAAGTAATTATAACATAGATGTTAATGGAGGGAATTCAAAATGTGAGTGGAGTATTGAAAAGAAGCAGCTATGTGAAGACCATATATAAATAAAATAAAATAAATTGATTCAATTGCATGAGTGACAATTAGTGTAGAAGCATAGTAAGTAGGTACCTGGCCAAGATTAAGAGCTTCTTGTTTTGATTTGACAGCTGAATGCAAGCCAACCCAAACATAAATCTCTCTTTGGCAATCAAGCAATAAAACATCTTCAGTAATTAAGTCATCCTGTGTATAATTGTATATCTCTTTCACCTGAAATATTACATCAAGGCTACAATTAATCACGTTAAAATAATACATTATACATATGTGTGTATGTGAGCAAAAGAAAAATTTGACAAAAAAGGCCATATATAAAGTGATAGAATTTATGACATTTAATTCAAGGTGATGCTATTGGCATTTTAATCTCAGTGCTGATAATCTAGATGCATATTAGAAATGCTACTTGTGGCGGTTCTTATCGCAGTCTTCATCAGATATAATATTCTGTTATTGACTTAATAAAATAATGTATTAGTTATTCAAATAATTATTTATCACATCTGACATGAACAGTTTCAGATTGTAGAAGCAATATACCTTGAAGTCTCCTCCTGGGTTGAAATTCCAAGAAATCAGCGTGAGAAACAGAACCATCAATTAGACAAGCTTTCCCTGTCATTTCACCAGGATAGTTCTAAACCAAGTGAGATCTAGATTACTTTTCTTAAGAAGGTGTTTTTCTTACCCTTTATTATTTTTAATGCGAACAAATGTGGATCATCTGTGAATCCTTGAATTTCTTTGCCTTTTGGATACTCTGCCTTTCCACCAAGAGCATCCCAGAAAACATCAGGTTCATTCCCTTCCCTCACAGAAACAGGTAGCCATTTTGTCTGCAGGTTTGCATCAAGAAATGAGGAGTTAACACCATTACATGAACTATATTCTCTTGCAATTTAATATAAATTCAAATGAAAAACTCATTACTCAATGTTTCCTTTTCAGTGACTATCATTTAAAAAAATATTCCAGCACCAAATGTCAATTTGCAATGACGTACATTAAGTAGCTCCACCAGTCTATCAAGAAGATTATGGTCTCTGGCAGAGGACAGACTCCCAATCCAAGTATAGATAGATCCTTCATTTTGTAGAATGTAGCAATAGGATGAATTCAGGGAGGCTGAAACCTATAACAATTTTAGTACATAGTCAACACATACTGACAAATAATATAATATTTTTATGTAAAAAAATGCAAACAAAACATGCTTTGAAGTCAACCACCATTTTGTGCACAACAGAAAAAAACCAAATTCAAATATAAATAACAACCAATAGAGCAGCAGCAGTAATAGAACACAATATATTGGACTTCAGTATTTCTTATCTTTGTCCGTAGTCAATAACAAAAGGATATTGGAATAGTTAGTAATGAAAAATATCTGATACTGAGAAACAACTGATGCAATTTAGCAAAACGAAAGGACCCAATAGCTTTGCTCAAAGCCTTTGTATACACTTTTGGTAATTAGAGAAAAGATATAATAAAGGTAAAAAGGACTCCACTATGGATAAAATAGTCAAATTAATAGAAACTTACTTGATCAACTTGGATGGCCTGCATATTATCTGGACTTGTACCTTGTACTCGAAACAAAGCAACCAGGTTTTCATTGTAAGTTTCATCCACCATACTTTTTTCTTCTATAAAGTTCCTATACCCTGAACTGTTTCCCCCCTTACAAGAACAAAAGTGAAGAATTTGGAGCATGTGACTTTTTTTAAAGCTAAACACAACTTGAAAATGAGGTTATATTGAGCACATACCTTGAATATGATTAGTCTGTGAAGTATTGAGAAAAACTGAGCTGGTTCCTTACCCTCATGGATTTGAGCCTGAGCAGACATATGATGTAAAATGAATATATTAGGCAGAGTAATATGCAGGTAAATTATATGTCTTTTACATGAATATGCCTAATATGCATAATGTAGCAATAAGAAGCTGGCACCTATTGATAAGATAAAAATTGTACAAATATTTCCCAAAACTACAATATCATTATTGAACATATTCAATCAACACATTACAAGAGATGGCAGAGGAACAACAGCACTAACCATAACTGGATTAGTTCTGATTGAATCAGCCATAGTACTGATGTGGGAAACGACAGCTGTTTTATCCTCCTGCAGGACAAAATCATTGAATAAAAGGGCAGATTGGGTTAGGATTATTGACAACAACCAAGCCTATTTCAAAAAGATGAGATTAAAAGTTTACCATTGTTACAGAAGTTGAAGAACTGAGTACTACATGGAATACATAATTGGGTATTTAGACAGTTAAAAAACTACCTAATAGAAGATAGAAAACCTTGACTAGTGCCTACCATTACACTTTTGGAGCCAACCCAAGCATAAAATAGCGTCTCATCTCTTCCATTTCCTGGAAATGTATATTGTACAATATAGCAATCTCCACTGTAAAGCTTTGTAAGTTCAGTAACTGAAAGAAGGGACAATTCATCACCATCCACCCGCCAAACCTGAAATTGCATTATTCAGTAAAGACAACACAGGAAAAAGAATATGATCACTGGGACCCGAGACACATAAGTTTTTTTGAGCAAGAAGATACTTTTATTGTGCCACTGCAATCTATAGATGGTTCATTGTCTTCTTCAGGAAGTTCTTTCACCTCATAACCCTGGTGCTTGAGTATGGCTGGGGCAGAAAAAACAAACGTAAAGAAAAGAATAATAAACACACTAAGTGTAAACTTCTTAAACACGAGTAATGTGTATAAGATACTAAACCTGCCACTTTTTCTTTGCCTTCCTCATAAAGCCTAAGCTCCACTGTTCTGGGCCAATTAGTAAAGTACGACCGAAAGATGGTACTTTCCAGTCCTTCTGACAAAAATGTCAAATGAGTCTTGATTGATCTGCCTTCGTTTCTGACAAAATCCTAGTAAAATGGACACAATGGTGAGCATAGGCAATGCCCTCAATGCAATGCTTATGGACAAGCACAATTGACAACATTAACTAATGTAACTCAACTGTCATACCATTACAGCTACCGAGAATTTGGTGGGATTTATCATTAAAATTTATAAATAATTTTGGTTCCAAGGCAAATACAATAAAAGTAACTTTGAATGAAGAAAACTATCCAAGAATATATATTTCTTTAGTAAGATAAGTTTCAGAACAAAGGTGAACATCAAGCGAGTGCCAGGGATGAACTGCAGTCAACAAGGGAGTGGAGGGATTGAGTTTATAAGTGAAAGTTTGACATCAATAAATCAAGCCTACCTCTTTTGGGACTATAAGATGATGGTACCACATACAGACCGGAAAGTTTGGATATTTACACTTTCCGAAACAAAAGTAAACTCAAAGAAGAGAGTCTTACTTCTATAGCTCTGATTGCTGTTCTTCTTTCAGTCAATAAAGTCTGCCTTCCCATCCATACAAAAATCTCACTATCACAGTCCAACATATAACACTTGTCTGTCTCAAGCATTTCTTTGCTCAATGCATTGGTTCCAGTCTCACAAAGTTTTCCCTGTAAATTTATCCTGTTGAGATGTGAAAAAGCAACCATTCTTTAGCTAAGAGTGACAAATTTCTTTAACTAAACCAACTAATAAAATAATTTAGGTAAGTCAATAAACTGTGATGCCCTTAATTGACCATTGATCAATCAATATGAATAGGTTAATTAAACTTGTCATATGTTTTACGTAGAAATAATCTTGACAAGGGTTTGGCAACACATGCCTTGATGCATGCACACAAACATTATGCAAATATGTGTATGAACCTCACCAAAATAGCTTTATAGGAGGAGCCTCAGATTCCTGAATAGGAGGCGATTCTCGAGGAATGGGAGCATAACCACCAAATAGACTCCAAAATTCACCCACATCAGAATCACCAACGAATTTTCCATCCTCTACAACAAATAGTAAAATTATGATTTGCATCATCTTCCCCTCAGAAAACAGGAATAAGCATTAAAAAAGTTGTGTATTCAAACCTATTGTTGCCACTTCGCATTTTCCACCATGCTTATTCTCCTTGATATACTGAACAACCTCCAAAGCTTTAGCTCTTTCTTGAATGGTAGAGTTGCACCCACTGAAGAGGAAGATTTTTAAGGCCGTGTCAAGGATGAATACATCTTCATGATTCAACGTTGTCCTCAAAAAAGGCACCTAATGAATATATAAGGGCGTTAGAGACAGGCTCTACTAATATAATAAATCAAACAATAGAAAGTCTGAAGCAAAGAAAAGAAAATGGTACTGAGAGCTATGCAGTCTGAAAGTAACATGTATAACCTCGGCAGGGATCATCATTGATATTATCTCATTTAAAGTTATTAATCATTGTTTGATCCCCTCAAAGAAATCACGGTCAACAAAAAAAACTAGAAATCATACAGTAATATGTGGAGACTCAATAAGTTCCTTGTCTATAACTAAATTTTCAGCGAGAGGAAAATAGGCAGAGGAGGTGATTCACATTATCAGACAACAGAAGCAGTTAATTATCAAACTTCAGAAACAACTCACTTCCTTCACATGAACAACATAATCTCCCTTGCAAGTATACAGGTGGACTTGATATTCACCATTCAAGCTCCCCTGCTTTGAAGTAAATACTCCTTCGATGGGTATAAGACAAGGCCTGAAGTATGATAGAAACTTCTGTGATTCTTGGCCTTGAATTTCCCTGTATTGAACGCTGCACGATCCTAAGGCTGCATCCAGCTCAAGTGCCTTTTCAGATGCCAAGCTTGAATCTACCTGTCAAAACTTAATTGACTGTGAAACAATGCTGATCATGCTGTTTAGCCACAGTTAGCAATCCAACATTCATACTTATTTGAAAACTACGTTCACTGTTTAATGTATTAAAATCAGATGTTGTGAATAGATACTTGTTACAATGTCTCCATTACCTTCCTTGATATATTTAACCAGATTTAAATCACTAAGCAAATTTTAGATAAACAAATACAAACCCCTAAACTTGATTTTGTTGTTGGATAAACAGAAATTACACCTCAAGAAAGTTTTATTGAGGAAATTTTGGTACTAAAAATTAGTCAGTAAAGTTTCACATTCCCTAAATGCGATAAAATCATAAAATACATTTCTTTACAGTTCCACTCTCTTGTCAGATTACAGAACAATTGATTACAGTAAATATGATGAGAAACATGACAATAATTGTTATAGGAAAATGGAGTACCACACCATCATGTGAATAAAAAGAACAAACAACTATTTGAGGAAAAAAGACTAAGGGTATATACAGCCTCAAAATATTTACCTGCTGAAAAATAACTGTAACACATTTTTATCACCACAAGCAATACAATTAAAAAAGAAAGAATATAAACCTTCTTTGCTTCACTTCCCAGCCAATAATGTATGTCATAATGAGGAGGGCCAATTTTCGGAAAGACGGCCTGTTTCCACAAACACATAAAAAGGTCTGCATCAAATTTATGTGGAGAATTTAGATGAAAAATATGCTGATACTGACAGGGAATTGTTAAAATATCATTATGCCGAAGGTGGTCCAAAATTAATGGGTTCAATTTCAAAAGGGTATAGCGAAACTATAGAAGACATGATGAAGACAATCTTTGAAATGTTAGATTTTTGAATGAGATGTATTCATGCGTTTAAATGGATCAATGGGAAATAAAGTGAGCAATATCTTACATTCAAGACTAAGTATGCACTTCCGGTATAGAATTTTCCATGGCTTGACTTTGACACTGAAACCAACCGCTGGTTCTCGATACACCAAATTTCTAAGCCTCTAAGAACATTAAGCTAAGTATAAAACAGAAACTTTAACAAAGAAATGTGATACATTTAGAAACAAAATTTACAGCTGAAACACAAATCTGGAATAACTAGAATAAAAGTCAAGAGACAAGCATCCAGGTCAAGAATTTTATATGCTTCCCAACTCTTTTTAGAATGTAGCATGATTACAATGCAAGAATCGATTCTCCTATCTTTTTATTTTCATTTTTTCTCCATAATCAATGAGACATTCACCAGTGGCTGAGGAAGCCCTTTGCAATTGACATGGGCTAATGCTAGTAAAAACCAACTATTTGTTTTGGCGCCTTTGTCATCAGAAATTAATACCGATTCTATTTGCTCGGGCATGAAAAAAAACTGAACACAACAAAATAACTACTACCTGTTCAACAGACTAACACAAATCATAAAACAATTGAAAAGAAAATGGTTGTAAGGATACGGGTTTGCTCCTGCCGTTTGAAATGCAGAATCCATATCTTTAGTGACAATTGGCATTGAGTCTATGGCTCTAATACTCCAGCCAACTAACCCAACACTAGATTATTCTGCAATCCAGGATTTAAACTATGTTAGTCCTCAGATCCTGAGATATATATGTTATGTTACCAATAGCATTGCTCTTTTCAGAGCATATATTAATACTTATCTAGTAAGGTTTAAGGTGGCAAAACATTAATGACTTGCTATTATAACAGTATATAATCAAGAAGCAGTGCTATAATAAATAAATCAAGGTAAGCAAAGACATGCTACCATTGTGCAATTAATCTAAAACAGCTAAGATTTAGAATAATAATCAAATACATTGTACCCATAATTTGAAGAAGTTATGCAAGGATGTCAGTCACATGAGTATTAATTACTCAACCATAATGCTGAAAAATTAATTTAAGAATTTAATTCTATCAAATAAACAAACCAATGAATGACAGCTGTTATCACTAAATCTATAGTCTTTTTTATGTAATTACAGCCAAAAATAAATCACACAAAGTTCTAATTATTTTGGCTATGAAACATTCAAAAGGAAAATGTGCATCAGACTTTAAAAGCATTCATATTTTGTCTATTTGGTTTAACCTTTGTCTTTTTTCTGCTCAAGTAATAATGATGAAAGTAAATAAATAAAACTTCCACCAAGACATCAAGAATTTAAACAGAAAAAAAAAATCAATCAGGTAATCAACTTGATAATTTTTTAACTGAATTGCACTGCAGGAAAGCTGACACTAGCAAGAAATCTAAACTAATAACTAAAAAACGCACCAAATTTCAGAAAATATTTTATGAAACTAACCCAACACATAACTCCCAAAATCAACACAACACTCAGGCTGCACCGAAATGAATCTATAGCAGTCAATACCCAGAACAGAGCTTACGCCCAGAGTCCTCGTCTCATATTTAAGCCTCTGTAACAAATACACCAAGCATCAATCAACCAACCACAAAGGCCAATCATTCCTTGGGGAAAACAAAGTCAAAAGGCAATAACAATGCAAGAAAAAGGGGGAGAAAAAAGATGATCTACGCCAAACAAGCACAAAGCATGAACAAATTCAAAGTGCAAACAAGAACCAACCATAAAGATCATTCATTTCTTGGGCAAAACAAAGTCAAAAGACAATAACAATGCTAAAAGGGATAGAAAAAAGATGATCCACTGCAAACAAACAGAAAGCAAGAACAATTCAAGACTCATTTGACCAACAGGGTAGATCATAGTCCACACACACCTCGATTCAACAGCAGATTCAGAAGCTAACAGGTGATGGTGATGGTGATGGTTGAACAGACAGGGAAAGAACAAAACTTGGATATTCCCATTTGGAAAGCCAAGGCTGCAGACAAACAAAATGAAGCATTTATATTGGAGGGTAAAATGACATTGGAATGATGAAAACAGCGTTTGGTGAAGAAAGAGACTGGAGATAAAGCAAAAACAAAACAAAAAAATGAAAAGCATGGTTATCTTTACCGTCCAGCTTGTATGTGGGGCCCACGAGGGTGGCTTTCTAGTTGTGCACTTTGCAGTGTGGTTGATGGAAAGAGAGTGATGATGATGAAATGTGATAAGGGGTGGTGTCTGTTTTACGCCTTGTGCTGTTACCATAGACAGTAAAAAACATGCCAATAGAAACCAAAGTCATAGACAGAGAAAGATTTCCAAACTCAAATGTGACTTTCAACACTCTCTTTAATGTTCTGACAGACCAATCTGACATAGATGGTATGTTTGTGTCTCTCTCTCTCTGTAGATGTGTGTATATATTATATATATGTATATCATCCAATGTCTCTGTCTCTTTGTTTGTGTAACAGCATCTTTTTTTCTTCTTCTTATGATAATAAATAAAATATAATTTTTATTGTCTTATTTATATTTTAGATTTTGTTGTAACCTTTTTATAGTGGTTCTGTTAAAACCAAATAAGTCATTTCACCAGTTTTTGACATAAACAGTGATAGTTTTAATTGATATGATTTCTCATGTGACTTCAAATTAGTAGAAGGATTAAATTGCTCTAATAGATGGTTTTCAAATATTAAAATAAAAAATATTAAACTTTAAATGATTAAAATGAAACTCAAAAAATAAAAAAGGATATCAAAATGATTTTGATTAATAAAAATAGAAGAGATACTTTTTTAGTTTGAGTCAAACTTGAAGAGGTACATGGATGTATTCGAAGTGTTGACTTTTTTATTAATGCATTTATTCTTTAAAATTTAAAAGTTTGGTAGATTTATTATTTTTCTACTTTAAACAAGGGTGATTAATTTTTCATATTTTTAAAGTGTGACTATTAAATTTGTGGATATGAAAGAATGAAGACTTTAATTAGTTTAATTGAAAATATACAAATTGATAATAACCTTCTAAAAAAAAGTAAAGATTTTGATAGAATTATTATATTTGAACGATAAATAAATGAACTTGAGCATACAACACACTGGTAATAAAAGAGAAGGAGTCAATGTTTATTAATAACAGTATTAAAATTCTTAAATAAATTTTATTTTTTAAGTATTTTAATTGTCATTAAATAATAAAAATAATAGTTATGTTAATCGAAAAATAATTTTTATAAACGTTAAAAAAAAGTATTACAAACTTTAATAAAAAGTTTGACTGATATTCACTAAAATAATTCACTAACCTTAAAAAAAATCTAACAAAAATCGATTGAGAAATAACTTACAACAGTAAATAAATTATTCCAACAACATAAAATAAAATTATCAATATGAATTAAAATATATTTACTTACATTTATAAAAAAAATATTGTCATATTAACGTTAATACAAAATTCTTATTATAACTATTTAAAAAATAATTTTGACAATATTGATCAAAGAAAATAACTTTAACCACGTCCTGATTTCACATGGTATTGCATATTTTTATATCGTATTTAAAATATTTGCTTCTTAATGTAAAGAAATGAGTTGAAATTATCATATATCAACATTAATGTTGTAAAATCAAAAGTTATAAATAAATAAATAAACAAATTTCATTTGGGAAACCTAAATTCTAAAAAATTGTAATTACAATACTACCAAAAGTTAGGTGTTTTTGGAAGAGTGCATTTTCCCAACATGACCAAGTAAAGTTTAAATCTTTTATATATTTACCAGAAAAATATTTGTGGAGAATTACAAAAGTAAATTATTCATCACAATTACTCATTAATTGCAGTTTTTTAAACAGTAGAATTTTAAAAAAATTATTAAACTATATGAAAGGGTAAAAAAAAGTAAAGAAATTTGGATAAAAAATAATTACAAAAATTTATCTTCTTATTAATTGTTATAGATTATTACCTAGTTAGTATTTTTTTTTTTTATGTGGGAGGTCTGACACATGAATGTGGATACATCTTTTCACAAAATAAAAGCAAGTAATAATAGTGACCGAAAAATAAGATGAAAGTAATAATTACATGGAATTGTGAGAGCAATTGTCTAGAACCAAATCAATTAAGATATAGGATTCTAAATCAATTAAAAAAAGTTAACACTTGAAAGATACCAAAAGTTTGAAGCTCTAACCCCACCATATATAGGGCTTAGCATTTCACTTCACCTAGTCATGGCCTCCCATTTCTTTCCACATTTTTTTTTTTGTGTGTGTGCATGGTCTTTGCCCCACCCTTTCAACATTTTTATTCATTTTATAAGATGTTTTTTTATAATAATAAATAAATAAAATAACATAAATATTTTACAGATATTCCAACTCTTATATAACACTACAAATCATTAAATAGAAACTAATATTAAGAGACTAAAATAATTAGTTGCAACAGTAACTAAGTCGAAGACCATTTTATAACTAATTTAGAAACTATTTAACAATAATAAAAAATAATTTATAAACCAAAAATTTATATAGTTCCTAAAATAGTCTCTAATTTAATCATTATAATAATTAATTATTTTTGTTTCTAGAATTAATTTTTATTTCATGATTTTATTGTAGTGCAATATTTTCTCTTAACACATTATTAATATGTGTCAAAGAAAAAAAAAAGGAAAAAATAAAAAAATTCTCAAGGATCTTAGCATCATTATATGCAACTTACACATAATGGAGTAGCTTCTTCTTTCTCAAACTTCACTTTTAGATGAGTAAAATTTGTTCTCTTTTAACCTACCATGTTTGAGAGCAAGAAAGAACATGGAGAGAGATATTAAAGCAAGTATTTCCTTGGTTGGTAAAAAGTATTCCTTGATTTTAAATGGGGCAGTTTGAGAGTTTGGCTTCTGTTTTAATTTAAGCAATAACACAAAAACGGTTGGTAGGAAAAATGAATGTATAGACTAGTAAGGATGTTACATAATTATCACATGATAATAATGATTTCCTACCCAATTGAATAAATCTTTAGCACAAAAAAAGTTGTACTTTTTGACACCTATCCTAACCCTAAACACATATCTACAATTTTTCAAAAGCGTTTAAAATATGTTGAAATCAACCAATTACTTAAGTGTTTAGTACAAGATACTTAGATTATTTGTTATTTTATAGAAATCAAGTATTACATTTGAAAATAATATGTATAAAGTATTACCTTTGAAAATAATATGTAATTTGTTAATCTTTGTCAAGTTATATGCAATTCTTCTGAGTCCTAAATTTAAAATGGTGTTGATAGTTTGTTAATTCTATTAGTGTAGAGTCTAAAAACGTACATGAGTGGCTTTGATATATTTTTATGAAAATAAGATTAAATGGGTTTGTATGATAAAATTTACTTATATTATAATTTGAGCATGAAATTTTAACACTCATCCAATACATAAACATAGGGTATCAAACTCATATTTTTGTCTTTAATACTAATTATTAGGTTGAATTCTTACTATTAGATCAAAAGTTATGATTAATTAGCATTGTATAATTTGTTATTATTAAAAGTACTCAACTGTGACTTGTTTCACACGAGTTCTATCATGAAACAATTGATGTCACTTACAATATATTTACATCTTCTGAAAGAGTTGTATGAAGCATAAAACCAAAACACTTATTAAAATACATAAATAATAATAATTATATTGAAAAAATAAAATAACACTTATTTTAATATTTAGTTTCTTCCTATAGGATAATTATGAAACCAAAACAATAAAAAAAAAAAATTCTATCATTCTTAGATTTAATATCAGGAAATATCAATTAAACTACTATCATTTAAGAAATATTACTTTTATATATATATAGATATATATATTAAATATTTTAAACCTCTTTTTACATAAAAAAATATTTTATGTAAATAAATAAAGTTAAAATTAGTTTTAACTCATAAAATTTCGTATCAATAATAATTCTTTCCTAGTTTATTATTTAAAATTAGTTTTAACTCATAAAATTTCGTATCAATAATAATTCTTTCCTAATTTCTTTGTCATGTAAAAAAAATTAACATCGTTTATAGATAAAAAAAAATCAATAATTTCATATTACAAGTAATTACGTGATTAAAATTTTTACAAAACAAAAATTAATTTAAGACTATAATTAAAAAAAATATACTTAACCCTTAAATAAATTCTATCTTCCAAAATCAAATTTCATAATATACATCTCAGCAAATATATATTTTTTAATATGTTTTTCAACCCCTTTTCACTTCCATTTAATTGTTATAATCATCTAATTCTAATTTCAACTTCCTTACCACACTTTTTAACAACTAACATAATACAAACTTTAGAAAAGCATTTATTAAAATACTATACCAGGAAATGTTGTTTCAAAGTGTTATAAGAATTCATTAAAGTGTACCAATTTTTTAACTATAGTAAATCTGATTCAAACTAATTTTTACAGATCAAATCACACGTATATTCCAATAAGTTACTTCCTCTTCAATTTCTATTCTTCAACAAATATCATTCCCTTTTTGCCAGTGCTAAAAGGACAACACATGGAGACTAAAAATGGAGAAGAAAACAAGGAAGGCTGGAAATTTGTCCAAAAAATGAAAAAAAAAATAGCTTACATTCTTAAATTAAATTGAAATTAATTTATGCATAATCTAATTTATAGAAGTTATTGTATAATTTCATCAATTTTTTAAACTTGTACATTAATTAATTTTAAATAGTTCGTTTTATTTCATTATTCTTTTCATATATTTTTATTCTTTAAATATGTATAGACAAGTTGGTCCACACAATAAATACTTTGCTACAAATACATGTTTAATGTAATTCATCCATCTCTCCGTGATCATGTGTTTATTTTTCAATTTATATAAATATTTTAAATATAAAGAATCAAATATCAAATAAAGCACGCCGAATAATTTACGGCTAACAAAATTATAGCATTATGTGTTTGGATTGAAGAAGAGAGAGGTGAAAGTGGATTTGTAACTATTGGAAAGGATGTGTCAGAACGTGTGAGATTGCTTAAATTGAGGGATGATATAGTAGATCTATGGTGATTTATTGAAATTTGTGAGTTATGCAATAGTTGGGAGAAAATTTAAAAATTATTTTAAATGTATAACATGTAATTTTATAAATTTATCCTTATTATTAAAAAATATTTTAATAATTAATTATGATTTTTTTTTTAGGTTTGAGTTAATTAAATTTTTCTAATATATAATACCCAAAGATTACTTATATTTTTTAATAAAAAATTAAAAATATAATAGAAAATAATTTTGTATTAAATTGAAATAAATATATTAAAATTTATGAAAATAATATTTATTATTATATACATTTGTTATTTTATATAACTATATATGTTTTGTTGATATTATAATTTTTTTTTTCATTACTTATAATTATATGTTGTTACTAACATAATAATTAAATATTTTTAAAAAAATTATGTAATATTTATTTTTGTATATTGTAATAAAAACATGCACAAATATATTTAAGTAAAATGCAATGTGAAGAATGAAAAAAAAAATGCTCTCATCCTCTTTTCCACCCGCTCCCCCACCCTCAAAACCACTAAAAACAAACATAAAAAACATTCATGCATCCCTCCCTCCTCACTGCACATACCTATAAATAAACACAATGTAAGAGTATTGTTTAACTTATCTGAGTCAACTATATTATTTTTATATTATTTAAATCATGCACTAGTGTATAAAATATATTTCAATCGATTATTGAGGAGTTTTTATATTTATTTGATCATCAATATATATACGTGTAATGTAGATAGGGAACATATATTTTTATCAGTTGCACAATTAATGTAAAATATATAAATATTACACTGGTGTTAAATATTGTCCAATATAGAAATTGAATTGAAAGTGCAAAAAAATGCAAATTTATTACATCGGTTATTGAAGTAAATGATGTAATGATCATGTTGTGTGTAGAGAAACCAACCCAAAATATAAAAAAAAGATGTGGACTTATTACATCGGTTGTCCTCATAAATCGATGTAATATCTCATATGTGCTTTTTTTACCAATAAAGAAACATGTTACAACGGTTGTAACCATAACTAATGTAATATGTGCCATTTTACATAATTTATTTATTTTAATCGATGTAAAAAGGATGTCATTACATGGGTTAAAGTATCAACCAATGTAATATGTGATATTTTTTAATATTTTGACTATTTTTTCTCAATTTGCAATTGTAAATAATAAACAGGAAAATATTTTTTTTATCTACCCAAACTTTATGAATAAAAAAACTTGTCCAAATCAAAACATACGAAAATAAAGTCTAACATGACTTAATAAAAATTAAATTAACTAAGTAATGTCTAAGTATCACATGTAATTCTAAATTATAAGAAGTTATAATTTCTAATTCGTAAAAATATATTGCCCATTCATTACGAAATTCTACAATTGTGTTTGTGCCTAATAATGTCATGTGTGAAACCTCCAATTAGCTTTTTCAAAACATTCAAAGTGTTTCAATAACTACTTCCAGGAATCAACAATACTGGCACAAACTATGGTTCACATCTAATGCATAACATATGAGATTCAACGAAGTTAATTTATTGAAAAACTAAAAAAACAAGAATTTAATAGTTTCAATGAAAAACTAAATTTCTTAGGTTAAATCCAACTTAAATTATGTGATGATGAAGTAAATCTATCGTTTAAGACATTGCATACATTAATGACACTAAAAAAATATCATTAATAATTTACAATACATTATATAAACTATAATAACATATTATTTTTGGATAAAAATATATCCTTGCACTATAATTTTAAAATGTAACATGTAAATGTAGTGATATTTACTTATACATTAACAAAAGACATCATGTAAATCTTCTCTTGAGATTTTGGAATCCATTGTTGAGTGTAAGTCTGACATTCTGTTTTTTTTTTATTCTTAGGCTTTTTGTATAGATTGAGGCTCAAGGAAACCATAGATTTCAATATTTCCCATGTTAACGGTTAATTTAGTTATATACCTATAGTGTTAATATAGTATTAATGACAACGGTTGATATCATGAAACATAAGTTGAATGAATAATATATAGATTTCAAATCTAATCACAACATCTAGAGTTTAATGAATACAATGTTTAACACTTGATTACCCTAAACGATTTCAAAGATATCATACATGTTCATGTACAATGGTATATGTTCATTGTTGACACTAAAGATTGTTGCATCCCAAGGATTAACACGAGATGTTTGGAACAAGTCATGTGAACCCCTTCGATTAACATTTTTGTGTGGTTGTGGCTTGGACTCATGGCTAAAATAAGACAATTTACATTAGTGAACATACATATTTGAAGCATGCAAAATAAGAACATACAATGTAAGTTAAATATTCAATAACATCAAAGTGGTGTGACATTCCATCACCTATATTTAGGCTAAAGAGTATATATAAATTTTAACATTGTAAATCTTAGGGTGATGACGGAAAGAAATAAAAAAAGTGGTAGGGAGGACACCTACATAGTCACGAGAACAAGCTTGTGAGAAAGGTCATGGTCGAGCTTCACCTAAAGCTTCTCTCCACTTGGTTTAATGTCTTGAAGCTACAATGACAAGGGTTTCATTTGTGCAAAAACAACAATATATTTGAGAAGAACCTTAAAGTCGTCGGAGAAATAACAACAAGGACAATGACAACCTCAAACCAACAATAACCACCATGAACTAGTTGAGACGATACCTACTGAGAAATCGTAAGTGAGAAAAGAAAAATAAAGTGGTGAATAAAAAGAAAGAAGGTGCGGTGATTCTAAAGTTAAGAAATTACATCAGTTAGTCCTAACAATCATTGTAGTACATGTGTCAAAATAAATTTTTAAAAGTCGTGACAATAATTCCATAAATTAGTTTTCATAACTAGTGTTATTTCTTGTTTACTTCACTCGTTAATACATAACCATTGTAAAAGGTCTTTTAAATATTACAATTTTGCTACGAGATAAGATTTTGCACAAGATATATTATGTCGTTTTTCATTATTTTCTCATCAGTAGTGAATGACACAGTAAGTCTAACAAATATCATTAAAATAAAATTTTGATATGATATTAGAATATAAATTTAAATTTAATTTCATCCTTACATAACATTTTTGTAAGAAGAAAAATATATCTATTTACATATTATAATAGACATTCTGAAAATATATTTACTGAATGACACGAAAACTGAAAAAGTTAACCATGACACAATAATGGATGAAGGAAGCAATAAAGGGACTGAAGAATGGCTCACAAGTAACCCTTTTAATTATGTTGTGCATGCAGTAAAAGAAACATATAAAGACATCTTCATTTCATAATGTTATTTATGGGTTTCATAGTTAAATCAATAGTATCCCTTTCATTATATTACCGTGAATCGGTTCATTTCAATTTAATGTTAGTTTAAAATTTAGATTTATAAATATGTTAAATATTAAAAATTTGTTATTTATTATAATTTCATAATTTTGTTTCTACTTATATTTTATATATGAAAAATAGAGCGGTTTTATTAATATATAGAATGAAAGAGATGAAATTATGAGTGAGACTTTTATTAAATAGTATATAGTTGAATAATTTTATATTGAATCATATTTTTTAAAAATTTACCATTACACTACAAGTTTTTGGTTCACACACACATACATAATTTTATAGTAATTCAAACTTCTTTGACACTTTAAAAAAAATGTAAACATAATTTTATATTAATCTAAAATGGTTTGATACATTGAAATCATATATATTTTTAAAAATATATTAAAATGAATCATTTGATCATATTTTATTATTATTTAATTTTAACAAAAAATAATATACATAATCATATAATATAAATTATAATTTAATAATTTGATCAATAAAATTTAGATTTTATATAAAATTAGTATTGACATAGTATTAAATAAGTGTTTGATGATTGTTGATTGCCATTTTGGAGACAAAGTGCATTATCAAACATCAAGCACCTAAGTTTGAGTGCCTCATGCCCTTTAGGGCAAGCATGAAGAGTTAATTTGGACAAAATAAATTTAAGTGACTCTTTTTTTACATATATTTAAATCAACTTATGTGTTCCTTATTAAAAGTTCCTCTCATAATTTTTTTATTGCGAATTTTGTCATCAATGTTTTACAATTTTCATTTCATAAAATTAATTTAAATTAATAGCTTAATTTTAAAAAATTAAATAAAATTTTAGCTTAAATATAAAATTTTATATTAATATTAAAGTATTGTGTTTATAAAATAAATTAACAAAAATAACTAATATATATATATATATATATATATATATTAAAAACACTAAAAACGTAAAAGAATTACATAGAAAAAACTTTATACTCTAAACACGTAATTTAAAAAATAAAATAAAACTGATTCGACGACAAATTAAACCAAGCCTAACTGCTTAAATATTGTTGAAATGATCAAATACATTGTGTTTTGTTTAATATTACAGTTCAATATTGCTGTAATTTTGAAATTTGAAATGAATAAAATTATTTTATATTAATATTTTAAAATAATTTTTTATTTATTTTAAGACCAATTTTAATAATTTTTTATTATAAATATACTTAAAGGTTTGGACCAGGACAACATTTTGGGTAGAAGTACAGATATGGAAAAAAAATATTTAATCCTTATATATTCAATAAAACAGGGACAGTTCGGTAAATTTACCTCTTTATTTATATTTATATTTAGTTTTTGCTGAGATTTTTTTTAAAAGTATTCACCGAAAATGAAAATAAAAGATTAGATGGACTGAAATTTTATTATAAAATAAAATAAACTTAAACATTCTAGTTTCTTGATTATTAAATGAGACTTTTATTATGAAAAAATTAAGTATAAAGGTTGTTTTAGTTTATAAAGTAAAGCCATTTATGTGTTAAAAAAGCTAGTTTATAAATTAGTTGAAAATTGATAAATTTGGTAAAAGCTTATATAAGAAGTTATACACTGAATTAAAAAAAAGTACAAAAAAGAAGAAGTTGGACATTGAATGCTCAAAACAATGAATAAAAGAAATAATGGTTTAGAGCATGAAATTAGTTTATTAAATTGAAAAATGCATAATATTAAAATAATGTAACAGAACATATATATTATCACCTTAAAGATTAAGACAACAGTTATTAAACTTTATATTATAAAAAAAGTAACTTATAAACAAACAGTTTAAATTAAGAACAAAAAACTGAATATAAAAAAAATAACTTTCCTAAACACACGCAGTAACTCCAAAAATTATATAATTCAATGGACATAGAGAAAAGGACAAGATAGAAAAGGAACTCATAGAAAAATAAAATGTTAGAGGAAAAAATATTCTTAAAGTTTTCCAGTTAATTATTTGATGCTTTTTTATATATTAATATTTGATATGAAGAAAAGTTTACAAATATACTGATAATAAAATATTTGTCTCTTGTATAATTCAAATATCTATTTAAATAACCTTTTTTCCATATTACTCTATATTGCATACATATATGTTTGTTTATTGTAAGCAATAAAATACCAAATTTAAAGTCAATTTTTCTCTAAGAAAGAGAATATGATAAGTGAACAAATTAAAGAATAAAAAAGATGCTTGATGATAAAATATGAATTTATATTTATAAATGTTTCTATATTTTACTGTTTTATTTTAGGGTTTTCTTTATTTCTCAATTATTTATAATTGTGATATTTTTTATTTCCTTAATTGTTAGGAGGAAAAGATGAAAATAAATTATTTAGTAAGTAGGAAAGAAAGAAATATATTTTGGTATATTATTTTTAATCCATTTTTATTTTACCTTGATAAGATGCCATTAATTTGAATTTTGTAGTTACAAGAAACAATTAAAAGGAAAACGCGCGAAAACGTTGACAGAAGATGCTCGCAATTTGGCGCGCTTGTATAAACCTTTTCCCGCGAAAGAAAGCTTATAGATCTCTTCTCTTCTCCATTTCTTCATTGCAGAATCGCATTTTCTTCTTCAACCTTCAAATTCATCTTCATTCTCTTCCCACTCTCGCAACAAAAATGCCAGTTATCGCCGCAAAACGCACGTTGCGATCTCACCCTTCATCGCCTCCCCGCAAATCTCCCCGCCGATGCAAAGCGGCAACCGCCAATTCCTCCCCCAGTGTAATTCCGAAAACCCTAATTCTCCGACAGACGCTCTCTCATCTCTTTCAATTCTGTAATCAACTGATTTCTTGTCGGTCGTTTGCAGGTAAACAAGTTCGGTACCGATGAAAACCAAGCGGATCCGGAAGCTGTGAAACCCAAGTGGAATCCCAAAGGTTTGCAGGTAAACAAGTTCGGTACCGATGAAAACCAAGCGGATCCAGAAGCTGTGAAACCCAAGTGGAATCCCAAAGGTAAGATTTGAGATTCTTTTTCTTTCTCACTGTCTTTTTTTTTGTAGTGGTGAATTCTGATTTTTTTTGTTGACTTAATAATAGATGGCGAGCAAATGAAGGCGGTGAAGCTGGCATTGCACTTGTCTACTGCGCCGTGTTCGGTTGTGTGCCGTGAGGAGGAGCAGAATGTTGTTTTGGAGTTCTGCAAAGGGTGCGTTGAGCATAAAAAGGCTGGGAGTCTGTACATATGTGGGTGTCCCGGAACCGGGAAATCGTTGTCTATGGAGAAAGTGAAGGAGCAATTACTCAATTGGGCTAAGGAGGTACGGCCTAATTGTTGGTTTCATGCTCTTGGTGCTGTTATTGATTGATGATTGTTCACATGTTGCATAGATATTGAAAGTTAATTAGCCCTTGGCTGTTGTTATGCCTAATATGATATATAAATATCTAGTATACTTGTTTGATGTGTTCTTTGACTAATCATGAAGAAGAATACCATGTGTCGTTCTTGCCCGTTAAATATATTTGACTGAAGAAACATACCACTAAAAATAGTTCTTTAACTTTGATTGTTCTATCTAGAGCCATAGTGTGTTTTGTGTTCCTTTGCTAATAAGATATTGCCTATCTGATTTTCAGGCAGGTCTCCCGCTGCCAGATGTTTTATCTGTAAGCTGTACAACTCTTGCCAACACATCGGATATTTTCACAAAGGTATGAATGTTGATGCGCAGTTAATTGAGCTGAAGTTAACATTTTCAGTTGACTGACCTAGCAGCTGTTCTAGCAGATGCTCGGGTTGAACCAAAAACAGGGTAAAAAGGTTTCAGCCTCGCCCCTACAGCAACTTCAGAACATGTATTCTCAGAAATCATCTATCAAGAACATGACGTAAGAAATATATCCCTGCCCTGAACTATGAAACACTACTTTTTCAAATTAAATAAGATATAAACTGACATGTATACTTTTTTTTTTATATTTGGTTGTTATAAAAAAAGTAATGTACTTTCATTGTAACAGGTTGATAGTAGCTGACGAATTAGATTATTTGATAACCAAAGACAGAGCCGTGCTTCATGAACTTTTCATGCTCACCACCTTTCCTTTTTCTAGATGTATATTAATAGGTAAATTTCTCAAAAGTGCAAAACTGTTGTTTCGAGCTTGTGATTAGCTGTCTGGTAATTCAAGACTAATCCTGCTTGTCTTATACAGGTGTAGCGAATGCAATTGACTTAGCTGATCGATTTCTTCCAAGGCTTACATCATTAAATTGTGAGTAAATTTTATATAAAGATTCCTCATTTTATATGCATCTCATTGATAGCAATGGAGCTATCCTACTTATGTACACAATTGGAAACTGTTTTTATTGTTTTTTTTTAATCTCTTTTTTCTGTTTGTTTTGTTCTAGGCAAGCCTGTTGTTGTAAATTTCCAGGCTTACTCGAAAGATCAGCTCCTCAAGATTCTTGAAGAAAGGTTAAAAGTAAGATTATTGTTATTAAACTTAGGTCATAGTGTTGTTCTTCTTCATCTTTAATCATGACTACTGGAAGACAATAGGCATTTGGATGTCCTGTTAAAATAATTTCTGACTTGTTGGAAGAAAAAATGTGGAGCAAATGCTGCATTTCTCCTTGTTGAATACTTTTGTTAATAACTTTTTGTTTCACCACCAGGAACTTCCTTACACCGTCTTTCAACAGCCAGCCCTGGAACTATGTGCTAGGGTGAGTCCAATATACTTGAAAATATAATGCTAGACCATGCTACCTTTTTTATTCTTTACATGCCATTTTACTATTATGAATTTGACATTGAAATATCAGCTAACGGCAAAAGAATAAAAGTGCTGTCGTAATTCATCTTGAAATAATATTTATGTGGAGCCTAATTAGCACTGGTCTTTGCAGAAAGTTGCCGCAGCTACTGGAGACATGCGGAATGCGCTTTCTATATGCTGGTCAGTTATTTTATTATTATTATTATTATTTGCCCCTTTATTCCCATGAGACGATGAATAAGTGCAATACAAGATTTTTCATAAAATATTCATTTTATTTAGAGAAAAAGTAGGAATGGAACTTAACTACAAGTCCCGAATCCTACCTAGTTTTTGTTTGAGTTTAAAATTTAACAGTATTTGAACATGGAATATTCGCAAGGGATTAAACTGCAGTTAGTTTAAATAATAACTGATCAATACAGTAAAATGTATTTGATAAGAGGAAATAAACTAGGATAAGGGGACTTAGTCGGGGTTGTGTGATTAAATTGAGGTTTCAGTTAAAGTTCCCTGCTCTCTAGTATTTGAAGGGTTATACTTCCATTAGATTCTTCATCAATAGCTGCATTCTTGTATCTTTCTGGTACATAGCCAGGAATTGAGAGTTCCAGTTACTATGTCCCAATTTGCTTAGTCAATTTAGCTAGAGCAAAATCCAGCAACAGAACAACTTTAATAGTGTTTTTCCCTTTCCAGGAGTGCAATTGAGATGCTTGAAGCAGAAATTAGAGAATCTGCCTGCAACTTGAGTAATTCATTGGAAGAGATATCATTCTCCAAACAAAATCTCCCCACAGCTCCTGATTTTTTGAAAAAACGTGAATTTGATACTGTAAGTGTTCAATAATTCGTTCCTCATTTGATTCATTAATAGGTTTGAGTATATTTCGTCAAGTTGTATTCTAATTTTTTAGATTCAGTGGTTGCTCTCAGGTGTTGTCATGAAATCGATACTTTAATTTTAGTCTGATTTGACTTATCAGTTATCTTAGGTATAGGCAACTTAGTTCCGTAATAGCATCTGTGCACAATTTGTTATAGTTGCAATGAATCATTTCATTTCATCAGATCAGAGTCTATTATTAAAGCATTGTTAAAGGCATCAGAGCACCACTACACAACATTTTTTTGTATCAGCCACTACATAGCAAATTTAGATTTATTAAATGAGTAAAGTTCTTCTATTATTTATTCATCCTACTTTTAACTAAAGGTCTAAGATTTTCAAATTAAATTGCAGGTAAGGACTGATCATATGGCTCGTGCCTTGTCCAAGACTTATAGATCACCGGTGGTGGATACAATACAATCTCTGCCACATCATCAGCAGGTAACTTGAAAAATGAATGTGCTATGAACTGTAGTGCTAATGCTTCCCTTATTACTGGAACTAACATCTTTTCATATGCCTTAGATGCTATTGTATGTATGATGAATAGGCTAATTTCAGTCTTGATTATTATAACAAAACTATTGCCAAGTATTCAAAAGTTTGAATAGCAAAATATGAATGTGAAGTGTCTCATTAGGGCTCTTAAATACATCAGCAAAAGACAATAAATTCTGCCAGTATAATATCGATTTTATACCTTTTTTCCAATGAAAAGTTGGAAGTTGGGACCTTTGATCAACCAAGTGAATTGTGACAAGTTCAAAGTCAATGAAGGGAAGTTAACTTTGTATGATATTAAGGATAGGTAGTTTGAAAAGCCATGTTTAATCGAATACTCAAACTAACCTAGCTGCATAAACACCTTTCATACTAGGTATTGGCTCTAACTTTTTCCTGCATCTGTATTATTTGCAGATTATACTCTGTTCTTCTATGAATCACTTTCGTGGAGCCAAGAAAGATACAATCCTCGGAGAGGTATGCTTCACACACTTACAAGGGTTTGGTCCATTCTGAGTTATATATTGGTTTCTAAATTGAAAAATATTGATGGGATGATGCAGTTGTATAAATCGTATGCGGGGATATGCAGATCATCTTTAATTCCTCCAGCAGGAATCTTAGAATTTTCAAACATGTGCAGAGTGTTAAGTGACCAGGTATTTAAAACAATTTGTTTCCATTCTGTATTTGTAGATTTAGCATCCTGCAACTGATGAATTTTCATAGTCAAGTGTTGCAGTGAGGGAAAGTGATACTGAGTAAAATGATGAAACATATATTGTAACTGCAGGGTCTTATTAAAGTAGGACAATCTCGAGAGGATAAATTAAGAAGAGTGTCGCCCAAAGTAAATGAGGGTGATATTACTTTTGCATTGCAGGTAGTCTTTCAGTTTCTTAAGATCTTATATAATTTCATTTTCATTGTTCCTTAATTTAATTGACATTTCGAGATTCTTAGTTGATCTTAAACTGTTTCTCTGCCACTCAAATTCCTTTTACGCAGGGAATACGGTTTTTTCAAAACTGTCTTAAATGATTCTTCTGATAGACGGGTAATTTTCATTCAACTTGACGTGAGATCAAAGATTCTTCCTTGGATTAAGGTTGGAATTTGTTTAACGTGCTTTTTCTTCCTTAGATTAATTTTACATGCGTCTATTGTCTTCTTCCCTCTACACATTGTTTTAATAACTTGTTTTCTACGCAGATAAGTTCGTTTGGTTCAAACCGGTGTCTGCATTATATTAAGTGGTATACTCGATTCAAGCATGGAGTTGAAATCACTTGGGCAGATTTTTCCCCAAAAAAGCAAAAGCTATTAGGGTATATTATTTATGCATTTTTTTTATTTTGTAAAGAACCGGATTGGGCGGGATGATTTATGTGGCTTACCTCAGGCAGTTGTGGGATAAGGTTGTATTTTCTCAAGAGAAAAAATAGCAATAGATTCATTAATTTCATACTAATAATTTTTTTGTTGAAATGACATTGTAAGAAATTCCCCAAATAGTTGCAATAAATCCAAAGTTAGTTTGAGAATATAGTGAATTAGAAGTGAGTTAAGAGTAACTAAATATCGTGGGATGAGTACATTAAGTTTCAAACTAAGTGATTCTTGCCTGAAGAGCAGTTAAAATAATCCAAATTTCTGAAGAACATTTTCAACCATATATGTTTAGAATTATAATTAAAATTTCATATAATTATAGTCACCAACAAAAGTGGGCAATAATTTGGATGGATTTGAATTGGATCCAATCTGACCACCCTAATTTGAAATAAGGCAACAGCAGAAGAAGGACTATGACATGCAGGTATTAAAATGATGATGAAAACATAAGTTTGTTGAAATATGGTTGTTGTCTAAGCTGTACAACCATTCCAAATTTGGTTAATCCCTACGCCAAATTTGAGTCTCGTTTTTCTTGAACTGTGGTGATGATGCCAAAAACGAATTTCATCATAACTAAGGGTGGACAAAAAATTCAATCCATAATTATTCATATTCATGGATTTATTTTAAATCCAAATCCATATTTTTGAATTTTAAATCCAATCCATTTAATTGGATATGGATTAGATATTGGATACACTTTTGGATTATCCAAATTGTATTTTGGGATAGATTGTGACTTGGCCCGATCCAAGGTAAGCCAAGACAATCCAGCTGATATTGAGTTGAGCGGGCTTGGGTTGATATCTAATCGAACAGTCCTGGGCCCATATTGAGTTGAGCGGGCTCGGGCTAATTTCGAGTTGAGTGCACCTGGGTCGTTGTCGAGCTGAGCATTCTCGAGTCGATGTTGAGCTGAGCATTCCCGAGTCGATGTCGAACCAAGCTAGCCCAGGTCGATGTCAAGTCGAGCTGGCCCGGGTCCATATTGAGTTGAGCAACCCGGGCTGATGTCGAGTCGCCGGGCCTGTGCCGATGTCGAGCCGAACAACCCAGACCAATGTCGAGCTGAGTAAGCCCAAGCCGATGTCAAGCCGAAGTCGAGCGGAACGGGCCCAGGCTAATGTCGAGTCTCCCGGGCCCAGGTCGATGTCGAGTGGAGCGAGTCTGGGCCAATGCCGAGTCTCCTAGGCCCGGATCGATGTCGAGCTGAACGGGCCCAGGCCAATGTCGAGTTGAGCAAGCCCGGGCTGATGTCAAACTAAACAGGCTCGGGTCAATGTCGAGTCTCCCAAGCCCGGGCCGATGTCAAGTTGATTGGGCCTGGACCAATGTCGAGTCGATCGGGCTTGAGCCAATGTCAAGTCTCTCGGGCTTGGGCCGATGGCAAGTCGAACGGGCTCGGGTCGATGTCGAGTGGAACGGGCCCGAGTTAATGTCAAGTTGATTAGGCCCTGACCAATGTCGAGTCTCCCAGGCTCGGGCCAATGTCGAGTCTCTTGAGCCCATCCGATGTTGAGCCGAACGGGCCCAGCCTGATGTTGAGTCTCCCGGGCCCGAGCCAATGTTGAGCTGAGCAAGCCCGGGCTAATGTCGAGTCGAGCGGGCTAGAGTCGATGTCAAGTCATCTGGGCTCGGACCAATCTCGAGTTGATTGGGCTTGGGCCAATGTCGAGTCGATCGGGCCTGAGCCAATGTCGAGTCTCCCGGGCTTGGGCAGATGGCAAGCCAAACGGGCCCGGGTCAATGTCGAGTGGAACGACTCCGAGTTGATGTCAAGTCGATTGGGCCCTGACCAATGTCGAGCCGAACGGGCCTGAACCAATGTCAAGTCTCCCGAGGCTGGGTCGATGTCGAGTCTCCTAAGCCTGGGCCAATATCAAGTCTCTCGGGCCCGGGCCGATGTCGAGAGGAGCAGGCCTGACTCTATGTCGAGTCGATTGGGCCCTGACAAATGTCGACTCGAGAGGGTCCGGGTTGATGTCAAGCCGAGCGGTCTCGAGTCGATGTCGAGTCGTTCGGGCTTGGATCGATGTCGATTCGTCCGGGTTCGGGCCGAGTTTAGTCGTCCGGGCTCGAGTCGATGTCGAGTGGAGCGGGCCTGGATCGATGTCGAACCGAACGGGCCCGGGCTGATGTCGAGAGGAGCAGGCTTGGGTCTATGTCGAGTCGATTGGGCCCTGACAAATGTTGAGCCGAGAGGGTCTGAGCTGATGTCAAGCCGAGCGGTCTTGAGTCGATGTCTAGTCGTCCGGGCCTGGACCGATGTCAAGTCGTTTGGGTTCGGGCCGATGTTGAGTCGTTCAGACTCGAGTCGATGTCGAGTGGAGCGGGCCCGGGTCGATGTCGAGTCGTTTGGGCCCTGGCTAATATCGAGGTGAGTGGGCCTGAGTCGATGTCGAATCATCCAGGCTCGGGCCATTGTCGAGTCGTCTGGGCCCGAACCCATGTTGAATCGTCCAGGTCGTGGCTCATGTCGAATCGATTGGGTTGGGTCGGTGTCGAGTCGAGCTAGGCCGAGCCAATGTTGAGCTGAACGGGCCTGGGCTGATGTCAAGTGGAACGGGCCTAGGTATATGTTGAGTTGATTGGGCCTTGTCCAATGTCGAGTCGTTCGGGCCCGGATCGATGTCGAGTTGTCCGGGCTCGAACTGATGTCGAGTCGTCTGGGTTCGGGCCAATGTGGAGTTGGCCTGGGTCGATGTCGAGTCGATTGGGCCCTGGCTAATGTCGAGTCAATCGGGCCCAGGCCGATGTTGAGTCGAATGGGCTCGGGCTGATGTCGAATCATCCAGGCTCAGGCCATTGTTGAGTCGTCTGGGCTCGGGCCGATGTTGAGTAGTTCGGGCTTGAGCCGATGTTGAGTCGTTCGAGCTTGGGCTGATGTTGAGCCGTCCGGGTCCGGGTCAATGTCAAACTGAGTTGGTCCGCGTTCAGGTTGAGTCGGCTTAGACCCGGTTTGAACCAAATTAGTCTGTGTCCAGATAAAATGGATTTAATGTAATTGATAAAATGGATTTAATCTAATTAATAAAATGGATTGAATCTAGATTTAATCCACTGAATTTAAAAAATTCCATTTAAATTTTATCTAGTTAGAATTGATATAAATTTTAAATTTTTGGATTTAGATTAATTTTAAAAAATTCAATCCATGAAAATTAAGAGGCCAGGATTTGCCCACATCCACATGAAGGTTATTGCAACAATCTTCACTAGTTGTCTCATTGCCATAAAATATATCAAAATATGTTTGATCAGCACAGTACTGTGGATGCAATTTGCAGCACAATCTGTCAAATAATCTTTGTATGATGGGCTTGGAATTGGAGCCTCAAGATGTTGATATTAAACTCCTGTTTTTATGGCCATGGAGATAATCAGCATTAGCCACAAGTTCTTAATGCTACCCATCACCCTTTCAACACTAAATTTCTGTCATGTGGTTACTTTAATGCTTTCTGGCTACTAATCACTGAATAATAAACTATATTTATAGTTCAAAGTTTAGGCTTAATTAATGTTTACATGAATCAGTTTTGTAATTCATGAACCAAACACAATATTTTAACTGTTCTTATAACTTAATGCTAACCTTTCCAGTTTTGTTTCATCTGTTCCAACGTTTTTATCTTCATTTTTTACCTTAGCAATCATCAACTTAAAGTTGCAATTGAAAACTACAGTTAAATGATTTGCAAAACATTTCATTTCCAATTGCCACTTTATATTATTGTACCGCAAAACGAGTTTAAGATTGAGATTTAACGATTACAATAAATTCACAGTAACAACACCAATAATTTCGCAATAACAGTACCAATAAATTCTCAGTAACAGTACCAATAAAATAAATAACATGATTCTTTCTTTACAAATTTTTATTTATTTTTATTTGCTATAAAATAAATCACAACAGAATCAAACATATAATATAATTCGTTATTTCAAAATCAATAAAATTAATTTCTTAATTCAATCTAACTAATTAGCCATTAGAATAAATTATATTTATATCAAACATATAATATAATTATTATTTTAACATTAATAAAATTAATTTCTTAATTCAAAATATTAATACCAAAAATCTAACTAATTAGACCCAATTTAAAAATTAATTTATAATTTTTTAATATATAAAATAATATATAATTTAATTTATAGTAACTAATTATTTTTTATCTTTTAAAATAATTTCATTTTAATAATTTTGTTTACTATAAGTTCATTTGAGAGTCTCTTTCTAAGTAATATTAATCTAGAAAGAACTCACAAAGAGGGACAATGCTTTGCAAATATAAATTTATTGAACTTCTTAAAAAAAGAGACTATAGAGTATCATATCAATAAATGAATTATGTAGATGAAGTTGGATTTCAACTTCTTCATCAACCTCTCAAAGAGAGTATGATGCTTAGATACTCATTGTTGACTCTTACAAATTGTTATGTAAAGTTATATATGAGACTCTAACCCACAACATGTATTTATGAAATGTTTAACTCAAAAAATATTTTTTTAATTTTTAACAATTTTAATATAATTTAAAAAATGATAAATGCTATGGTTTTTGAAAAACTAATAACTTATTGTATAAGTTTTTATATATTATGATTATAAAAAAAATTATATATAATAAAAAATATTTAAATTATATATGTAGCAACATTTTTTTTAACAAAGAGAACCCCTCCCCAGCACGCACCATTCTTTTTCTTTCTTCTTTCTCCCTCCATCTCTCTTTTTTATCTTCTCTCTTAATTTCTCACTCCATACCTCAACTATTTTAGAATCTGATTGCTGTAGCTGAGTAGTTAAGAAACATTTCTATCCGATCAGAATTTCAAATATAGTAGGTTCATTTTTGCTCTAAAGATCTTTGTTCTTTGTTTTTTCGTAGGATTAAGTCATCAATCTTGGTGGGGTCAGTTGAGAAGATTAATCCTTTCAACTTATTCTACTATATACTGAATTTTTATTTTGTTTGGATAACTTGCATTAGGCCCGTAAATCTTGAAGTTTATCCAGACTGTGGGGAATAAAATTCTAGAAGTTGCTTGAAAAACAAACAATTAAGGTAAGGGAAACTAAATTTAAGTTTTTAATAGCACCCTAGGCTAGAAGATCTGAATATGGAGGGGACATGGTCCCAAGTTTCATTTTCTCTTGCAGGGATTGTTAGTTGATAAAATTGTTTGATTTTAGTTGCGTGAACCTGTATAAATATTATATTTTGATAGTTTGAAAGTTAAATATTGTTTTGATGTTGGAAAGGTTCTTGAATGTTCTGAATTTTTAAATGTTATGTGATTGAATGATATGTTTTATATATGAATGATGAAAATTGTATGAAATTGATGTCATACATTTGGGATAATGTATGAGTTGTTGTTTGATGGTACATTAAGTATGAAAAACCTATGTTTAACAGAGATCCTCTGTCTTCACTGATGATCTAAGTCATGTAGATTAAGATATGAGTTCATACACACCGAGTTCCATTGTAGACACTCGGTATTGGATGTTTGAACTTACCCTGATCCTTTCTATTGGATTCGTTGGTAATCTTTGAATCAGGTGTTAGTCTCTGGTAGAGGCATACTTAATGAGTCTTCCAGAAGACGAAGTGAGATTGAAAGGAAATCCAATGATTGTGATTGAAAATAGATCTATGTGTGGTCTATATGAATGATGAAATTGGTATTGAAATTTTACATGAAATCATTTAAAGAAATGTTTATAAATTATTAGTCTAAATTTGTTCTATTTCCATGAATTATGTTATGGATTTTCTTTGCATTAGGTTACCCTTGTTTTTTGGGGGTGGGGCTCTGATGGAAGGAAGATCGCTTGGGCTTCTTGGGATAAGGTGTGTGAGCCTCGGGATTCTGGAGGTCTTGGAATCATTGATCTTAGGAAATTTAACTTGGCTTTATTAGGAAAGTGGATTTGGAGACTGGGTACGGATAAAGGAGGTTTGTGGAAAGAGATTCTTGATTCTAAGTATGGTGGTTGGAGAAGTTTGAGAGAAGGCGGTAAGTCTAGTAGGGGCTCTCTCTGGTGGAAAGATTTGAAGGAGGTGTGGGATTCAGAGGGTTGGGGTAGAAGTTTTGAAGATGGGTTTAAGTGGAAAGTGGGGGATGGTAAGGGGATTTCTTTATGGGAGGACAGTTGGTTGAGCTGTGGTACTTTGAAGGGAGTTTTTCCGAGACTTTTCTCTCTAAGCTCGGCTAAAAAGCAAAAATGGCTGAGCTTGGGTATTGGTATAATGGTGAATGGGTGTGGAATTTGGACTGGCGTAGATCCTTTTTCGACTGGGAGAAGTCTTTGGTGGAACAGTTGTTTCAAAGTTTGCAAGAGGTGAAGTTGGTTTTTGGGGAGGCGGACAGTTGGGTCTGGAAGATTAGGGAGAGTCAAACTTTCTCAGTCAACTCTGCCTATGTTCAGGTAAGGCGGGTTAGAGGAGGGGAGTATTCTCCTGTGTATAGTAAGTTGTGGAGGTGCAAAGCCTTGCCATCTGCTTTGTTCACTGCTTGGAGGGTGTTGGAGAATAGGATTGCCTCTAGGGTTAACTTGGTAAGGCGCGGAGTGGCGGTAGAAAATCTCTTGTGTTGTTTGTGTGGGGAGGAGGAGGAGGAGTCATCTTGTTCTTTGTTTGCAGGTTTGCTTGGCGTGTCTGGTGTCTGTGCTTTAAGTGGTTTGGTGTGTCGTCTGTAATTCACAAGGACCCTAAGTCAAATTTTTCACAATTCAGGATGAGTCAGACTTCTGTTTCGGTTAACAAAGTTTGGGGTACAATTTGGGTTGGCATTGTGAGCAAAATCTGGAAACATAGGAACTCGGTCATCTTCAATAGAGGTGTGGCAGATGTGTCTGAAGTGTTCGCTTCGGTGCAAGTAAAGGTATGGTCTTGGATTTATGCAAAGTCTCGTTCTGCTTATTTCCCTTATTCTAGTTGGGTTTTAAATCCTTTGGCTTGTATGAGGTTGATTCATTAACATTGGTTAGTGTTAGTATGGTTATCCCTTTGCTAATTTGGTAGGCGTTCTAATAGGAGACTGGAGTCAAGTATTTCTGTATAAGGGTTGGACCACACCTGAAGTGGTTCCTATTTATTTATTTATTTTATTGCTGATAAAAAAAAAATGAGAAAGATTTCATAATAATTGAGTCAGCAAGACCCTCGGCATTCCTCATCCATGAGTTGCATTACCACAATCATAATTTGTTTGCAGATTGATATTGATATCATGAATTCATTAAGCATGCGTGTGTTAAAGCTTTTATTAGACAATATTCCTGTTGCATTCATTTAGTTTTTATCAATATGTTAAATTAAATTTAATAGAAATAACAAAAACTTTCGTTTAATAATTTATATATCTAACTAAACTTTAAACATATATGTCTGATTATTTATGTGTTATTCTATATTTAATACTTGATTATTAATTTTGTAATATAATATAATTAAAATAATTATTTGAATGTATATACACACACAATTATACACGTCTATTTAATATTCTCAAAATATTAAATTAGTCTAACCATACTAGCTCGGTTGTGTTTTTAGAAATCAATGATGGGTCGTGTTTTTAGAAATCAATTGTATTTTTAGAAATCAATGATGGGTCAAATTAATCGAGTTGATTTATTTTTTCATCTTTAATTAAATATTAAATTTTATTAGATCTAAAGTCTTTATTTTCTGTCCTCGCATGATGCTAATATTTTAATTTTAAATCTGTAAAATAATATGATTAGAGTCACTATTATAGTAATATAATGAGGCTTCATCACTTTTTTTTAATGTGTCTGTGTCAGACAAATGGATCGGACACCAAATACGACGACTCGTCGTATGACACTTATATGTATCGATAAAGTGTCTAATTCAAAAAATATTTGTTGAATTTTTGACAATTTTAACAAAATTTAAAAAAAAAATACATTAATTTTTAAAATCTCAAATTTATTGTATAAATTTTTAGTATAATTATAAAAATAAGGAACAAATCATTTTGAACTAACCATGAAAAACAAACATTTTTCTGTTAAAAAAACTGAAATACACATAAATCATTATTGTCAATTTATATAATTTATAATTATATAATATATAAATTTGTATTCCCGTATTCTATATTTTAAAAATTATACGTATTTTTGTGTCGTGTCAGTGTCTATGTTAACTCCACTATTGTTTTATTTTGAAAAAAATGTTAATAACTTAAAATAGAAGAGATACATAAAATACTATTGATATTGATATTCGAATAATTAGAACATAAAAGTGAGTAATAATAATGATCCATCCAAAACAATAACTTATTAGTTTAATAGAAAAATTGTGAAAAAATATAAATAAACGTACACAATATTTATTCCAAATAATGCAACATTAAACGAATTACATTAACATGTAAGTATTTAAATGACCAAATTTCAATTTATTTAAAGACGATGAATTAAAGTGCAATTAATCATTCTACCAAAAATAAATACAATTATTCCAAATTTAGGTCTTATTTTGTGTAAAATGTGGAAATCTCAAAACGAGACTCTTTCCATACATCCTCAGCCAGTTTTTGTCAATGAAACTTTGTTGAACTATCAATCAAATACTGTTTAAATGATGAAGGGTGGTTACATTCATTCCAAATTTGTTTACTCCTTTGCAAAATTTGGGGTTTATTTTCTTTAGATCCTCGTAAGTTGATAACATATGTTGTTAATGTGTCGTGACATTGTTTTCCCACTTCACGAATGTTGTTGCAACAATTCTGGGTAATTGTTTCATTGTCAAGAAACATCGTACCAAACATGTAGAGATCATCACATGGTGGATGCAACTTTAGTATACAATCAGTTAAGAGTTTTTCATAACTGTTCATAGGTGAGATAGGACCCTCGTATGGATCAAAATCTTCATATGAAATGCTTGGTTTCACCAAGGAATTCACAATGGCCAAGAACATCATCATTTCACAAAGTTTAATGGATGCTGCCATGACCTTTTAACCAATGAAATTTGTTGAGGCTTAGAAATTCACTTTCTTCGTAATAACAACATAATAAAATTCTATTTATGGTTGAAGTTTTAAGGTTTTTCTAACGTTTATGTGCATGAGTTTTTGTAACTAATGAAACATACCAATATTTTAAATGATATTAATTAAGTATTGTAATAACGCTTGGAATTTTAAATTACAAATATATAAGATGTTATTTAAATTTAAGATATCATACCTATAAAGTTTGAGTGAAAGAGATTTATCACTATTAAGATAAACTTATATATTAAGATGTGAACTTTAAGTTTAATTTAATCTTATTTAATTGATTTATGAAGTGAGGGTTACACCCATTTCTATATTAATAAATATTTTTATCTCTAGTTGATTAGAGATTTCCAACACACTCCTCTTGCCGAAACACCAAACTCGTACATTAATTAAGTTTACTAAACTCTTGTTAGGATAGATAAACTATAAATGACTCTAATATCATATTAATAAATATCATATTAATAAGTGAACTTATAATTCAACCTTATAAAATTAGCTTATAAGATAAGGTTAATATATTAATAATTTTTTTTATATCTAGTCGGTGTGTGATCTCCAAAACCAAATAAATTTGTATTCATCAATAAGATTCTCACACTAGTATAAAATTTAAATTGACATCTTTGTTAAATATGAATAGAATCTTTATCAATTACACAAGCGTTTGGTAATTGTGTTTGTGCCTACTAATTTAATACTTACATATTTCTTATTAATAATATATTTGTATTTCTTTAAAGAAAAAACAAGATTTTTGCATAATATTCCACTCAACGTATGGTTAATAATTTGAGCAACATTTAATAATTATGGGTAGTAAATTAATACGCCTCCATTAATTATGGTTAAGAACAAATATAGTTTTTCGTTCAAATGGCAAAATAGGTTGAGTTGCTGGATAATAGAATGTCAAATCGGTTCGTGGCCCAAAATTGTTTGGGCTATTTCTTTCTACACCTCCCTAATATCTCCTAGAACTGCATAGACCAAATAAAAATATATTTTTGTTCTTAAAAATATACATTCTATATTTTACAATTTAGATTTTTTTTATTTATACCTGTAAAATTTGGAAAATATTTTTGGATTGAAATAATTTTCGGATTTTACAATCCGAAATACTTTTTCTTTAAAAGAGTATATTCTAGATTACAAAATTTAGAAAGATATTTTCAAATTTAAAAATATCTTCTAAATTTTATAATTCAAAAATATTTTTTAAATTTTATAATTTAAAAGATATTTTTTTAAAGAAACTTTATAGATTATAGTATTTGGGAAGGATTTACAATGGACAAATACCTTCCCAATTCTCCAGATTCTATAATTTAGAGTTTTTTTACCATCTATTTCAAAATGAAAAATATTAATATAACAAAGAATATTTTAGCATTTTAAGAAATACTAGGTGCTCAGAAAGTTATGGAATTACGTAAACAAACAATCAATTATTTGTGGTGGTCCAGTATTTATAGATTGTTCAAATTATATACATATTTTTCAGACAATTTTTTTTCCTAATAATTACTGTTGTAGTGAATAATTGAGACACATAGAAAGAGTTGAAGAGTTCTATCTGCACCAAAATACTCTGATTGGAAACATAAAATAAATATATTCTCTCTGTTCTCCATCGAACAAATAGAAATTATATTACTTTTGGATAAATTTAATCATTTTTTAGCATGATCTAATTAAGTTCAATTCGAGCATAATCCAAAAAAAATAAAAATATAAGACCTTGTTCATAAAGTTAAAATTGAATTGAATTTTTTTTATCTAATTTATTATGATTCCTCATTCACGTTAAATAGAGTAATTTATTAGTATCTTAAGTATACGAGAGCCATCCATACAAAACATAAAAATACATTTTTATCCTTCTTATGTCACTTTCATAGAATACTTTATGAATTATGTAATCTGAACACGTATTTGAAAAAAAACTTCCGGATTATATAATCCGGAAGCTAAAAAAGACTTCCGGATTACATAATCCAGAAACTAATCATGCATATGGAAAATGCTTAAGGATTATGTAATCCAGAAACTAATTACGAATTTGGAAAAAGACTTTCAAATTACATAATCTAAAATATTACAGGGGTATTTTTGGAAATATAAAAATTTATGGAGGTGAGAAAAAAATATATGGAGGTGCAGGAAGAAACAGCCAACACATAAAATATAATTTAATGTCCATCCAATAACAAACACTACAAGAAAATCATTAAATAAAAATTAATTATAGAAATAAAAAATAATTAGTTGCTACATTAATAAAATTAAATACTATTTTAGAGAAAAAAAATTATTAGTATCTAAATAAGTTTCTATTATTGATAAATAATTTCTAAATTAGTATTTAATTAATTATCTAAGTTTTATCTACCAATTATTTAAATAATTGGTAGCTAAAACTTAGGTAGCTAATTAGATACCAATTTAAAAATTATTTATTAATAATAGAAACTAATTTAGATATCAATATTTTTTTTAAAAATCTTTAAAAAATATCTAAATTAATCAATATAAAAACTAGTATTTTTTTAAAAATTTAATTTATATTTAATTATTTTCTAGTAAAATATTCTTTCCATCTTTATATGTTTTTCTATAACTTTTAAATTCATTAAGTAAGTGAAAGATAATTTTTTTTCTTGTCACTATTACTTCTAAATTCATTGAACTATAGTTAAAAGGATTACATAAATTGGTTAAGCATATCGTATGGATTATATATAAATTTTTAACATGTTTTTAAAGGATAAATTTTTAAACTCTCATGTAACTATTCTCTAAAAACTTGTACCAGTTTTAACACAATTTTCATAAAAAATAGAAGTGATTAATTATTCCAAAAGTAATTTTAAAGAGTATTTTTTCATCTATATACTTTATTTATTTTTAATGTTTTAAAAATATTTTATAAGTTATTCTTATATTATTAATGATGAATTAGAAGTTAATTCTTCTCACATAACTACTAATAACAAGTTAAAGAGGTTTTAACAATGTTAGACACAACTATTAATATTTGAAAATTTTGAGTGGACAGAAAAGTGAATAATTTGGTCCTAACATAATTTATTTTATAAAAAGTGAGCACCAATGAATCTTCCAAAATCACTTACTTGAAATAACATAAACTATTATACAATTAATTGATGGAAAATAATAGTTAAACAAAAATCTTACACAGAAAACTTTTCTGAGGAAAAAAAAAACTTACCCAGAAATAATATGAAAAATGTATTTTCAGAAGTTTAACCTATAGAAAAATTTAGCTACCTTTCCAAAATCTGAACATTATGCTGTCACTGTCTCATAGCTAAATTAGGCTATTTCTGAACCTTTCATATGAGGCAAGTGGCAGAGTGTCTTCAAAGCTTCAAACAAATATCTGATAGCAACTTGCAAGCCAATTAATTTCAAACTACAAATGGAATCTGTATTCAATCCAAACATTACAAAACAATCATTTTTTTTTGTCACAGGTGAAAAAGAGGATTCTGTTTAGAGATAGTTTAGTGCAAGCATAAAGTTTCAATTTTTATTTTAATAATTTTTATATATTATATATTATATATTAAAAGAAGTAAATTTAAATCCAATTTATTAATATATTGAGGTGGGCGAGATGTGTATAGTGATATCTAATATAAAAATATTATTATAAAAAATCCAATTTATTAATACAAAATTATAATTTATTAAAACAAAGTCAGGTTTGTAAAATCACTAACATAAACCTGAAATAAAAACCGATTTTAGAGACAAAAAATAATTAGTTGTTATAATAACTAAATTAGAGATCATTTTACAAATTAAAAAAAAAAATGATTTCTAAATTAGTTTTTATTATTATTAAATGATTTCTAAATTAGTATCTAATAGCAACTAAGGTTTTAACTATCAATTATTTAGTTTCTAAATTTGGTAGCAAAAATCTCTAAGTTGCTAATTAGATACCAATTTAGAAACCATTTAACAATAGTAGAAACTAATTTAGAAACCAAATTTTTTTTAATCTATAAAATGGTATCTAATTTAGTCATTATAACAACTAATTATTTCATGTTTTCTTGTAGTGAATGATGATTTTTATTTATATATTGTAATTTATATTGTAACAATTATTAAATAACAACTAATTTTAAAAATAAAGAAATTAATTATTATATTAACTTAGTTAGATACTATTTTATAAATTTAAAAATTATTAATAAATAAAGTAATTTTTATTATTAATAAAAATTTATAAATTAATATTAAACATTAGTTATTAATATTTTAACTATTAATTATTTTAAATTTAAATTTAATCTTTATATGAACTAATTTAAAATATAAAATAACTAGTTCATACAAAAGTTAATTTAAAATTTAAAATAATTAATAACAAAAATATTAATAATTAATGTTTCATATTAATTTAAAATTGTTATTAATAATAAAAACTATAAATTACAATAATTTTTAATTTATAATACAATGTCTAACTTAATCAATATAAAAATATTTTTTTAAAATTAATTTCTATTTTAATGATTTTTTATAATGATAATTTTATCTTTGTTAATGTGAAGGGTTAAAAACATAAAAAAGGTGTTTGAAATTACCTTCAAGTCAGACTCTTATTTTCAACTATTTAACGTGGGTATTTGATACAATTAGTGATAATGAGATTCAAAGCGAGTCTTTTTTGAATTGCAAATCCAGATTTAAATAAAATCTGATAATTTTTTTACTTAAAATACATTTTTCACACTCATCATACATAATAGATATAATTATAACTAACAACAAAATCTTCCTAAACAAAATAATAAAATATAAACTAATTTTAAAGATAAAAAATAATTAGTTGCTATAGTGATTAAATTAGAAACTATTTTAAAAACTAAAAATACTTTTGATTTATAAATTGGTATCTAATTAGCTACCAAAGTTTTTGTTACCAAATTTAGAATCTAAATAATTGGTAGTTAAAACTTTGATAACTAATTAGATACCAATCTATAAACTATTTAATAATAATAGAAACTAATTTATAAATCAAAATTTTTTTAGTTTATAAAATGACCTCTAATTTAATCACTATAGTAAATAATTATTTTTGGTTTTTAAAATTAGTTTTTATTTCATGATTTTTTGTAGTGCTATATACAAAATTTGAATCTTATTATTGTGAGATAATTTTTTTTGTCTTATTAGCTGGATCAAGTTTGATTACTGTAATTACTAGACGAATCCAATGATTGAACATATATTTTAAGTGTAGGAAGTAAAATAATGTTTATTATGATCTAAACTAAAATGGTATGGTGAAAGAAGGAAAGTTGGAGGGTGAAAGTTGAAGTAGTAAACGATGGAGAGAATGATGCAGACTAGCATTAAGAAAGCAAGGAGGAAGATATTTTGGGTGGAAGAAAGGCATTTTAGGAAAAGAGATAAGAGATTAGAAGAGAGGGTTTTGGGTGGGAGAGAAAGAGAGAAGAAGAGATAAGAAGATTGAGATTAATAGGTGTTGCATTGTCATATATAACATAACATATCAATTTCTGCATGTCTTTGTCCTAATAAAGATATCTGCATGTGTCCACCCTTCACTGTGTTTTCCTCAACCTTTTCAATTCCTTTCTCTTCTCATGCCTTACTTTATTAATTGCTTTTATCATTCTATTTGCATCTCCTTCTCCATCCACAGATCATTTCCTATCTCTTTCAATTTTTTTTTAAATACATTTCTCACTGCTAATCTAAACCACAGATATATACATCTATATCACATATCCATATCTATTTATTATTCATCACTTAATTATGAACACAAGTTTATCTCAATTTATATCATCAAAACCAACCAATTATATTCATCTATCTATTCTCTCTCTCTCTCTCTCTCTGGTTGAAGGTCTTGGATTAGCTTTATGATTGAAAAAAATAGGTTAGGAAGTGTTAAAAGAGTCTCCTCTATGAGGTAGATTGGATATGATTTAATATTGTTTTTATAATCTTTAATACAAGAAACCTGTGAAAAGTGTGGAGGCAAGCATAGTATTTAGGTTTGTCAATTCCTATACATCCATTCTAGTACAACCTATAGTTTTTGCTGACTAATTTGTTGTGCTCACTCTCCAACTTACTTGCATTAATTTTATTAATATTTTATTATTGTATAGTGTTATTTTGTATATTGAATATGATTAAATAATTTTATCAATATCATACATTTATAGTTATAAATATAAATTTTTATTAAATGATTTATATTAGGGGTCACAATGTGGGCTGATTCATCCCAGATAGACTGTCTCGTGTTTGGTCCGCAAAATGCGGAATATTGGGTTAATCCATCTCGTGCAAGGAGTACATACTCATTTCACTGGTTCACCCTGTATAAGAGGTAACATGCGGGTCTGCCGACCAATCCGCATAAAAAATTAAATTAATATTTTATTAATTATAAAAAAAAACCTATTTCTGCTGTTAAAAAAATAAAATTTTATTCCGGTTTCAATTCATTAAATTAAGATAAAAAAATATAAAGAAATTCAAGTATGAAAATTGTTAAAAGGCTTGATTAAAAATAATTAAAATTTTGTTTTACATTTATTCTCCCTCTGTATGTATGTAAACATATTAGATATCTTGTAAAAGTTTTACTAAAAAATATTTTAATAAAATATTTTTTTTTATATTATTTTTATTAACAAATTTTAAATATATGACTTTAATCCACAATTACTCTTAATATTAACTTCTTTAGATGACTAAAATAAAACATTCTTCTTTTTAGTACATTAAATTAATTTTTAAAAATAAAATAAATGTCACTACAATAATAATGGGCGAGAGTGAGGTATAATTTTTTTTAGATAAAATAAATAATTGTTTTTAATTTATATAGGCTAGCAAGCCAACCCGCCTATGCGGAATGAACCTAAGTGGTCAATGTGCTACATTAGTGAGTGTGCCTCAGATTGTCATCCCTAATTCATATTTTAATATAATTTTTTTATAGTACAATTATTTATTTACATAGAATGAAAATAATAATACATATTTAGAGGAAAAAATAACCAATATTTCAAAGTATGGAAATGATAACCCAGTATGTCATAGGATAACACAAAATTCTTATGGTCGTGGGAGAGTGAGACAAGAAAATTGCATGAATTAGTTAGTAGCAAATATGCAAGTTGAAAGAGCAAGGAGAGTTAGATGATAGGGTGTAGACACACTTCTTTTGTTAAATGTTTTTTTTTTTTAGTTATGGAGAAGTCATAATATGTGTGATGTAATAAGGTTGAAATATCCTTTAAATACTCCATATTTATTTATTCATTCTTTTACTTGTATAAATAGTAAATTATCCGTCTTTAATTTTTTGATAATTGTTATACTTGTAAATCTTTATTTTTATTACAAGATATTAAAATTCGAGATTATAAAAATTATAGATTTATAGATAACCCAAATAATAGAGTAGGTTAAAATGAAACAAATCACATTAACAAGCCTACTTGTTCCATTTAAGAAAAACAAGGTTAAGATGAATTTAGACTTTTTTTTAATATCAACTTTAAAAATAATTATATTCAAGTATAATAATATCAAATAATAATAATAATAATAATAATCATTTAAATATTTATTACCAATATTTTAAAAATTAGACCGGTTAAAATTCTAATTTAATATGCATTTATCGAATCGGTGTTTAAATCTAGGAATAAAGTCAACACATACGGGTCTCACCAATCCTAATTTCTCAATTCGGGCAAATAAACATAGTAATATTTTAAATATTTTGTATATGAGTTGAAATATTTATTAAATATTTCGTTTACTTTTAGGGGAAAAAAAATTAAAATAACATCTAAATAGTATCTATTTAAAAAAAAAATAAATCTAAACTTATTATGTAACAGCTCACCCATTTGAGACCAAATTTATTATTCGTATGAATCATATATATTTTCCAGTTAAATTGATTTATTTGGTCTGATTACAGCATAGGTTATTACTTATTGAGTGTTTTTTTTTGTCTTGTTAAAGAATTTTTTTATATTTTATAATTTAAAGGTTAATATAAATCAATTTAATGATGTAATTAATACAAAAGTAAAGGAAAAAGAGTTATAATAATGTATTATATAAATTGTATAATTAAAGAAATATGGCTTATAAATATCTTATAGCTTTGGGTTTATATAGTGAGCGTATGCAAATTTGCTTTCTATACTTAAGTTTTTGTAATACAACCAATATCTTTCGTTGTCCATTTGTATAAATGCGAATAATCGTTTTCACACAATGGAGATATTGTTTAAACACAAAAATGTGTATAATTTTACTTCATATTCTTAAACTATTTTTAGTCAAAAATTATATGCAGCAATGCTAATTTGTGGTTCTAAGGCACACATAATTGTGATACCAAGCTAAAAATAAATCTATTGTTTTTATAAATTGTATGAAAGTCTTTGAAAAATAAATAATTATTTGTCCAAAATAATATTTTCAAACATGAACGCTAATATAACAACGTTGTCTTTACATTATCTGAATATTCCAAAAGTAATGCATTTTAGAAATATTGTGTGAAATTATTTTACTTAAGTAAACGCTTTTAATGACATTAAGAACATGATTTTTATTCTTGCATTAATTTACAGAAAAAAAACTCCATCTTTTATCAACTCTATTTTTCCTTAAAACTCGTCTTTTTGGAGTAACATGTATGTGTGAATAATTCTTTAAACTGATTTTAAAAAAATAAAGACTAATATAAACTGTTTTTGTAAAATTGTTGTTGATCTAAAAAAAAAAGAAATAAAGCATTTTTTTTAGTGTTTATACGCCATAAATTCAAAAATGAGCGTTTTCTCTATTTTAAAGAAAAAATTGCGTTCACCAAAAATGCAATATAATATAAAAGTAATTATATAACATTTTTTATAAAAAAAAATAGCAACTGTAAATTCATAATCAGAGAAGCAGTGCAATTATCTTTTGATTAGAGACCAATTGAAGAGTGAACGAGCATTAAAAATAATCCATTTTAAATACATTTACTAAATAAGTTAAATCATTATAAACTTATTTGATTATTATTATTTTTTTAAATAACTTTTTAACGTTTTTAATTTAAGGTTGATAAATCAATTTCCAAAAGAATATAAACAATTTCAAATCCATATAATATTTTATGAAGATCAAACTAAATCTTTAAATAAAAAACAATATGTCAGTAAATAAATCTGACTTAGAGTTGACCTTTTAAAAATAAATCAGATTTGTTTAACATAGAGTAGATTTACTCTAAGCCCGGTATAAATTATCATATATTTTTATGAAGTTGGTTCAAGTGAAATTAAACTTAATTTTAAAAAATAAATTTAGATTTTTTAGATAAAAATAGTTACGATAAAATATTTTATCAACGGTGATTAACAAAAAAAAAATTGAATTGATATTAATTATTAGTAGTAAAAAAATTAAGGAATAGCCTCTAAATATCTATAAAATTAAATATTATAATGATGATTGGAGATGAAAATGACACCTTCCTAACACGTTTAGGAGAATCCATCAAATTTGACCTATTAATTAAAACAATGGCTGACAATACCCTACCGTTTTAAGGCACTCCACAGTACAGGGACATTACAGTTTGAGCACTCACCATGGAGGAGAAATCATTGTCCTCGTAGAAAGGGTAACTTGAAGTCATTTCAATTTTTATTTTTATTTTTTTAACTGGTATACATAATTAATAAAATATAAAAACAAAAAAACATTGCAGCCTTTAATATTTTATAATGTGAGGATTATCTCTGTTGATTTTTTACAGGTCTCTTCAAACTAAGTACTTATTCAAAGTTTATTAATTTAGTTCTGATTAAACTACTACTAATACTAATAATAATATATACTTTTAAGGATTCCCTCTTAAATGTTATTTTATTTTATCTCAGTTTTATCTTGATATTTATATTTTATTTTATTATTTTAAAAATATATGAGAGAAAATATTTATTATTTTGTATTTTTTTTTATTTTTAAAAACTAAATTTTGAATTTTAAAAACTAAATTTTAAATTTTAAAAACTAAAATTTGAATTTTAAATTTTAAATTTTGAATTATGAATTATGAATTATGAAGTAATTGTAAACATAATTCAAAATGTTTTTCTTCTTTACTTTAAAAAACGAATATTATGTTAACATAATTCCAAATGCAGTTAGGGATTTGTGAGTTATTCAACCAAATATTTTTTTTAAGTCTAATTTTTTTCTTCAATGGTTCAGAAAAACCACTCACTTACATATAATTTTTTCAATTCACGTTGGATTCAAGGAGCAGACTCTTTTCCTCAAGATTGTAACTGTGTGTAATGATGTAAGAAGAAGATAGTTTCATGCTTTCAACAAAAAAAACTCTTTCATTCTTCTTAGGTATCCCTACAAGAAAATCATTGAATAAAAACTAATTTTAAAAACAAAAAAGAATTAGTTTTTTATAGTGACTAAATTAGAGACCATTTTAGAGACTAAAATAATTTTTGGTTTCTAAATCAGTTTCTATTACTATTAAATAGTTCCTAAATTTGTATCTAATTAGCTACCAATGTTTGATATACTAATTATCTATATTATAAATTTGGTAGCAAAAATCTTGGTAACTAATTAGATACCAATTTAGAAACTATTTAACAACAATAAAAATTAATTTAGAAACCAAATTTTTTTTTAGTCTCTAACCTGGTCTCTAATTTAGTCACTATAACAACTAATTATTTTTTGTCTCTAAAATTGGCTTATGATCCTGCCTGTTGACCAGGACGCAAGAACCTTGCCTCGTCAAATCTGGATCGACTCTGCGCCGTGTTAGCTTTGGTCCTTCGCCTTGATTCACCTCAAGAACCTACAAAAGACAGAACGGCGCCGCTGCGGCCGATCACGTTCCGACGCCTAAGTCAGCGACTGAACCACCAAAATACTAAGAGAAAACTAAGAACAGGAACCGTGCAAAATTCTCTCTCAGCGTACTCAAGTTCTCGCAAGCGTAAAAGAAGTGTTCTAAAACACGCGTACCTCAGAAGTTCGTTAGAATCTCTTATATACCTGTGCACTTTCTCTCTCCTGACAGTTACACATCTGGACACATGGCTCGCATCCAGCTGTACACGTGTCACCATCTGGAGCATCCTTGACTTGGGCGCCACTTCTTACTCTTCAGGCTTTTGGCTAAGTTACTTATGCATGAAACAACTCAGCGCATAGCTGCCTTGGAGCGTGATCTCTTCTGCGTGGCGAGTACGGGTGCCTTCATACACACCTTCCCTGTGGTCTCGCCGGCCGCCTTCATGATCTACTTCACTTGCTTCATCGGGCATGTTCAGGTAAGCTGTTCCCCGACCTCAACCTTTGGCTAGCTAGGGAATGACTATCTGACGACTTTATCCTCTGCTTCGAAAGCCTGGAACAAGCTTCCATGATCTTTCGGCGATGTCCTTCTTTCGGCGATCTCTGACTACTAGGTCGTCTGGGTTCGCATCCGGCGACTTCATCTCAAACCCGGTGACCGCCGGGTTAGGTATGCTAGAGACCTGAGCCCGCCAACTTAAGGACTGGCGACTACACGAGCCCCCCGACTTTCTTCCCTTCTGCCAGCCATGGGCCCTGCTTAACACGCCTACATAATAGTTTGCTGCCACGTCATCACTTCCGACTACCTGGGCGGTACACAAGCCCCCCAGTCTTAAGCGAAGACTTGTCCAGCGAAAAGACTAAGTGGTCACGTCACTGCCGATCTACGTGGCGCTGGCGCAGAATTCCAAACGTTCGTACCTTCTGCTTTTCTGACGCTCCACCAAACACCTTTCCAATCGCTCGACACGTGGCTTCATCGACGGTCATCTTTAGCTGTCGTTTGCGCTTCCAAAAACGTTTGGAAAACCCTTAAACCCTTTTCATTTTTACTATTTCATCATCTTTCTGCCTTCTCAAAACGCTCTAAGTCTTCTCTGCAAACCCACGACGCTCTTCGACTCCCTCAATCCCCAACTCCCTTCGACGCTCATTTGATCATCAAAAGGTACCTCTTTTACTTCCTCTGTTGATATTTGCTGCATTTTAACCGATTTGCATCATCCATTATCTGCCTGGTGCATACGCTGTGTGTTGTTTCTTCTTCTTCTCCCTTTTCGTAACTTAGGGCTTCGTCTTCCATTACTTTCGTCACAACGAACTTTCGTTCGTTCGTTTTTCATCCTTCGTCCACAATCGAGTCGACCTCTACAACCTTCGCTCATCTTTCTTTTCCTTTTTCCTTTGCAGTTCCCGCGATGGCTCGTACAAAGACCATCGCGAATCCTCCTCCTTCGTCACGAAACCCTCCATCCCAAGCGCATAACCTACCGCGAGCATCTGGTGCTCCCTCTTCTCAAGCTGATAGGCCTGCAACCTCTCGCCCCAACCTTGCTCAGGCAACTCCACCAGTCGCCGGAGGAGCCTCCATCCCCACTCCAGACTACAAGAAGCTTTACCCATGGGCCACCTCAACTTTGCTGAAGGAGACTTCTTCAGTAAATTCTGCTCTGGCGGTGCTTTGATTGAAGAAAGGGGACGAACCCAACCTCTCGTTCCACAAGGAGCACGATGACAAACTGATGGTGCTGCCTTGCCCTCCTGACGTGCCGATCTGCGTGGATGACAAGGGGAACAACGGCGAGTTGTTCTGCTTCGTGTATACTACTCTCTTCAAGAAGGTGAAACTCAGGCTTCCCTTCACCCGTTTTGAACGAGAACTTTTAACCGAACTCAACATCGCCGTCGCCCAGCTCCATCTCAACAGCTGGGCATTCGTGCGGGCGTTCCAAATTATGTGCGCGCATTTGGGACTACCGGCCTCGGTAGACGTTTTCCTTTTCCTGTTCAAGGCCAAGAACCCTGGAGATCGCCTCTAGGTGAGTCTAAACGGAATTGCTGGGAGATCGATCATTTCTATCTTCCAGCAGTCTTACAAGGATTGGAAGGGAAAGTTCGTCCAGGTGCGTCAAAATGATCAAGACCCTTCGCTGCTCGACGACTTTCCCTTGTATTGGGTAAACAAGGGAAATAAGGACTCCAAGGAAAGCTTCAGAAGGCCAAGAAGTCCTGACAACATGGGCGAATTGGACAAGGACCTCTGCCTTTTCTGGAAGAGCGTGGCAGTCGCTAACATCACCTTTCCCACCTCTGCAATAATCACCTTCGAGTTCCTCGAGGGCCAACTCGAAGCTCACATAGGTTAGCACTTACCTCGACATTTAGGTTTTTGCCTTGTGCTGCATCTCTGTTATCTATTATTGGGCATCCTGTTTGTTGCGCACTAGACTTGGTTTTTATTTCCTGCACCATTTGTTTGTCTCATTTGCACACGTACTCATACATTTCACCTTTGCCTTTGCGCTTACTTGTGTATTTTTGCACTGTGCAGATCTCATGCTGGGCAAAGGCAAGTTAGCTGAATTGAGGGCGCTCGCCCGAATCCACAAACTGGCCTCGGGTTCTCAAATTGTGCCTAATTTGATGGTGGAGATTGCCGCTGCTCAGGGCAGATCGCCCCCTCAAGGCCCAGCTCCTCCAGAAGCACTGCCCGCCCCTCAATGAAAGAAACTCGTCTTAAAGAAACCAAAGAGGAAAACTCCTCAAGTGGTTCAAGAAGACGAGGATGAGGATGATGAGGCAACTGAGGACGACCTCATTACCAAAAGGAGAAGGGTGACACCTTCTTCACCACCTGCTCCACCTGCTCTCCCAACACCAACACCGCCCTCTCCCCCAGCTCCAACACCGCCAGTCCAAGCAGTACCCTTAGCAGCTGCACTTCCTGTGATTGAGGGCAACGAGCCCAACTTCATGGAGAACCCTCCGAGTGCCTCCACGCCATTCGTATCTGCTGGAGAGGGTCCTCCTTCAACTACCTCAATCGCTGAAGCTGCAGTAGGTGGGGATGAAGGCGCTCATCACTCGCCAATACTCATTACCGAGTCCCCCACGTCACCACCACGCCAGGAAGCCCAACCTCAATAACCAATTCAAGAGGGTGGTGGTGAGAGTCAGCACCAGGCTCCTCCAGCACCTCCTCCAACAGCGGCTGCAAGCCTTCCCCTCGCGGTCAAAGGAATCTGGGGGTCCTTCACGGCTAAGCTCAAAATGATGGCAGAGGACCTCCCCTCTATCATAACCAAAGCTGTGGAGAGCTCCAACAAAAAACTTCAGGATGATATCTCCACACTCGAAGAGGAGAATCGTCTGATAAGAATCGAGGCGGAAAAGCTGTCTTGCAACCTCATGATGGCGGAGATCGACCACTCAAGGGTGGAGGATGCCATGAGTGCCGAGCTAAGGGTCGCATGCAAGGAGACCTCCGATCTACGCTAGAAACTGCACCTCCTAGCTCAAGAGAAGATCGAGTTGGAGAGTAAGCTGGTTCCCTACCGTCTCAAGGTGGCTGACATGGAAGCATCAATAAAAGCGTATGCAGCCAAGGTAGAGAACCTTGAGAAAAGGTCGGTTGATCGGGAGGTTCTCCTAGGAAAGGTCGAAAAGAGAGATGACCCCGTGGCTGAGCTCACCGAAGCCAGAGAGGAGAATGCAAAGATCACTGCAGAGCTGGCCCAGGCGCGGGAGGAAAGCAAGAAGGTTGCTAAAGACCTCGCTCAGACTCGTAGGGAAACTGAAGAACTGAAGAAGCGAGCTGACGAGCTGAAGCAGCAAACCAAGGGGCTCAAGCAACAAAACGAAGAGCTTGAGCTGAGCTCCGCCCAAGTCCTCGCCGCTGGGTTCGACGCCGCCCTGGAGCAAGTCGCCTGCCAGTATCCCGAGCTCGACCTCTCCATGGTGTCAATATGTAATGAAGTGGTGGACGGGAAGATCGTGCCTTTTGAAGACTAGCTGCTTCCCTCCATCACTTATTTGCCTACTTTCTTTTGCACAATCCTTACTTGTAATCTTCCTTTCTTTGTATTTGAACTGATGCCACTTTTATCATAAATTTTCCTGCTCCTTCATATGGTCTCCCTGTTTGCTTTGCTTCTTCTTGTAAAAACCGCTTAAACGAATTTAACTTAGCGATTCTGCGGGCGCAACTGTTCACTTACTACTTCGAACTCGATCAAACTATCAACTTTTGAACGATAGCATTTTAATAACTTGTGAACTTAAGGCAACGAGCTTCAGCGTGAATCTACTTACTAAACAGCAAGTTTCAATCCAACTGATAGTTTAAGACATAGTTCACCTGATCTGCTCCATCAAAACGGACCCTTACTCTTGCCATCGCCTGAATCTCCTCTGATCGCCATCGGGTCCCGGTGATGTAAGCCTCCTTTTGCCTTCATAACTTGGCTATTGTCCCCTCATCTGGGGGTAGAGGCGCCTTTCAGATCCTTCTCTACCTCCCTGAGTTTCAGAACAATAAGCCGGATAGCTAAGCGTTCTCTTCGAACCTACCTTAGCTATCCTTTAAACTTCTTCCACCCTCCACACCGTACCTGAACTCGTTCGAGACGAGAAGGATTTTATCTTGCCTGAACTCGCTCGACGGCGAGAAGGACTTTATCTGATGCCTCTACTTTGCCCAGGGATTACATCTCCTCTTCCCTGGATGCACTGAGGACTTGCCTGTACACGCTCGTCGGCGAGGAGGTCTTTATCTCTTTCTCGCCTTAGGACGCGTGAGGGCGTTGAGGTCTTTTAAACGTTGCTGGTGCCTCCGATCGCCGAAAGACGATGAGGACTTTTAACTTTAACTGATGCCACCAATCGTCGAAAAGCGATGGGGACATAAAACTTTTAGAAAGCATGCAACGTAACTTCAAACTCGCCTTAAATCACATACGAGTGACAAGGTCTTTTTTTAAAACTTTCGTAACCACAACAAGCATGCAATCTAAAACACTTTAAACTTTGAAAAACTCTTCTTTATTGGGTGGCCTCATTAAAAACACTCCTTAGGAAAAAAAAAGTGCCCCCTTCAAACTGTTTTAACAGAAAGCTTGCAAACTCTTCGTGTTTGTTTTTACTTACAAAGCTTTTAACTGTAATATAACTTGAGGTGCGTGGCGTTCCAAGTGCGAGGAATCGCCCCTCCTTCCAATGTTTCTAAGCGGTAGGCGCCGTTCCTGAGCGCCTCGGTTATCCTGAACGGTCCCGTCCACTTAGGCGACAACTTGTTCTCCATCTCGTACTGGTGGGCCTTCCTCATTACCAGGTCGCCTTCTTTAAACTGCCTTGGCATCACCTTCGAGTTATACCTTCATTCAATCCTTCTTTTCACTGCCTCAGCCTTTACTCTTGCCTCCTCCCTGACCTCATACAGCAAATCCAGATTCAGCCTTCTTTCCTCGTTCGAGTCTTCCGCTACAAAGTTCTGGAATCTCGGCGAGCTCTCCTGGATTTCTACTAGAATCATTGCGTCGCATCCATAGACCAAGCTAAACGGGGTCTCATGGGTTCCTGACTGCTCGATGGTGTGGTACGCCCAAACTATACGGGGTACCTCCTCAGCCCACGATCCTTTGGCTTTCTCTAGTCTTCTCTTCAAGCCTCTTAGCAATACCCGATTGACGGACTCTACTTGGCCATTTGTCTGAGGGTGCTCGACGGATGCAAATACTTGTTGAATTCCCACCCCTTCGCACAGCTTCTTCAACAGGTGACTTGCAAACTGAGTCTCGTTGTCCGACACTAGGCGCTTAGGCACACCAAATCGGCACACGATATTCTTCCATACAAAGCTCTCGATCTTGTGTGCGGTGATCTAGGCCACTGGTTCTGCTTCAATCCACTTGGTGACATATTCAATAGCCACCACCAAGTACTTCATCTGCCTGATCGCCAATGGGAAAGGTCCCAGAATGTCGATCCCCCATGTATGAAACGGCCAAGGGCTGTAAATCGACTTCAACTCTTCGGGAGGCGCTTTGTGCCAATCGGCGTGCTGCTGACATTGCTTGCAACACTGCGCATACTTCTTGCAGTCATCCCTCATTGTTGGCCAGTAGTAACTTGCACGGAGGGTTCTTGCGGCCAGAGCTCGACCCCCGATGTGACTTCCGCATATCCATTCATGGAGCTTGACCATGATTCTTGTACATTTCTCTCCGTGCACACATTCCAGGAGTGGGTGTGTGAACCCAAACCTATACAACTCGCCATCAATCATTGTGAACTTGCTAGAGTTCTTCTTTATCTTCCTAGCCTCCGTCGGATCCAGCGGAAGAAGGCCATCTGCCAGACATCGCTGGTACTGTGTTATCCACGTGTCTGGCTCATGCGTAGCGCAGACCTGCATCATGTTCACCCTCTCTCCCAGACATGCTCTTATTCTCGGCGATCTCAAGGTCTCTTGAGTTAAAGACCTGTGACTCCTCGCCGCTTTCTCCGTCGACTTGCTTATTTGAAGGAGCAGGTGATCTGCTACAAATGCTCTAGGCGTCTTCAGAGTTTCTTGGATCACCGTCCTCTGCCTACCCCCCTTGCCTGAACTGGCGAGCTTAGCTAGCAAGTCAGCTCGGACATTCTGCTCTTTGGGCACATACACCACTTCAAAGGAGACAAATGAACTCTTCAGCTCCTGCACATACTCTAGGTAAGCCGCCATTTGTGGATCATTGGCCTGGAACTCGCCTGTTACTTGTCCCGTGACCAACAGCGACTCACTCTTAGCCATTAGCACCCTAGCTCCCATCTCCTTGGCCAGCAAGATTCCGACGATCAGCACCTCATACTTTGCTTGATTGTTGCTGGCTTTGAAGGCAAACCTCAGGGACTGCTCAATCAGCACACCGTTGGGCCCTTCCAAGATGACTCCAACACCGCTACCCTGCTGGTTCGACGATCCGTCCACCGAGAGTACCCACCGGAAATCATCCCCCTCAACTCGCGTTGATTCTGACGAGAGCTCGACCACGAAATCAGCGAAAATCTGCCCCTTGATCGGACCTCGGGGCTCATACCTGATATCGAACTCCGACAGCTCCACCGCCCACTTCACCATCCTTCCAGCTACATCGGGCTTCTTCAGAACCTTCTGGATGGGCAAGTCGGTCATCACCAGTATTGTAAAACTGTGAAAATAGTGGCGCAACCTCCTTGCCGAAAATACCACAGCCAGCGCGGCTTTCTCCAAGGCCTGATACCTCACCTCCGGGCCCTGCAACACTTTGCTGACGAAATAAATAGGCTTCTGAGCTTGGTCCTGGTATTGGGCGAGCACCGCACTCACCGCCCTCTCAGTTACAGCAAAATACAACCTGAGAGGGGTCCCCACCAACGGTTTACACAAAACCGACGGGCTCGCCAGGTACTCTTTAAGCTTGACGAAGGTCTCTTCACACTCCTTCGTCCAGGCAAACTTGTTGTTCCGCCTTAAACACTGAAAGTACGGATGACCCTTCTCTCCGCTAGCTGATACGAAACGAGACAGGGTGGCCATCCGACCTGTAAGTTGCTGCACCTCCTTCACGGTAGTCGGGCTCCTCATCACCAAGATGGCAGCACACTTATCAGGATTGACCTCTATTCCTCTTTCAGTCAAGAGGAATCCCAAGAACTTCCCCGCCTCCACGCCAAAAATGCATTTCTCGGAGTTCAGCTTCAACCTGAACTTGGCGATTGTGGTGAACAACTCCTCCAAGTCCGCAACGTGCTTGCTCTTCTTCGGCGAGGTCACGACCATGTCATCTACGTACGCTTGCACATTCCTCCCCAGCATTGGTGCAAGTACCCTATCCATCAACCTCTGGTACGTGGCCCCCGCGTTCTTCAGCCCGAAAGGCATCACCTTGTAGCAGTAGCATGACCTTTCAGTTATGAAGGCGGTCTTCTTTTCATCCATGGGATGTATCTTTATCTAGTTGTACCCCGAGAAGGCGTCCAGGAAGCTCAGCAACTTGCACCTGCAGCACTGTCCACCAGGGCGTCTATGCTTGGCAAAGGATACGAATCCTTTGGGCAAGCCTTGTTTAGGTCAGTGAAATCGACGCACATGCGCCATTTCCCATTGCTTTTCTTCACCAGCACGACATTGGCCAGCCACTCAGGGTACTGGACTTCCCTGATGTGGCCTGCGGCGAGGAGCTTCTGTGTTTCATCCCTGATCGCCTGCCTTCTCTCCTCGTTGAACTTCCTTCTTCTCTGTCGCACTAGTCTGACTTGGTTGTCCATTGCGAGATGGTGGCACAAGAAGTCGGGGTCGATTTCCGGCATGTCTGAAGCAGACCATGCGAAGGCATCCAGATGCCGCTCTATCACCTTGGCGATCTGGTCTTGGAGCTCAGCCTCCAAGGATCTTCCCAACTTGAATACCTTTTCCCCGATCTCCCTTTCGAGCCACTCCTCGACGAGTTTGGGTCTAGCTACCCTGGCGATCACCGCCCTGGCGATTCCCAGCTCCCTCGCTTCCTCTGGGCGGTTCCTCGCCTCTTCTTCCCGTTCGGCGTTCTCTCCCTCAGCCTCAGCATCCATCATGGCAACGTCGTCCCCGGCAGCCACCTCCATCGCTGCACCGACAACTCGCCATTCTGTTGGCTTGGGCTTCACATCGGGAGGCGGCGTTGTTGTGATGTAACTTACTGACCTCTTGTTTTTCAAGCTATTCTCATAGCATTTCTTTGCTTCCTTCTGGTCAGATTTGATGGTGATCACCACCCCTTCCATCGATGGCAACTTCACCTTCATGTGTCTGGTTGAAGGCACAGCTCCTATTCTGTTGAGTGTTGGTCTTCCCAACAGAATGTTATATGCTTAGGGAGCATTCACGATGAGGTACTTAATTTTCTCCGTCCTCGAGCCCGCCTCATCCGTGAATGTAGTTCTTAACTCTATATACCCCCTGACCTCCACCTGATCGCCAGCGAAACCATACAAGCACCCTCCATAGGGCCTCAGCTGGTCAAGGGGCAACTGCAACTGCGTGAAAGTCGGCCAGAACATCACATCTGCCGAGCTTCCTTGGTCCACCAGAACCCTGTGGACCTTCCTTCCCGCCGTAACAAGCGAGATGACTATTGGATCGTTGTCATGAGGCACAAGGTCCCTGAGATCTTCCCTTGTGAACGTGATGTCCACATCTGGCGAGTGGTCCTCGAACATGTCCACCGTCATCACAGACCTCGCATACTTCTTCCTCTGCGACGCGGTGCACCCACCACCCGAGAAACCTCCCGCGATGGTGTGAATCTCTCCGTGGGTGGGCATTTCGTGCTACTGAGCCTCACCACCCGCCTGTTGGGAGCTCGACGCGCCCCCGTTCTCCTGTCCAGCAGGTAATCGTTCAGGAAACCGCTCTTGACCAGGTCGTCGAGCTGGTATCCCAATGCCAAGCATGAGTCCACGGTGTGGCCAAAACCCTGGTGGAATCCGCACTAGGCGTCTGGCTTTGGTCCCAACACCTTGTCGCCCACCTTCTCGGGTGCCTTGAGCCTGGCTGCTATATTGGGGATGGCGATCAGGTCCGCCAGCCCCATGACAAACTTATGTTTTGGCGGGCGATTGTACTCCCTGGGGCGCCCTGGGCCCCTGCCCTTGTTTTTTCCTTGGGTCATAAGGATGGCGGGTCCTCTGATCCCTCTTGGCCGCCGCTGTCTCCAACACCCTCTGTGGCTGGATCCTGGTCTGGACACGTGGCCTAGCGGGGGCCACGCTCCCTCTCTTCTCGGCGACCTCACTTTCATTGGCGATGTGGGCCACCGCAAGTCGCCTAACCTCAGCAAACGTGGCGGGGTGAGCCCTGATCAACGCCTCGCAGAAAGGTCCCGGCAGCACGCCCTTTTTGAATGCGTAGACCAACATCTTTTTGTCCTTGGCCGGCAGGCGGACCATCTGCGCCCCAAAACAATTCAAGTAGTCCCTGAGGGACTCTCCCTGGTACTGCCTTATGTCGAACAGGTCATAAGACACCCTAGGTGGCGCCTTGTTCACTATGTACTACTCGACGAAAAGCTTTGAAAACTGCTGGAAATTGGTTATGTGACCGGTAGGCAGGCTCACGAACCATTCCAGCGCTGTTCCCTGGAGCGTGCTCACAAACATCTTGCAATACACAACATTCGAGCCTCCTGACAGCATCATCTGCGTGTGGAACGTGGTGAGATGCGCCTCAGGATCCTCCACGCCGGTGAAAGTAGCCTTCACGGGTACCACACTCGCAGGGATAGGCGTGTCTGTGATCGCCTGAGCAAATGGCATGGGGAAGACGCGAGGCGGCGTCGACGGTGCGACCTCTTCAGCGACTGGGCGCCCTCTCTGCTCCTGAAGAGTTTGGCGCAATTCCTCAGTCACTTTGCTGAGCTCTTCATTCCTGGCCTGAGAGGCGACTAGGTCCTCATGCATCCTTGCCTGCTCTATGCGCGAGGCTTCCACATTCGCCTGCAGGGCACGCATGATCTCCACCATCTGCGCCATAGTCATGGCGCCTTCAGCAACAACTGGCACGACTGGACTTGAACGGTTGCTTCTCATCTTTCTCATGAAAACTTAGCAGATCACAACGAGCGACGAACAAAACTTCCTTCAGCAACGATCGATCCAACAATCAATCGGTCAGAACTTCGCAAACTCCAAAGAACTTCAAGAACACAACCTCAACAGCAAAACCTTCACAGAAACTCACAACTTCACCGCAGACCACCGCTTCTCCACCAAAACCTCTGATTCACCGGTCGAAAATTCGAACGAACGTCGAAGCTTCGATTTCACCGATTAAAACTCGCGTAAACAGCGAAAAACCTCAACTCTCTGAACAAAACCTCGAACGATCGGTGAAAAGCACGAATCTACCGAACAAAGCTTGAATGAACGGCGGAAAATGGTTGCACCAGCACACAACCACACAGAAACTGCAAAAACTCCAAGAACTCACGCTGTGGATGGGAACAGGTTTTACACGGCCCCACGGTGGGCGCCTGATGATCCTACCTGTTGACCAGGACGCAAGAACCTTGCCTCGTCAAATCTGGATCGACTCTGCGCCGTGTTAGCTTCGGTCCTTCGCCTTGATTCACCTCAAGAACCTGCAAAAGACAGAACGGCGCCGCTGCGGCCGATCACGTTCCGACGCCCAAGTCAGCGACTGAACCACCAAAATACTAAGAGAAAACTAAGAACAGGAACCGTGCAAAATTCTCTCTCAGCGTACTCAAGTTCTCGCAAGCGTAAAAGAAGTGTTCTAAAACACGCGTACCTCAGAAGTTCGTTAGAATCTCTTATATACCTGTGCACTTTCTCTCTCCTGACAGTTACACATCTGGACACGTGGCTCGCATCCAGCTGTACACGTGTCACCATCTGGAGCATCCTTGACTTGGGCGTCACTTCTTACTCTTCAGGCTTTTGGCTAAGTTACTTATGCATGAAACAACTCAGCGTGGCGAGTACGGGTGCCTTCATACACACCTTCCCTGTGGTCTCGCCGGCCGCCTTCATGATCTACTTCACTTGCTTCATCGGGCATGTTCAGGTAAGCTGTTCCCCGACCTCAACCTTTGGCTAGCTAGGGAATGACTATCTAACGACTTTATCCTCTGCTTCGAAAGCCTGGGACAAGCTTCCATGATCTTTCGGCGATGTCCTTCTTTCGGCGATCTCTGACTACTAGGTCGTCTGGGTTCGCAACCGGCGACTTCATCTCAAACCCGGTGACCGCCGGGTTAGGTATGCTAGAGACCGGAGCCCGCCAACTTAAGGACTGGCGACTACACGAGCCCCCCGACTTTCTTCCCTTCTGCCAGCCATGGGCCCTGCTTAACACGCCTACATAATAGTTTGCTGCCACGTCATCACTTCCGACTACCTAGGCGGTACAACTTCTATTCAATGATTTCCTTGTAGTGTATGCACATTCTCTTCTTCACTTTACCTAACTTCTTTGTTACACTTTTTTATGATTATATATTATTTATGATTATATTTTTGTCTCTCATTTCTCCTCTCTTTTCTATGCAAATTTGTTCTTTCGTATCTTGTATCTTCGTGCACTTTTTTTCCTCTCTTCTTCATTCTCTCTAGGTGGATTTTCGTGTCAATATTTTACAAGTACACATCTGAATATTATGTGTAATTTTTTTGTTTTTGATCTATTCTCTTTCATTCTCTTTGAACTTTTACTTTTCTTTTACAGAGAATGAGAGAGAGAAAACAATGAAGATCACATATCGTTGTTGTCAGAACGATACCATACATCAACTGAATCGGCCCATGACCTCACAACGTCTCAACCTCATAAGTGAGCCAATGAAGCTTAACCAACCCTTCAACGCACCCTTCCTTTTCCTAATCTGGTCGGTCCACCTCCTTCAATCTCATCCAACTCAACCATGATCTCACAAAAGATTTGTATATTTATCATTGTTTTTTAAGACATTGTATTAATTATTTTATGTAAAATGCTAATTACTCAATATTAAATTTTCTTAACGTTTTAAATAAATGCTAAACCCTAAACTTATTATCTGTTAGTAAAAAAATGTATCCAAACACCAACTCCTGCTACAATAAAAAAAGAAAGAGGCGTAGAAGAGGTATAAATTAGATGTGGTAATCCCTAAGCACTCATAAACATAATACTATATATTATTTATCTTACAATATTATTTAAGGCATAAAATAAGATAATTTTGCTTTGTATAATTAGAAACCTTCTGCTTAAAACTTGTTAAATAACAGCTGGAAAAAATCTGCTATAAATGAAGTGTAAAGTAGATTCTAATTAAAAAAACATTTTATAATATAACTGAATATAAACAATCTATTAAAATGTTTGAATTCAATTCGTTTTCTCTTAAAAGACAGCAAAAGATAATAATGAAACAGGTGAGGGATTTATAGTGACAAATTAGTCAACAAAGTAAAATTTGAGAGTCGCAAAATTGTCAGCAACTGTATGGTAGCTAGTAGAAACATGCTTTGTGCCATGTTTTCATTTCATGTGTGAAACCAATCTGGAAAAGGTAGAGTTGTTAATTTTTTGTCACATGTAATTGGCTTAACATTATCAACACTTCGCCAGGTTTTCAAAATTAAAATGATTTTAACCATAATGTTATATCAATATATTTAACTTATACAAAGATGTTTAATTGGCACAATTGAAACCTAGATGATAAAAATCACATGTTTGTGATGTTTGAAGACCTAATCAACACAAAATTATGGTATATAAGAACTAAAAATGCAATTAAACATAAAGAAAGAGAAGAAGGTGATACAGATGTAATGTGATAAAAATACAAAAATCATAAAAAAGTAGTAAAATATTAGGGTTCAAGAAATTTAAGGTCTGTGGCCTACGTGAGACGTTGAAACATATGGTTTAATGCATGTAGCATGCTATTCTCCTCCCATGTTCTTACTGCACTGCTTCCAAAGAGATATGGTGCATGTTTGTTTGGGTGAAAATGGTGCATTATTATTTGGTTTCTTCTTCTGAAATACATTAATTGTTACCGAGTGACACTTCATTGGCCTTTTGTTTTTGTAAACTCTGTTTGTTTGGTTTGATCATATGCTCTCCCTTGTCCATGCTCTCTTGCTTCTCTTTGCTTCATTCCTCGACACAGATACACCCATACACATGAATTGTCACATCTTAGTATTTGCATCTAGATTTAGTTTTGCTCTTTTTTTTCTCTTATTGATGATTGATTTCTGTAAACAAGATTAATTTGATCTTGAAATTAATTGTTCTTACTATAAATGGAACAAGCCTCTCATTCATAACTAAGAAAGAAAAATGTTGGGATAAGAAAGAAAAATGTTGGAGATCCCACATCGACTAGAGATTAAAGCCTTTCATTATATATAAGTGGATGTAAACCTCAATCCTATGAGTCAGTTTTATGAGGTTGAGTTAGGCTTAAAGTCCACTTTGTAATATGGTATTTGAGCCATTTCGAGTCTATCCTAGCAAGTATTTGTTGGACCTATCGTGCCACCCGCTATCAGGCTGCTAGCGGACCACCCATAATATATATAGTCTAGAGATTAGAGTCTTTCACCATATATAAATGGTTGTAAATCTCCAACCCTATGAGTCGGTTTTATGACCTTGAATTAGGCTTAAAGTCCACTTTATAATAAAAAATAGAATTTGTATTTAGAATTTCGTTTTGATTTTTATATAAACATCTTTTAATAACAAAATTGTGATTTAGATTCTGAGTTTTAAAATTTACATATTAAATTATGTGATTGATGCAAATAATATTCAGATTTAAAAGAAAAAATACTTTATCTGAAAATCAATTTGTAATTTTTTTAAAATACAACATGCAAAGGTGAAAAGAAATCATTTTTTGAGGTTCATTACCTCTCTCAAGGATAATTAGGAGTTGCACCGGATCATCTTCCATTTTTTTATTCGTCAAACATATATCATATAACCTTCTTAATGAATCGTGAAAGATTTTGAGATCTCACACGTTTGTGTGAAGATTAAATACAATTTATATTATGAAAACATAAACACTTAACATAAGTTAAATTTATATGTTTTTTTCTTTAATTTGTTAAACTTTTTTCTTTTTCCAAATTATTTCGTGTTCTCTATAAAAATAAAGATGACGGAAAATGAAGAGTTATGTATAAAGTAATTTATATTTTTTGTTAACATTTTACTTTAAGTTTTTAGAGAGTTTGTTTTGTAAGTTCTTGCACATATGAATTTGGTTTACGTCCTATGTTTTTTTCTCTTATATTTATTTATTTTATAATAAATTATTTTATGTAATGACAAATGATTATTGAATTATAAAATGTTTGACTAGTTGAAATGTTACCAAGTGATACTCAATATGAAGTTTTAAAAAAAGTTAAATGTTTGAATATAATTAAATTTTAGTTTTTTCTCTTGATTTTTTTTCATTACTACAAATATTTATATTTTATAATTATCTTTAATAATTCTTATTTTTAACTTCAGAAACATCATTTTCACATAAAATTTAAATAATATATTAAAAAATTATTTAAACAAACACATTCAGATTATAATTGTATTAATTATTGGATTAATTTAAGTTTTTTACTACTGTTCTAAACACACTTCTGTTATGGTCACTTTAGAGAAAATTAAACATGTATATAAGCTTGACTTTATTTTTCATATATATATATATATATTTATATATAAGTAATTTTATAAAAAGTTTGAAACACTTCTTTATCTAGAGACATTATTTTTATTAAAAATTTAAGAGTCATGTTAGTAAAAATGAAAAGGTTGAACAATATATAGAAAAAAAACTCAAATTTATAAAATATTTTTGTTAAGTATTTATGAATGTAAAACTTGAGGTATCAAAACTACGTTAAATCTTATTGTGCGTTCATATTTCACTACAAGAAAAAACGGATGGTCAATAACGGTCTCAAAGAGAAAAAAATCGACTCTAATTGTATCGATTATTGTATTTGTATCGGAATATAGTTAATGTATAGGTTGAATCCTATCTAACTAGAAACTAATAACGTATGTTAGGTCCTCACTAATAGAATGAGTTGAATTCTTGCTAATTGGAAGTTAAAAGCAATGGTCAAACGTAGCTAAGTTAAATTGATGCAAAGCGAGAGTCAAGCCCTAACTACACAATAAAGTGGAAAAGTTTAGAGTGGGTTAGACACTAATCACTGAATTATCCACCTAATTATACAGTTTTAAATTGCAGTCTTATATCAAGCTTCTACATTCTCTGTATTATGCAATTGTCGAAAACCGTTAAATTTTAGACTATGTTTTCACATATGGTGTGAGAGCTTTGGTTTTAAAATTATGTTATTTTCCCCATATATTTTCTCCCAATTTTATAAACTTTAATTATGAAATTTAGAAGTTTTTATGTATGGTGGGTATGAAAATAAAGGAGTTGGAAATAATTTTTGATAAACATAAATGAAAATAAAAAAGAAGGAATTAAAGGGTAATAGTTGTTATTTATGTGGAAAATTTGGACATTTTGAGTTGGAACACCTAAAACGTAAGAATTGGTTCGAAAAGAAGGGTGAACTTAATGCTTATGTATGTTTTGAATCAAGTTTACATGAAATTTCTCATAATACATGGTGGATTGATTCTAGATGTATGACTTATGTTTCTGATATGATGTAGAGATTATTTATGATCTAAACCATAAGGCCAAATCAAAAAATTATTTCACGAAAATAAAGTGAAACTTCCAATAGAAGCAATCATGACTTGTCATTTAATCCTTAACACTAGACATCATTTTTTATTTATTATAAACCCTTTTGATTCATTAGAAACCCTTTACGTGCCTAGTTTATGTAGGAATTTGGTTTCGTTGTATAGACTTAATGTTACTAGATACTTTTAATTTTGGTAATGGATGTTTCGGTCTGTTTAAGCAAAATCATCTCATTGGTATTCGTATTCTTTACGATGGTTTATATAAATTGAATTGGGATGGTTTATATGTTGAAACACTTTTAACTCTGCATCATATGGTTGACACTGAATGTTCTGCTTTCTTGTGACATAAACGCTTGAGTCACATTTTTTCTGGAGAAAGGATGGTAAGATTAATAAATAATAAAATTCTTCAAAATCTAGATTTTACTTATATAAATATTTGTGTGGATTGTATAAAAGGGAAACAAACAAAACACACAAAGAAAAAGGCTACAAGAAGTACTCAACTTTTTGAAATAATGCACATTGACATTTATGGGCCGTTGGATGTTGAATTTTCAGAAAATAAAGGTACTTTGTCAACTTTATTGATGATTATGCCTTCTTTATTGCAAGAGAAATCTCGAGCAGTAGATGTCTTGAAAACTTATTTGAATGAAGTAGAAAAACAATTAGATAGAAAAGTGAAAGTTGTCAAGTCTATAAAGATGGTGCATATTACGGAAGGTATGATGACGAAACTGGACAAAACTTAGGTCCATTTACTAAAGTTCTTAAAAAATGTGGTATTTATGCATAATACCTACACACTGATAAAAGAATAATGCATTGTACATCACAACAAAATAATGTATAAAAAAGACATAATAAAATATTAAAAAATATGATTAAGAGTATGTTAAGTAATTATTTTTTACCCATATTTTTATGGATATATGCTTTAAAAATTGCCATGCACTATTTGTTAAAAAAATTCCTAGTAACCAATTCCTTAGATAATTTTGAATTATAGATTATTTAAACACCCAACATAAGACATCTAACATAAGACTTATAAGTTTGAAGTTGAAATAAGGGTTTGTAATTTGCAAAAATTGGATGAAAAAATAATCATGGATATTTAATTGGTTATAAAAAATAATTTTCATATAAAAATATTTAAAAAAAATAAAAACACTTTAAATTAATTAGAGTGCAAGAACTTGAAAAAAGATAATATAATTATTCAGATTATTATATTCCAAACATTCTTCGCAGATAAAAACATCTTTTCATGAGAAACATGTAAAAATCATTTATAAAAAGTGATATACTATAACACGAATATTGCATTGTCAAGTGAGTAATGAAAGATTGAACTTTTTAAAAATATAACAGGACAAGTGAACTGAGTGAGAGATGAGAAGAAATAATGTATTTGTAATTATTGAAAAGAGAGAGAATGAACTGAGCAAGTACGGAAAAAAAATACAAAAAAGAGTATCTTAATTTGTTCTCCTATACATTTCATAATTCTTTTTTATTTTTATTATATTGAATTTTATACACTAATATTTATTAAAACTAAATAACGTGCATAATAAAATAAATTGAAAATTCTCCTAATTTAATTTTTATTAGGAAATAAATTGAAGATCCTCCTAATTTAATTTTTATTATTATATGCAGAAAAATTTTAAAAATTTTGGGGTGGTCACGTATAATTTTTTCTCTCTCAAATAATTGGTTTTTCCTAAATTAAAAATTAATTTCATTTGCAAGATCATTACTCCAGTGATCTGATAATTTTTTTTTTTCACATCGATAAAGATTAATCATAGATTTTTCATTACGTATACTGTGTTCCAAACATGTATAAGCTCGATATGTTTAACCATGATTGAAACTCATTTATTTGTCCATTCTGGAATTCACCAAAATTTAAACGTTTCTATATAAATACTCTTCGTGTTCACACTTGAGTTATTTGAACCAGACACAGAAAATTAATGCTACAGTTTTTCAGACTGATTTATTGCCAAGAATTTAGCGAAGTCAATTGTCAAAGGAGCTTATCCCTTCTTTGGAAAAAAAAAAGTCATAGATGGAATAAGTAGTTTTTAGAACCAATAGGAGGAGAATCCATGACAGAATCAAAAACATGGTACACAATGGTACACCATTGTCATATAACTTACCTTAATTAATCGCAAGTTAAGTGAATTAACAATAAAATATTTCAATATTTTAATTTATATTCATTCTAATATTTTTTTAAAAAATTGTTGGAGATCCATATCGACTAGAGATGAGGACAATTTATTGTATATAACTGAGTGCAAACCTCACCTCATGAACCAGTTTTATGGGGTTGAGTTAGACTTAAAGTCCTGTAATATGATATCAAAGTCATTTCGGACCTATTATAACAAGTGTTTCTTGAGCTTATCAGACCACCCGCTATCAAACTGTTATCGAATTACCTATACCAATTCATTATATATAACTGGTGTAGATGAATGGTTTTATAATAATAATTACTATTAGTCATCATCAGTGGTCACTGGGGTTTGTGACAGCTCGACACTAACAACTCAAACCTTTTGTTTCATTTGATTGGGTCCACATAACAGTGACCCAACTCAGCCCAAATTGGGCCCACTATGTCTAGCCCGCCAGAACTCTTTGACGGCTCAAAAATAAAGCCAGTTATGAATCATGTGCTCTCTGATCGCATGCATATCAATAGTGTTGCTGTGTATTTATTAGATACGGCATCAAAATTTCTTAAAAACTCTCAAATTTTCTCAAAATATTAGAAAAATACAGAACATTATATTGATATTGCTAACCACTTTATGGGAGAATATCCATTTAAATAATATTTAGAGAGTCATTATCCCACATGTTGTTAATGAGAAGTGAAATAAAATAATGAAGATGTTAATTAGTCTAATTAATTATAATCTAATGTTTAACAAAGAAGATCTGATTGCGATGTTTGGTTGTCAGTGATAGTACTGAAATAAAATAAAAAAAGACTAAATTTGCAATGAAGGTAGAAAAGAAAAGTAAAATGAATAAAGAAGTTGCATGTGGACTACATTCATGTTTTGGTACATTCATAAATTTCTTCCCATGCAAGAGTGGTGCATGTGTAATAATTTCTATAATATTATATTTATCTTTCTTCGTCAAATTATTTATTATCTCATTTTTTAATTGTACAAAAAAAATGTTGCACAATTTGGTGTACTAATAGACATGCATGCAGTGTATTTTAAAATGATATCATTCAAATAATTCATTACGACAAAATAGGAAAGAATCTCTCCCTTGATTACTATCAACAAGCAAATACTGCATTCAAAACAATCTGGACCGTTGAATTAAAAAAATGTCACACTTTTTAGCCGTTGATTTGATTCTGCTGTCTTCCTCATGCAATGGCAGCGACTTGGCCTTATTTTCACTTTAAGTTTTTTTCATTATTTTATTCTGCATTTCATTCTGCACCGTTGGTTTCTCACCCTCTTTCCTTCTCCCAACCAAAATTTTAGATTTTTTCAATGTTTTTTATTGCCCCATCAAATCTTGATTATCAATTGACTAACTAAACATTTCAAAAATTTCCCATACGTCCAAAATGAATTGATTCCACTACTTAAATAAAATAAACATGTTCTCACTCTTATTTAACGAATTTTATTAAAATTTGCACTTTAGACTTAATTTAAAATCCGTTTTCAAATTTTTCTTTTATTATTTATTATATATTATGAAATATCTTTATTTTTAATTAAATTTTCAATATATATTTTTTATATCGAGATTTTATAATTTGTGAAACTATATATTTATAGGTGATCCAATATCAAATAACATGATAAATTTAATGTACTAACACGACCGGACGACTCACTGAGTTGGTCAGAATCCCGAACCATCTAACCACTCGACCACGATAGAAGGTCACGCAACGACACGTGGTCGACCGACCCATGATGATGAGTCATGGGTTGACCAAGTCAGCAAGGTTAATCCACAATTAAGAGTTGTTTAGCACAACCATAAACACGAACCAACCCTTTAATCCGACCCACCAACGAAGGCCCATTATCTACATTACTCTGACGACAACCGAGTGTCGATACCCTGACTGACTTGATCATCAGAGTGCCTTTTACAGGTACCATCCAGCCTGTGTTACCAAACGACCGAGAGGAGGAAGGAGAAGCAAAAGCTAAGAGAAGCAAAGACCGACGGAGGGGAGGAGTAAGACAATCGTTTTCTAGACCCAAGACCGTTCAAGAACATTTAACAATTTTTTAATAAAATATATTTTAAATAACTCTAATACTGGATTGATTTTATATATCTTCTTTTAAAAAATGAACAAGAGAAACTGAAGATAAAAAAATGAAAATATAAAATATTATATAAAATTGAAATTTATCATATAATAAACTTCTAGAATTATTTTACCCTATTTTTCCTAGTCAATAGCTTGTGGTGTAAGGTGATGAGTGAATGTATATTTTGCTATAATAGTGTAGATTTGTGTCACAATGTGACTTTTCTAGGCTTTTCTTTTGGTGCGAATATGCTTGGACAGATAATGAGACGTTAAAAGTAAACCATCATATATATATATATATATATATATATAACAATAGTTATAGGTAACTTCGAAAATTAGATTTACATTGTATACATAATTTAGTGCATGTATATAATTAAATTCATAATTTACACATATTTTTCTTAAAAAATAATTATACCCACCATTAAACGAAATAATTTTGACGTGTTGAACTTAAAATGGTTAATGACATATATATTATGCAGCACCAACCTTTCGAAATGGATGAATTTCACAATATGGAAAAGAAATATTAATGATTTTTTTTGTAAATTACCTTGCCTGAAGAGACGGAATTAATTTTTGTCTTATGCAGCGTGATGATATCTTCACTAACTTCTAAGTTGTCGATTTTATATTATTTTTCAACATTTTTTAAATAATGGAACAAATATTATAATTTCTTTTAACAAAAATAAACAAAGCTTAATTAAGTTTTATTAAAGAAAAAAAAGGGATCGTTCCAACTTACAACTGCAAGTCACTTCTTCCTTTGCCTATCACGTACGTTTGTTTTGGAAGAAATTCCAATTTTCACTATTTATTTATTTATTTATTTATTTCATTTATACGTTTCTTGATTCTTATTGCGTTTTCAATCTTTTTAAAATACTTCCATAGTTAATTTTGCAAAACACAACGACAAAGAAAAAAAGTGTTAGTAATATTTTAAGGGCAAAGGGATACGTGTCCTACAGTAGGGTCGTTGAGGAAGCAAGGGTTGGTGATGAATCACGTATTTTCACGACCTTTTGCCAATGCCACCAAAAGTCACTGCGATTCTGGACACGTGGCAGAACCTTAACGGCCAGATCGGATCCCCAATGTCCCGTGATAGAAGCCGCATCGGACTCATTTCTTCCATCTCAAACAACCACAATTTCATAACCTCTCTTTAGATATTTTTAATGCCACTTTATAGAAAAATAGGAGAAAAGGTGGAAAATAATTCAATTCTATTAATTCATCTTAACTTTAGTAATGGTGAATCAGTCATAATTATGAATTTTTAATGTCAAAATATCTACACTGTAAACTACTTCACCATTTAATACTTACTTAAAGTACACTATTTTTACCGACACCAAATCAAACTAGTGAATTCTAATTATTTATTATTTATGATGGATATAAGATTAGGTGTAGATAATAAAAATTATTTATGGAACAATATTATTTCCAAATCTTAGCAATAAAAGTATATGAATACCTTATAAATCAAATATTTAGTTGGGAAAAGATTCACATGATCCTAAACCTTTTGGAACTGTGAAGAAGGGTACTTTTTTTTTGTGTAAAATGTTTCATGCTTAGCAAGTCATAATCACAACTTTATTGAAATTAAAATATTTACTTCATAAAACAAAGTTATTCATTTGAATGGTTTAAACCTTTGTGATATTGTATTATATTTAATATTAAGAGGATATTTTCACCAAATTGGGAAAAGCGAGAATAGAAGTGAGATTCATGTAAAAGTTTGTTTTAATTTTTTGATATTTTTGTGTTAAAGTGAATTTTTATGTAGTAAAAGATTGGAAAAAAATCGGCATATGGCAGTGGAGGACAATGACAGGAAGGGACCCACGTGAAGACTGGGAACCTGATGCAGCTGTAAGACTTGATGGCGGTTTGCATGAGATAGAATGGCACCACTACCTTAGCAACCGGTCACCACCCTCTGATATTTTTCTCCATCTTCTCTCACATTTTCCCTTTGCCCTATATATTCCTCTGCATTCCTCATTTACCTCTTCTGATATATACTGAAGCCGCAACCTTGCGCTTCGCCTCGGCCATCACACTCGTCGGAAAACTATCGCCGGCGTCTAATAAAAAACAGAACCCCAAGCCCGCGAACCCGCGTAGTTGCAGTGGGTAAGTTCGTTCATTAATTCATTCACTGTTGGATTTTCTTGGACACCGTTAATTCTCAGATCCGTTTTCCGTGGAAGTTATAATCATTACCTGGTGAATTCCAAGGAAATGCAGGAATTTCGTGTTGCTTTATGGCGGTTTATCGATGAATCTGTTTCGTTTTGTTGTGTAGGTTGGAGTGAGCTAAAAGGAACACTTATCTCTTCATAAAAGGGAATAATAGTGATTTTCATTCACAGGTTTCGTTTTACCACGTCGTTATGGGACTCAAGGTTATGCAATTGTCGCAACCCGTTCTTCCTCATTCTCCTTCCTCCTCACAAACTCTCGCCTCTGCAATCACTTCCCCTTCCTCCAAGCCCCGAACCATCGTTTGCAGCGTCGTGCACCGCTCCAACCTCTTCCCTAAGTCCACGCGTCTTCTTCGAAGGACGAAGTCTTTCGATCACCACGCGCTTTTCACGCGCAGGGGGAGGTTGCCGAGAGCGTGCAGCTCAAGCTTGGAGCCTTTCTCCGACGAAGAGTTCGCGAAGAAGATAGAGGATCTCGCGCTCAAGTTTCAACTCTCGTGTGACGCCGCCAATGCCAACGATTCGGAATCCGAGGATTTTCAAGAGATTTCTCCGTTGGTGAGTTTCGCCGAGGAGTTTGAACCGCCGGAGGAGATTATTCCGGCGAATATTGAACGCAAAGCGAACAGCATGGAGCTTCCGTTTTCGTTGAGGATAATTAAGAAGAAGCTGCAGTGGAAGGAAGGGTTTAGGGACGCAGGGGAATCTGCTTATTGCTCTGTGAAGAAAGCGTTCTCTTCTATGGTTTTTATAATCAGAGAACTCCATAGTTACACTCTTCAAATGAGGGAAGTTCTCTTCTACGAAGATCTGCAAGGGATTCTCCAACGAGTACAGAACGAAATGCACGCGTCCTTCGTGTGGTTGTTTCAGCAAGTTTTCTCTCACACGCCGACTCTCATGATGTATGTAATGATTTTACTTGCGAATTTTACTGTTTACTCAATGGGGAACAACGCCGCGATCGCCGCCGTGGCCCCACCGCCGGTAACCACTGTCGTGGAGGTTCACGACCAAAGGGGTCAAACTCATACCATTGATTCCTCTGCCGTGAAGACGTTCTCTGTTTCCAACGGGAAGAACACCGCCTCCGTCGGCGGAGGCAATGGAGGAGGCGGGAGGGTGCGTCCGGCGGCGAATAGCACCGACGGAGATGGCCGGTTTGACCGGTCGGACCGGTACGGCACGGTGTTTCCCAATGGTGCTTCGTCGCAGGTTTGCAAAACAGGGGAAACAGAGTCGGTGTTGAAACAAGAGGAGGAAGAGGGGAAGCTTTGGAACGCGATGGTGGAAGAAGCTTCGAGAATGGAGGTGAGTTTGAGAGGTGAGGGTTTGGATCGTGATGCCATGAGAAGGTTCGTTTCGCCGGTGATGGTGAGGATCGAAGCCGATGACTATGCAGAGTATCTGAGAACAGAGCTTGTGTATCAAACAGGGTTGTCTCAGGATCCTAAGAACAGTCTTCTTCTTTCCAACTATGCCCAGTTCCTGTACCTCGTTGCGCACGATTATGACAGGTTAGTATCTATCAAATATGCTTTACCCTCATTGTTTTTCGTTAAAATTAACTTTATTTTTTGATTCTGTTCATCTTACTTCTACTGATTCATATTATTATTTTATCAGAATTTTTCATTGCTAAGCCATAGTCATGAATTATTTATATAAACTCAAGAGGAGTTGTTACAGTTTGAATAGTAATTTCAAAGTCTAACCCTATATAAATATGTTGTTCAATTAGATATTTACTGTAACACTTTCGGTGCTAGGAATAGTGTTCGATTGTCTCTTACAAAAATGTCTTCTTCATCCAAACAAAAACACTTTTAACTTGTAGCAATAACTTCTGATCAAAGAACACAATTTTTATTATATTTTACTAACACATTATTGAAAATTATGGAAATTTTATATAAGAAGTGTAAATTTTCAAAATTTATACTATTAACACAACTTTTAGTATATTTATTAACATATCACTGAAAATTATGGAATCATTTTTGACAAAATTAGTAATTATTTGGTTAAAATAATAATAGTATTTTAACTGTTCTTATGGTTAGAATGCAATTTACAAATACGTGTGTGCGTTTATTAAGATGTATTGGAATTATGGCTACTATTATTCTATTATTTTCAAAGATGTCACTCTGATTGTGCAGTTTAGTTTATTATTATTATTTTTTGGGTTGGAGATGTAACCTTAAAAAGAAAAGATAAAGAAATGGGTTTTTGTCCAATTGAATATTGATGGTTGAGTATGTGGTGTGATTTACCTACACCACTGATTTGTGAGCAAGAGCCATCGTCTTCCTCCGCGTGCAGGACTTCCTCCCATGATATTGCACGTGCTGAACTAGGAAGATCTAACACGTATCCTTGTTGACTTTTACTTTTATGCATGGACTATGATGAAATGTAAACAAGATCTATTTAACTAATTTATCGAATCTTGTTGTAGCTTGCAGTTGCAATTTAACCTACATGTGATAAGTGGTTGTGTTATTGACTAACAATTGAGTTGTGATTTGAACACAGAGCTGAAGAATACTTCAAGAAAGCAATAGAGGTGGAGCCACCAGATGCAGAGGCATACAATAAATACGCCACCTTTCTGTGGAAAGTAAAGAACGATTTGTGGGCGGCAGAAGAAACTTATTTGGAGGCAGTTTCAGCTGATCCTGATAACTCCTTCTATGCTGCTAACTATGCTCATTTTCTATGGAACACCGGTGGTGAAGACACTTGCTTTCCTCTTTCCTCCCCTGACAACTCCCAAGAAGTTTAAACAAAACCAAATTGCAGAAAATACAGAGAACAAAGAAAAAAAAAAGAAAATTTTGTAGCTTATATCCTTTTTGTTTTTCATGTTACATTTTTTCATTGGGGTGGATGAGATGAAGAGCCACAAAGGAGATGGAATATAATCATGTGATTATTGTATCACTTTGTAATTATTATAATAATAGTTGTACAGAAGTGTCTTACAGCCCCTTCTTCAATATAATGGATCTTTGCACGTTAATCTTTGCAGTAAGTTGTTATAATTATGATAACTTTGTAAATGAATAGGGTGGTTGGAATAATGACAATGCTTTCAGATGGAGATATTTGGAGTGTGAAATGGGAAATGGACCAAAGACCTTTCAGCCAAGAGTCAATAAGACAAATTTAGGAAGCAAAACTTACTCTTGCATGTACTATTTATCATACTATATTTAGCTTTCTTTGGAGATTAGAATCATAGTAAATGCAATTGATTGCAGTATAATGTTTTGATTTACATAAGTATTGAAAATCTGTTATGTATTGGTTTGAGAGGCTCATTATTCACGTGGGAATTGGGTGTTATTATTTAAATATGTTGTTCAGTTTACTTAATTATTGATATGATTTCTAGCTTATGTAAGCTGTTTTGTTGGATTCGCGACAATGATCAGTGGTTTGCAGGCTTTCTTCACATAGAATCATTAGTGATGAAGAGAAAGAAAAGATAAAGAAAACATGTGGAAATGAGCATATGACTAGAAAAGAAGCATAAAGATATTTTAAAGGCTCAGAACATCATTTTAAATATACTTTTTTTTTTCAGTTTATTTATGATTTCATATTCATTCTTCCAATCATATGGCATCAATTCCATTTCTTCATTTCTACGTTTCTATATTAACCAAAAAAAAAGAACTTAATGCAGAAAAAGAATGGCAAGACAGTTTAAAAGAAAAAAAGATACAAATAAATTATAACCACATTATTTATTTTTTAATTATTTTTTTAACACATTTGTTCTCTTATGGACTCTCAGAAAAATTATGCAATCAAATATCTATAATGAAATTATTACATACAAGAAATATCTATAATGGAAAAGCAATGATATTTGTTTTGATGGAGATTCAGTCAAATAAATATTTACACACTACTAATGAAGAATATATATATATATATATATATATATAATATAAGTATATAATTTTCAATTATTTGTGTACAGGTAGGACGGGTGAAACTGAATAATATAATTAATATATGCACAACTTTTTTTAAGTAAAGGTAGTTCATAAGTTGTTTTCTATACAATTCTGTTCAAGTGCACCTAACTAAGCTTTATCTGAAAAGAGATAGCAAATTTATAGTTAGTTATAGGAGGAATAACTAACTTTAACTATATTAAATTTCCAAGTAAAAAAGATAATTAGAATAATATAAGATCTAATAGTAGTGAGAAGTAAAATAAAGTTATTCCCAATACAACAAAATTGGTCATTTTTCTAAAACAAGTGTAATTTTATTTCGAATTGTCAAAAATAGGTAATTTTTTTATTTTAAAATGGGAAAAATATTAATAATGAATAAGTTTTAAATAAGAAAAAAATCGCCACATTTAAAAGAAAATAAGAAACTGTGTATATGTGGAATACGATTTTAAAAATCCTATTTCAATATACACTTTTAATATCATAATATATTAAATTTTTAAAAAAAATCTTACATGTGAAAAATATATAAAATTAAAATATTATATAATATATAAAAATACGTTTTAAATATTTTTAATATATAATAATTTTATTTTTTTAGTATTTAAAATAAAAATAATAGAAAATTAAAAAAATTAGATTTTAATATTTAAAATAAAAATAATATAAAAATAGATAAATTTAATTTACTATTATAACTTTTTTTATAAAATATTTTTTAACTATATAAGTTTTTAGAAAATATTTTTTTATTAAACAAAAATTATTTTAAATGTCTAATAAAATTAATAATGTAATACTTTAATAATATAAAATATTATAAATTAATTATTTTAAAAAATTGATTATAGAAAATTTAATCTATAATAAAAAATTAAGTTGGTGAAACTCTAAATTCAAAATGTTAAAAGTAAAGAATAAACTTTAACTGTAAAATCTCTATATTTTTATATTTTTTCACATCTAATAATCAAAATCTGAAATATATATAACTCTTTCATACAATGTTTCAAATTATATATCCTTATTCATAGAAATTTTAAATATTTACATAAGATTAAAAAAAATATCTAAAATTAAAAAAAAAAACATTTTCAGTTTCTCACTAAGTAGTTCTATCATTTGTAACATCATCTACTCCCGTGTAAATACATGATCATCACAGATGAAAGAAAACAACCACAAAACAAAATAAAGGATAAAGTAGCTATTTTTTAAAACTTCTAATATAAATATAATTTTAAATATTCACACAGAGCCATCAACTCTCATGCATCTTTACATAACCATAGTGTTTATCAAAATTTCACAAGTTATATTTCTCATGTTAGACTTCTACTGACTTACAACACATAAACACTTGACTCTACTTTCGGAAGACTCGTGTATAAAAATTAGAATCCTGAGACCTACACCTGTCATACTACTCGCTGTGAATCCACACAATCATGTGCATAAACATCTCAATATCTCATCATCTCATATGACAAGGTAAATTCATATGACTTGAAATACCAGATTATATTTCAAACCTCATATGAACATCCATTGACTCTCACCAACTGAATAACTTCATCTATGTGATTCCATTATATCAATAGAGTCAGGATGTCCCATTACGTCTGACAAATTAATACACTCTAACAACAATCTCAACATATAGACACATCTGAAGATGAGATGTAAGTTCAATATGTACCCCATTTCTTATTGTTATTTTTTAAAATTCGTACATTAATTATTTTTTAAACAATAGTACGACATGTCACTCGATAGTCAACAACACCATTTCCAATGTCATCCTTATCATGTTTGGTCTTCATCAAATGTTGAACAATTTGGACAACAAGTCTAATTTTAATTCGCCCTGAATCAACCACTACAAATATTCAGCTTTATGGACCACCACCACAATATGTCTCCCCAATTTCTCTACCAGCAAGTGCCATCAACTTACACCAATTTTTCATTGCAGGAAAATATTTTTTCTCCAAGTCCATCGCAAATGTTCTGTACTTCAAAAATGACACCACCCTCCGCATTTCATCCAACTCCTACCATACATTGCTATCGACCTACAATGCCTTTAATGGGGTCTGAGATTCTATCTGATGATCACGAAGAAGAAAACAATGATGATGAAAACCCACCTCCACTTAAATGTTTATCGAGACAACGAATAAGATCCCATGTGAGACAAGATCTCATAAATAGTTCGTTCATTTTTAGGTTGGTAAATTATATAATGTTTAAATTATATTGTCATGTGTGTTTTCATTTAATGTCAAATTTTAATATTCTTTTTAAATATATTTAATTTTCGGTTAACGTCCGTTTTAATTTTCATTATTTTTTTTATTTATTAAAAATTTTACAAAAATTATATTTATTTTTTTAATTATATATAATAAAAATTCATTCATTCTTTAATTATATATAATAAAAAAATATTTTCTGAAAACTTATTTAGTTAAAAATTTATTTTAATAAAAATCTAATTTTCTTTAATTACATATAAAAAATTTATAATAGTAAATTAAACTTATCTATTTTTCTATTATTTTTATTGTAAATACTAAAATATAATTTTCTATAATTATATATAAAATAAATTTATAATAGTAAATTAAATTTATCTAATTTTCTATTTTTTATTTTATTTTAAATAAATAAAAATTATATTAAAATATTTAAAATGCATTTCTTTATATTATATAATTTTTTAATTTTATATATTATAGTATATTATAATATTTAAAACGTATTTGTGTTCACATATACTTAAAATCGTATTTTCAGATGTTCGCTTTATCTAAGATCGTGTTGACGATTTGCTCATTTTGAAAATAAAAAAATTGTCCATTTTAAAAATTTGAAATAAAATTACATTATTTCAGAAAACAACCAACAAAGTTACTGCCAAATTATACATTATTATGTAAATTTAAATCAACATAAACAATTATATATGAAATGAAGTACATAACCTAATACAATTAGTTTTTTTAATTATATTTAATAATATTATAAAAATCATCAATTATTACATATGAATTCAACTTTATAATAATATTTTTTTAATGTAAACAATCATGTATTTTGCAGGAAAATAATCTTCCATCTTATTCTAAAGTCTTATTTAAATAAACTTCATAGCTAAAAATGTATATTATTCTATTAATTTAAAATAATTGGTCATAGTAGATATATTTTGAAATTTATGAGTTTTAAACACATTAAAAATTCATAATATCGTAATTCATATTCATATTCTCTTTCTCAATAAAATCTGAGCAACAGAATTTTTTAACTAGCTTACAATATTCAAAGCATTAATTTCAAAATTTTGAAAAAAATAAATAAATTTTTGTATGATTCGCTTAGCCTGTAATTTTCCCGTTCTCACATGGCGTTACACTATTCATTTGTGTTTAAGCGTGACTTTTTGTTTTCTACTTTTTCTGCTACTTATAAATCAATTATCTTATTTCTATGGACATTCTTTTTTTTAATATTAGTTCAATAATATTTTCTTTTTAATCTTTTAGCTCATGCTTTTATTTCTTTACAGTCTTTCTTTTTTGACAAACAAGTACATGATAAACACGTTTTTTATCATTCATGATTGGTTTTACACATGCTTTTTTAAGCCTTATTCACAAAACTCAAACTTTTGTACATTATCACCACCCTACATGTCTTTCTCTCTCAATAAATTTTGGACCAAACTAAGACATGAATTAACTCACCCATAAAACTTATAATTAAGTGATTGCAAAACAAGGGAAAATTCAGATTTTGACATAAAGAAGTTTAGATGTCTACAATATTGAAAAAAACTTCTTAAAGTTCAATGGACGATTAAAAGTAATTTGATGAAAAAAATATGAATTTACACATTTAGTTTATCATTCATAAATCCTAAATTTTGCAAAATTGAAAAAATGTAAAAATCTAACTTATAAAACTAAAAATTAGACTAAAAGAAAATAATATAATAATAAATAAAATAAATAAGATAAGATGATTAAAAAAATCATTTCAATAGAATCAACATCGCATGATGAAATTCTATAATTATAATTAATTCGTAATTTGGAAAGAAAGTCTTTATTCACACCTGTATATATTTCTTATACATTATTTCTTATACATTATATAAAAAATACAAAATTATCATTTTTCTTATCATATTTTTATATATTTTTTTATATACTGATTTTGTATTTATTATATAACTTGAATTATATCAAATTTTACTAAAATTGTATTTTATACACATTACACAACTTGGTGAATTTTAAAATAATTTTCTTTCTATTTCAAAAAGTATGAAATGGAACTAGGAAAAAAATCCATAAGGAAAGAAAAAAAGGATGAAGCAAAAGAAGGGTAGTGGTAGGTGATGATAGGTAGGAAGATGAATAAAAAGTAGATGAATGATTGAGTTTGTTAGGGTTATTGATATGACATGCATTAAATTGTTGGAATGGGTTTTGTAGTATTAAGATGGAATATTTAAGCGAAGCCAAGCAGAAAATGACGCCATTTTCACGTGAAACAAGCAGAGAAAGATGGTAGAGGTTATTATGTATTATCAGGTTCAGATTATTGAACCATGTCTTCACCCACCCATCACTGTTTCTCAACATTTCATCTTATTAAATTCACCACTTCATCTTCTCCATACTTTTCTTTTACAAAAACTAAATCTTGGATCCATGCCAAACACCAACACATATTTATAATAGTATGGCAATAGAAAAAATATAAAATTTAAATATAATTAATTTTTTAATGAAAATGTGAGATAACATCAAATCAATATATGATAGATTAATTATCTCTTAATTATCTCAAATTTTGAACAGGTAAATTATATAATTTTTTTTACTTTTTATTTCCTAGTTTGATAATCTGAATTACTAATTTTTGTATGTGAGCGCTTTATTTTTCAAATTGACACTAAATTAACTTGTTTCTTTTTTCATAAAATTAAATTGATTAGAACTAATAAAGGTAAATAAAACTTAATTAAGAACTTTTATTTTTTTTCTTCAAAAATTAAGTCAATTTAGTCTTACCAATAATGAATGCGAAAAATATTACTCTTGAAAATTGAGACTATGAGTTAAATTTTAATATTTAATATTTGTAAATAAATTCAATTTAAATTTTTCATTTTTACTTTCCTGTGATAATAAATTTTATTTATTAGCTTTTCAATGTGACATTTTAATTTTCAATTATTAATTAGTTCTAATATTTTTTTCTTGTCTAAATTTTTCTGTTTACAAATTTATTAATTTATTTATTCATTCAATGTATATAAGTAGAATAAAAATAGTTTAACCTGACTTCCATACCTTTATAAATTAAATATTAAGATAAGATGTTTTAAAAAGACATATAATATAAAAATATTTTTATTAATTTGATGATGATAAATATCATTATTTTTAATTTACTAATTTTTAAAAAATAAAAAAACATATTTAAAAATATTAGTTTTTTTATATTGTATTATTTGGAAGATAAAATACATATTTATATAATTAAATGTAATTATATATGTCGTTTCATTTTTAGTAGATTGATGGTGGACTTAACAAATAGCTGGACTAACCTATTGTGTCATTCCTATTTTTTTTTCACAAAATTTTTCATTTTCGAGGAAGAAATAAGTTCATCACTCTATCTTATATAATGATTGTATCATAAAAAAAATCATTAAATAAAAATTAATTTTATACACCAAAATAATTAGTTATACTATATTGATTACATTAGAAACCATTTTATAATTATTTTGTTGTCTCTAAATTTAGTTATTATTTAATGATTTTTCTTGTAGTGTATTATAAACAAATAAAATTGATATTAAGTACGAAAATAATGCTCTAACTTATTTCCACACTAAGTATACCTGTTTTAAAAGAAAGATTTTACTTTTTTTTATTGATCTTATCTTATAAAATTATTATTTATTTATTATATAGGACTCATATGAAAATGGCATGGTAGAAAAATTTGAGGAGGGTTTTTGAAGCATCTCAGGGATGTTTCAATCCTTATACAAAAAGTTTGATGCATATCTACCTTATCGGAATTACAAAAAGATTCATAAATCACCCAACAAAAATAAAACCTTAGAAACAAGACCTAAAAAACATTGATTTAAACATAGATTGGTTAGTCAAATTGCAACCAATCAACTTTGTCCTAATGTTATTCATTCATACATTTAATCTTACACATGAAATGCAGTTATGGAACAGAGTGTTAGCAGTCATAAAATCACTACAATAATAATGTAACAGAGAAAGTTTTGTGTGTATGGATTAAAAGCTGATTGAACTATTCATCTTCAAAAATTTCCAAAAGTGGTATGCACAGTCATATTTTGATTCCCTTTTTTACTATTAGAAGGTGCATATATTTGATTCAACTAGAACTAACAATATTTGACATAAAAAAATGTCCTCACCCACATAATTCTCATTTTCTGCTTAATATGCCCCCTATTTGCATAGATTATCACTATCTATATAAGAAAGACAAAACTTAAGATATTGATCATATGGTTAAAACATTGAAAAAACTATACAAAGGTCTGAAATGCAACAACATATATAGACATAGTTATATCTATATAGATAAAATCTCAAAAACAATTAAAGGTAAAACTACAAGTAGAAAATAAAGGTAAATGAACAACAAATGCAAGATTAGTACAAACATATATGCAAGCATAACTACAAGCTTATATGAAAACACAATTTCAAGCTACAAAGTAACAAACAAGTTTTATAGCTAATTCATAAGGTATTATCATGCTTTCTCTAAGTAATTAGTGAGGAATGATTAGCTACCAATCATGTGAAACAATAGGGATGATTAACTACTTGAATTTATTGATGATAATTCTTTTGAAGGTTTTCTCACTAATCCACATTTATTGATTTTGTTAGAAATTGATAAGGAATTAACAAGAAATTGTTCCATCTCAAATACATTATGTTTTCACAATGTGAGAAGTCGATAGAGAGTTTCACATTAATAAACTTATCCTAGCTCATAAAGTTGATGTTTGTAAACATCTAATAAGACATTAATATAAATCTTTAAAAAGAAAGTCATAAATTTAATCTTTGATATATTGTATTAATTTATTTTAGGATTTAAGATTTAGATATTGTTTAGATATAAAATGGATTGAATAGACTCAGTTGAACTTTGAGCATGTTTAATTTTATGTTTACAATTATATATATATATATATATAATAATAATAATAATAATATTAATAATAATTTACTCTTTTTAGTGTTTATAGTATGAATAATTGTTGTGTTTATAGTATGAATAATTGTATCTAGACACATCAAAGTAAAAAGGAATATTGCTGTTCTAGGAGACAATTTGAAGTAGAAGGAAGAGTTTATGTTTATGTATTTATTGTGGATAAATATTCTTCTTTCGAAATACTTAGTTTTATAAACCCATATTAAGTATAATGTATGCGTTTTGGCATGCAAATTTTGTAATGCAAGTGGTATTACATTTTCCAACATTAAAAAAAAATCCTTTTCAATCGTAGAATACAATAGAGAAATTGCTATATTTAAAAACAACCAAAATAAAAACACTAAAAAGAAATTTTAAAAATATAATAAAAACAAACTGTCGTCAATGTTTATACACCAAGTTTCACAATTAGATCTATATATGAAGTTTTGTGTTCTGGAAATAAAAAAATCGAAATATCTCTTAAATATTTTTATTTATTTATTATTTTTTTTCAAAAAAAATTAATCTAAACTTAAAAGACAATCTTATTTATCTACCTAAAACACAATCTTATGTATCTTTGTGTTTGATGCTTGAATTTCACGTTCTTCTTATCTACACTTTCATTGTTGCAATTTAATTTTCCCGTGGATCAAAAGTTTAAATACTAAATGTTATTTTTTTAATTATACATGAATATTGACATAATTTAATTCAAACTTATTTTCCCTGCTTAAGTTTGGCATAGGTTCTGTTAACGTTAATTTCTTGAATATAATATGATAATTTCAAAATATATCTTTAATTATTATAAATATGTTAAGATATAATAATTTATTAAATTAATAAATGATAAATTTATATAATATTAATATAATTTAATTTAAATGTGTTTTCTACTTAGTTTAAGCATATTCGGCAACATATATATAATTTAATTCAAATTTGATATTTTTTAAAGTATTGAGTGATTATGAAATTATTTATCCAATTTTTGTGTTAAACTAATATAATTCTATTTTTAAATGCAACATTCATTTTTTCAGTTATTAATATTTTACTGTTTTTTATTTGTTCTATTTTTTTAATTTAATGTATTATCAAAAGAAATTTAATTTTGGAAAAAATAATACTTGAATTCCTTTTATTTTACCATATAAAATAATATATTCGTTAATGATAAGGGAAATTTCTTATTAGGACCATTTACAAGTTATTTTCACCCGTATAGTAAACCTTCAAATTCGATCACAAATTATGCATCTTATATTTATTTATTTTGTAAAAAATCTTTAATAGTGAAATTTATTATAATTTCTAATTTTCCTGATGGTTTAAATTGCACTTATGTTTGGTTTTGTTTAGAAGATAAAAAAGTTTTAAGTAGAGAAAAATACATTTGGTGTATTTATTTCACATAAAATTAATTTTGAAATTGACGGGCACTTATTTCACTCATTATTTTATTCTTTTTCTACTTTTTTATATTTTCTTCAATTAAACATATTTAATTTCTATTTTACTCTTTATCCACTTTCACTCATTTTTTATTTATCATATTTTTCTCTATCAAATAAGAGAAAATTGAAAATTGAGTATGTTATATTTTCCTTCAAATCCTCCAATATTAATTAATGATAATAGTTGCTTTATTCAAAACTATTAAATGAAAAAAAAAATATAGTTAATGTCTTTGAAATAGAAATTCCATTCAATATTGATCATCATACAAGAAAAGTGTGAAAATGGGTAGGAAAATATTTTGATAGAATTTTAATTTTTTTAAAACATTTTTAACTAAACCTATAATCCTAGAGTTTGGATTTGATTTTTTTTTTGAAGAGTAGAAAATACACATTTCAAAGTTTATTGGGTTTTCTGAATGAATATAATTAATATTCTATCAAACTAATCAATAAATTGATTGAGCAATTTAAATTAATATATAACT